>NC_088201.1:99634882-99941280 GCF_037126465.1 Ornithodoros turicata | reverse complement strand
GCATATAAATCGAGCCTCAACATATGACGCATGCATTATTACTTTCTGGAGGTGTTCTGGGAAGTTGAACTTGTTGGGCACAGCGTCAGGCCTCAGTCGAACGGTTTGCCCCGTTCTGTCGAAGCACCTGTCTTTAAAATGTTTGCTGCAGACCAGCAATGTCCTCGACGGCGTCCAGTCCTTTCGCTGACATTCACCACACACTTTTTTAAATGTTGTGGGCGGCTGTGAGGGAACCTGTATTGAACAATTTATGCCATCAGTTACTGCAGGGATGACAAGGCTGATCCAAGCAAGCAATCGTCGATACCGTGACCAACAAACTGAGCCGTAGATCCCACACCTGACAAGCGCGCTTCAACGCCTGCTGCGTGCCGAAATCATACCCGTGGACTGCAGGAAGGCTGGATTATCACAATGACTCTATCCAGATAACGTACTGCTTAAAGTTTAACGTTTAGATCTTGAGACACGAGTCACAAAGTGCCGCGCAGATGCTTCAACAGCAACGTTTTGTCGCCCCGCTCGTGGACTAATAAATCACATCTATTTGTAAAACTAAGTCACTTACTTGTGAAATGTCGTCCCCGGTGCCTTGCCAGTACGGACAGTACACCCATAACCACAGCAGGCGGGCATGACACCACAAAAATGCTACCCAAAGGCGCATGTAGAATATGCAGCTGAGTCGCGGACGGCAATGTTTTGAGCTTCGCAAGATGGCGGCCGGTGACCGTACGGTTGCACCACTGATCTCTATAATAATAGGCTGGATAGCGGATTGAGGGTGCAACCGTACGGTCACCGGTCAAAGAAAGTAAAGAAAAAGTAAAAAAAAAAGAATTAAAAGTAACTTGGAACTTAGCTTAAGTTACTTTGGCAAAGTTACCTGAAAAATAAATGAGTTCCTCTGAAAGTTACCACGGCACAAAAGTAGAGAGTTAAGTTATAAGTTACAAAAAAAGCAACTTAGTTACAGTAATGAGTTGCCTCGAACTCTGGTTGAAAGTGTGTATTTGCATGAAAGTCTAGCCTCTATGAATCATGTTCCCTAGTTAAGAGTTTCAAGCGATGGCTGATTATTGGAATCAGTACTGCATGAAGGGCACCTTAAAGCTGCAACTAGTCCAATATATGAAAACACTCCTGATTTATGCATTCATGTGCAGTTAAAAGCCACTCCATATTGAATAGGACAGTACTAAGATGGGCAAAAGCATATAAAGAAAAAAGTATTGCATGAAAATTTTGCCTAACGTACAAACTCGTATTAGTGGGACATACAAACACAGCAGCCGCATGTGTCTTTGGTGCGTTCCAGCATGTTTACTTTACTTAGAGACGATAGATAATTTTTCAACCTCGAATGTCTACTCTTTATTCTCCCTGCTTAAGTTTGCGACAATATATGTTTGAATGCAGCCCAAATGAAAACAATGTGATCCGTCTGATCAAAGAAGTTTCCCAGTGCTACAGCAGTATTGAACTGTACCACCTTGCAAAGGAATATACAGAGAAGGTGACAGCCAGACCTCGTCTGCGAAAGAAATTGTCAAGGTTGATCATATTCAACAACCAGTAATGCACTCTGCCCACTTACCTGGTTGACTGCTTCAAACTCGCTGTTGCAACTGGACTTGTGATACGTTGATGTTGGAGCTTTCACCACAAGACCTTGCTACTTAGCCTTTTTATGACTTATTCACTCTACCTCTAGTCATTTTGGACTGTCTTTACCGCCATTTACTTCCCCAGTGCACATATTTCTAATCGATACGTTTTTACCGTCGTATAGCCTTTATATCACATAATATCATTCTAGTCCTTTGGAAGTGCTTTAGTGCAGACTTGTACGTATCTTGAGTACGTACTCAAAATACAGTATTTTAAATACTTATTCGGGTATTTTGGTACTCTACTCAATACTTTTTCCACCAAGTATTTTCAATGTATTTAAAATACTTTTTTTCGGTATTTGCTACTCAGTACTCAAAATACTTTCCTTCCTCGTCAAGCCAAATCCAGCACAGTTCCCACCATGCCGAAATTTTCAGCTCACTGGAATTTAACCCCCTATCTCTGTTTCTTTTTTTCGGGAATTCGGGAATCTGTCATTTGTCCTCCTGTACAATAGGCTGGTCCCACGCTTGGGCTTGCTTGTCAATAGCGAACTTCGTCAGAAAACCGTTCCTATTCATATTGCAAGGTGAATCACCAGGGGATCAGGTACAAAATCCTGGCATTTATTTCCTTAGTCCCGAAAGCAATAAACACGTGAGAGATGTTGAAAGACCCGAAAGAGCATACAGGAGGGATTACGAAGTTTTGGGTCAGAACATATCAACAAAGATTACTTGGGTTCACCGAAGTTCGCCAAACATTACTTGACATCAAGACCTTGCAAATGAAGGATATTCTTAAGCATGGCTGATGAAGTTTACTCCTCTGATTTGTAAGGCAACGTTCAGAATACGCGTTTCACTTACTGCTAATACTAAATTACTTTAAAGGGTATCTTAAATACTTCTCAGAGTATTTAGTACTCTACTCAAATTACTTTCAGTTTTGAGTATTTTGTACTCGATTTTAAATACTTTTTACGTAGAGTATTTAGTATCTTATTTTAAATACTTTTGCACAGTATTTTGTACAAGTCTGCTTTAGTGCCGTTCGGCATTTCGTGTCATAACCAGTCATATCTAAACTTCCTGTGCAAAGCATAATGTTTATACCCAAGCATATTAAGGTGGTTACATAAACAAATGTACCAAACATTCCCTGGCATTCCACACCCCCGAGCAGAAAGGAAATGGGAGAAACACGAGAAGCAACACGCTGACAGACGACAAAGGAAACGTAACACAACAAATACAACACCACACAAAACCAGCAAATCACATAATCGAAGTTCAAAGTACAAAATTGGAACGACACGACCTCACACGAGTGCAAAATAGACAGGAAATAACATGTATGTGACGGGATTTCACACAAAAAACGTAAGGAATCCAATCACGAGGGATTTATGCAGCGATCCGTGGCAAAATTTTAGCGAAGCAGCAAGGGAAGCGCTCACAAACAGCAAAACTTGTCACAGCTTACATGCATTCCAATGGGCTGTAATTAGACAACACGCTAAAACCTGACGGGAATCATTGCCGTGTCACTCCATCCCTTCATGCTTCCGCGTCAAAACGTAGTCCCTGATTCTCATTGGCTGGTGTGTGTGTGAGTGCTGTGTCAAGCTGTGTGTAGCTGTGTGTCAGACATATGTGAAGTGTGTCAAGCTGTGTGTCAGACATATGTCGGCACAGTTCCCTTAGAAGTCGGCCCAGGACGCACATTCCCCCAGGGCATGAGTCGTGACGTTGCCCACATACGTGAGGCCGACAACGGCAAGCCCTATCACCACTACCACCACCACCACCTGTGTGCACTGTTTTGTTGCGCGAGAAAAAGCAAGCCGTGATTTTTATATTTTTTCGTAATACTGTACTTGCCTGGGGTTTTATATTTTTTTCTTAGTACGTACTTGCTGAGGTTTTAAGCGTCGACGGATTACATTACAATTTACAAGGGAAAATGTCGAGCGGTGGTTACGATAACTTGAGAAATGATACCGTCAGGTTATAAGAAGATCGGGACGTGACTGAACAGAAATGATACCCGTCAGGTTTTAAGCGTCGACGGAATTTACAAGGGAAAATGTTGAGCGGTGGTTACGATAACTTGAGAAATGATACCGTCAGGTTATAAGAAGATCGGGACGTGATTGAACAGAAATGATACCCGTCAGGTTATAAGCGTCGACGGAATTTACAAGGGAAAATGTCGAGCGGTGGTTACGATAACTTGAGAAATGATACCGTCAGGTTATAAGAAGATCGGGACGTGATTGAACAGAAATGATACCCGTCAGGTTTTAAGCGTCGACGGAATTTACAAGGGAAAATGTTGAGCGGTGGTTACGATAACTTGAGAAATGATACCGTCAGGTTATAAGAAGATCGGGACGTGACTGAACAGAAATGATACCCGTCAGGTTTTAAGCGTCGACGGAATTTACAAGGGAAAATGTTGAGCGGTGGTTACGATAACTTGAGAAATGATACCGTCAGGTTATAAGAAGATCGGGACGTGATTGAACAGAAATGATACCCGTCAGGTTATAAGCGTCGACGGAATTTACAAGGGAAAATGTCGAGCGGTGGTTACGATAACTTGAGAAATGATACCGTCAGGTTATAAGAAGATCGGGACGTGATTGAACAGAAATGATACCCGTCAGGTTATAAGAAGATCGGGACGTGATTGAACAGAAATGATACCCGTCAGGTTTTAAGCGTCGACGGAATTTACAAGGGAAAATGTCGAGCGGTGGTTACGATAACTTGAGAAATGATACCGTCAGGTTATAAGAAGATCGGGACGTGATTGAACAGAAATGATACCCGTCAGGTTTTAAGCGTCGACGGAATTTACAAGGGAAAATGTCGAGCGGTGGTTACGATAACTTAAAAAATGATACCGTCAGGTTATAAGAAGATCGGGACGTGATTGAACAGAAATGATACCCGTCAGGTTATAAGCGTCGACGAAATTTACAAGGGAAAATGTCGAGCGGTGGTTACGATAACTTGAGAAATGATACCGTCAGGTTATAAGAAGATCGGGACGTGATTGAACAGAAATGATACCCGTCAGGTTATAAGCGTCGACGGAATTTACAAGGGAAAATGTCGAGCGGTGGTTACGATAACTTGAGAAATGATACCGTCAGGTTATAAGAAGATCGGGACGTGACTGAACAGAAATGATACCCGTCAGGTTTTAAGCGTCGACGGAATTTACAAGGGAAAATGTTGAGCGGTGGTTACGATAACTTGAGAAATGATACCGTCAGGTTATAAGAAGATCGGGACGTGATTGAACAGAAATGATACCCGTCAGGTTATAAGCGTCGACGGAATTTACAAGGGAAAATGTCGAGCGGTGGTTACGATAACTTGAGAAATGATACCGTCAGGTTATAAGAAGATCGGGACGTGATTGAACAGAAATGATACCCGTCAGGTTTTAAGCGTCGACGGAATTTACAAGGGAAAATGTCGAGCGGTGGTTACGATAACTTGAGAAATGATACCGTCAGGTTATAAGAAGATCGGGACGTGATTGAACAGAAATGATACCCGTCAGGTTTTAAGCGTCGACGGAATTTACAAGGGAAAATGTCGAGCGGTGGTTACGATAACTTAAAAAATGATACCGTCAGGTTATAAGAAGATCGGGACGTGATTGAACAGAAATGATACCCGTCAGGTTATAAGCGTCGACGGAATTTACAAGGGAAAATGTCGAGCGGTGGTTACGATAACTTGAGAAATGATACCGTCAGGTTATAAGAAGATCGGGACGTGATTGAACAGAAATGATACCCGTCAAGTTTTAAGCGTCGACGGAATTTACAAGGGAAAATGTCGAGCGGTGGTTACGATAACTTGAGAAATGATACCGTCAGGTTATAAGAAGATCGGGACGTGATTGAACAGAAATGATACCCGTCAGGTTTTAAGCGTCGACGGAATTTACAAGGGAAAATGTCGAGCGGTGGTTACGATAACTTAAAAAATGATACCGTCAGGTTATAAGAAGATCGGGACGTGATTGAACAGAAATGATACCCGTCAGGTTATAAGCGTCGACGGAATTTACAAGGGAAAATGTCGAGCGGTGGTTACGATAACTTGAGAAATGATACCGTCAGGTTATAAGAAGATCGGGACGTGATTGAACAGAAATGATACCCGTCAGGTTATAAGCGTCGACGGAATTTACAAGGGAAAATGTCGAGCGGTGGTTACGATAACTTGAGAAATGATACCGTCAGGTTATAAGAAGATCGGGACGTGACTGAACAGAAATGATACCCGTCAGGTTTTAAGCGTCGACGGAATTTACAAGGGAAAATGTTGAGCGGTGGTTACGATAACTTGAGAAATGATACCGTCAGGTTATAAGAAGATCGGGACGTGATTGAACAGAAATGATACCCGTCAGGTTATAAGCGTCGACGGAATTTACAAGGGAAAATGTCGAGCGGTGGTTACGATAACTTGAGAAATGATACCGTCAGGTTATAAGAAGATCGGGACGTGATTGAACAGAAATGATACCCGTCAGGTTTTAAGCGTCGACGGAATTTACAAGGGAAAATGTTGAGCGGTGGTTACGATAACTTGAGAAATGATACCGTCAGGTTATAAGAAGATCGGGACGTGATTGAACAGAAATGATACCCGTCAGGTTATAAGCGTCGACGGAATTTACAAGGGAAAATGTCGAGCGGTGGTTACGATAACTTGAGAAATGATACCGTCAGGTTATAAGAAGATCGGGACGTGATTGAACAGAAATGATACCCGTCAGGTTATAAGCGTCGACGGAATTTACAAGGGAAAATGTTGAGCGGTGGTTACGATAACTTGAGAAATGATACCGTCAGGTTATAAGAAGATCGGGACGTGATTGAACAGAAATGATACCCGTCAGGTTATAAGCGTCGACGGAATTTACAAGGGAAAATGTCGAGCGGTGGTTACGATAACTTGAGAAATGATACCGTCAGGTTATAAGAAGATCGGGACGTGATAGAACAGAAATGATACCCGTCAGGTTTTAAGCGTCGACGGAATTTACAAGGGAAAATGTCGAGCGGTGGTTACGATAACTTGAGAAATGATACCGTCAGGTTATAAGAAGATCGGGACGTGATTGAACAGAAATGATACCCGTCAGGTTTTAAGCGTCGACGGAATTTACAAGGGAAAATGTCGAGCGGTGGTTACGATAACTTAAAAAATGATACCGTCAGGTTATAAGAAGATCGGGACGTGATTGAACAGAAATGATACCCGTCAGGTTATAAGCGTCGACGGAATTTACAAGGGAAAATGTCGAGCGGTGGTTACGATAACTTGAGAAATGATACCGTCAGGTTATAAGAAGATCGGGACGTGATTGAACAGAAATGATACCCGTCAGGTTTTAAGCGTCGACGGAATTTACAAGGGAAAATGTCGAGCGGTGGTTACGATAACTTGAGAAATGATACCGTCAGGTTATAAGAAGATCGGGACGTGACTGAACAGAAATGATACCCGTCAGGTTTTAAGCGTCGACGGAATTTACAAGGGAAAATGTCGGGCTGTGGACAGATGGAGTTACGATAACTAAAAAAAAAAAAAAAGATACCGTCAGAAGAAAAAAAATACGAACCAGAGTTACATTTTGTTGCCTACTCTCTGTTTGTAGTTTCAGTGACTGATCGGGCTTGAGTTATGTTTTATTGCTAACGTCATCCTGGGTCTTTCTATACTCGCAGAACGCGAGCCATTGTGGCAGATATTTGGTGGCCCTGAAAAGGGCCGTTTTTTTACTTCTTCTCGTTGCATTATTTCTCTTAGTGTGCTCGGAAGGCGCCGCAAATTCCCTCTCCATGGCCACAAGTAAGCTTCCTTGCGCCGGTTTTGCCGCAAGTTGCACAACTTGTGCACCTGAGGATCCTGGTGGCTCATTGACCACTGTCAACACCAAACGGGAGTTAGTGCTGGTGCTAGCGGGTCTTCGGGCTTTTGCAATAGAGCACCTCACCCTCCCTTTTGGCCTTTGCCCATGTGTCGCTCCCTGTATTTAGTACTGTGCAAATAAATGTGCTAATGCCCCTCTTATACATCCTTGTACTGTTCCCTTGTGACATTATGCCAAAGAGGAGTTAGTGCTGGTGCTGGCGGGTCTTCGGGCTCTTGCAATAGAGCACCTCACCCTCTTCTTTTTTTGGCCTTTGCCCATGTGTCGCTCCCTGTATTCAGTACTGTGCAAATTGATATGCTAATGTCTCAGTCTTGTCCTGTATCAGTTGTGTAAATAAATATGTACGCTAATGTTCTCTTTTTTATAGTATTGCATGTATGTAAATATATTTGTAATAATTGCATGAAAATGGGTGTGAAGGTTGTAGGGCGGGAAACCTACAAATTGCAATTGTGTGGCTGTTGAAGCGATGTGTATGCCCAAATTCTTTTCCTATCATTTCAGAAATCAATGACCGGTTCGTGCCTTTGTTGGAAGCCTCCACGGATCTGGACGGGCACAAATGTGCAACATCAGTGCCTTACAAAGTAAAGCTCCCTGATTGGAGTCAGTAAATTCCACTCATGACCGAAGGCGGTCAGGGTTTAGAGTCATGCTGCATAGTCTCACCCCACTTCATAATGATGAAAGGCCTATGATGAAAGGCATTACGTACACTACATGTGGCGAAAATGTTTGTCTGAGGCAAGAAAAGAAAAAAAGCTTGCAGCATGAAAGCAGCAATTCCAGCTTTGAGTGTAAATGCCATTTTCACTTTTGAAAGCTACTAAAGATAGCAGATGGATTTTGTTCAATAAAAGATGTGCAACATGCAAAGCATATTGCCCTCCAGGTTTTACTGCTTTATCCATAAAAAGTGCAATTATTGCAGAATTATAGTACTTGCTGCTGCAGTCAACTACAGGAATTAACACCACAGGACTCAACTGTTTAAAAGAATAATGTGATACTTTATTGTTCAGAACGATATGCATGTAGAAAGAGAAAACAAACCCCAAAATGTCCAATTATGTCATCTTCAGTGCCATTACCTTTCTGCACAGTGCCATTAGTATAACAACTCCTTCTCCGAGTTCCGTTGTGAATGCCTTTTACAGTCAAGTGTTGTACTCCCACCAGTAGTTGCACCTGGAAATGAAATTTGTCTGTTTATTTGTAATACACTCAAGGCACATAACACTGCAGCTGCGAATGGGATACAAAGTTTTTTTAACAAAGCAGAGACACAAACTGCATATAATCACACATGCAAAAAAGGAAGATGGTTGGGTAATACAGCACTAAAATTCTCAGCACAGGCAATGGTAGACACTGATGAGAGAAGACAATTCCCACTTAATGTAGTATGAACAACAAATGAGATCAATCACGTCCCGATCTTCTTATAACCTGACGGTATCATTTCTCAAGTTATCGTAACCACCGCTCGACATTTTCCTTGTAAATTCCGTCGACGCTTAAAGTAGCACAGAAGTCATTTTTAACACTCAGTTTTCTTCCTATAAAACTGTTAAGTTTGCCAGTAAGATGCACCATGCGAAGTAATTTACACCACAGAGTCATAATTATCGCAGAAATTGAATTTAAAATACGCCGCAAAAAGCGACCGTGCGCAACGGTGGTGAAGAGCAGTACCAGCCTGTGATCTGCCTGGAACCTCGCGCTGACGCTATAAGGAGAACGCTCGCTGATTGGCCTAGAGAAATGTTGTCTGCTACTCCGCTGTCGTCTGCTACTCGGCTGTTCGGGGTTCTGATAAAACCTTTCTCCTTGCTCGGTAATGCTTCAGCCGCTCCTTCTATCCCCAATTCTCCGGGAAAACTGGCAAAACAGGTTTACGGCGGCAAAGGGACAATGCGCTGACCCCCACTGACCAGCAAACCAGAACGAGTCTCCTTATGCCGTCATCGGTGACGTGCCATCATACCTCCTCGTTATAACTGTAGTTTAAGGGTGAAGGCGCGGAGCTATGTTTATGTGAGTTTTTTTCTGGGAAACAAATTGCACACATCAATACCTTTCGCGCTATTCGGTATAATGACACACACACTTTCATCAGATGTCTTAATCTGAAATTTTTTTGGATGGCCCTCTGTACTCCTTTAAAACCTGACGGGTATCATTTCTGTTCAGTCACGTCCCGATCTTCTTATAACCTGACGGTATCATTTCTCAAGTTATCGTAACCACCGCTCGACATTTTCCCTTGTAAATTCCGTCGTCGCTTAAAACCTGACGGATATCATTTCTGTTCAGTCACGTCCCGATCTTCTTATAACCTGACGGTATCATTTCTCAAGTTATCGTAACCACCGCTCGACATTTTCCCTTGTAAATTCCGTCGTCGCTTAAAACCTGACGGATATCATTTCTGTTCAGTCACGTCCCGATCTTCTTATAACCTGACGGTATCATTTCTCAAGTTATCGTAACCACCGCTCGACATTTTCCCTTGTAAATTCCGTCGACGCTTAAAACCTGACGGATATCATTTCTGTTCAGTCACGTCCCGATCTTCTTATAACCTGACGGTATCATTTCTCAAGTTATCGTAACCACCACTCGACATTTTCCCTTGTAAATTCCGTCGTCGCTTAAAACCTGACGGATATCATTTCTGTTCAGTCACGTCCCGATCTTCTTATAACCTGACGGGTATCATTTCTGTTCAGTCACGTCCCGATCTTCTTATAACCTGACGGTATCATTTCTCAAGTTATCGTAACCACCACTCGACATTTTCCCTTGTAAATTCCGTCGTCGCTTAAAACCTGACGGATATCATTTCTGTTCAGTCACGTCCCGATCTTCTTATAACCTGACGGTATCATTTCTCAAGTTATCGTAACCACCGCTCGACATTTTCCCTTGTAAATTCCGTCGTCGCTTAAAACCTGACGGATATCATTTCTGTTCAGTCACGTCCCGATCTTCTTATAACCTGACGGTATCATTTCTCAAGTTATCGTAACCACCGCTCGATATTTTCCCTTGTAAATTCCGTCGTCGCTTAAAACCTGACGGGTATCATTTCTGTTCACTCACGTCCCGATCTTCTTATAACCTGACGGTATCATTTCTCAAGTTATCGTAACCACCGCTCGACATTTTCCCTTGTAAATTCCGTCGTCGCTTAAAACCTGACGGGTATCATTTCTGTTCAGTCACGTCCCGATCTTCTTATAACCTGACGGTATCATTTCTCAAGTTATCGTAACCACCGCTCGACATTTTCCCTTGTAAATTCCGTCGTCGCTTAAAACCTGACGGGTATCATTTCTGTTCAGTCACGTCCCGATCTTCTTATAACCTGACGGTATCATTTCTCAAGTTATCGTAACCACCGCTCGATATTTTCCCTTGTAAATTCCGTCGTCGCTTAAAACCTGACGGGTGTCATTTCTGTTCACTCACGTCCCGATCTTCTTATAACCTGACGGTATCATTTCTCAAGTTATCGTAACCACCGCTCGATATTTTCCCTTGTAAATTCCGTCGTCGCTTAAAACCTGACGGGTGTCATTTCTGTTCAGTCACGTCCCGATCTTCTTATAACCTGACGGTATCATTTCTCAAGTTATCGTAACCACCGCTCGATATTTTCCCTTGTAAATTCCGTCGTCGCTTAAAACCTGACGGGTATCATTTCTGTTCAGTCACGTCCCGATCTTCTTATAACCTGACGGTATCATTTCTCAAGTTATCGTAACCACCGCTCGATATTTTCCCTTGTAAATTCCGTCGTCGCTTAAAACCTGACGGGTGTCATTTCTGTTCACTCACGTCCCGATCTTCTTATAACCTGACGGTATCATTTCTCAAGTTATCGTAACCACCGCTCGACATTTTCCCTTGTAAATTCCGTCGTCGCTTAAAACCTGACGGGTATCATTTCTGTTCAGTCACGTCCCGATCTTCTTATAACCTGACGGTATCATTTCTCAAGTTATCGTAACCACCGCTCGACATTTTCCCTTGTAAATTCCGTCGTCGCTTAAAACCTGACGGGTATCATTTCTGTTCAGTCACGTCCCGATCTTCTTATAACCTGACGGTATCATTTCTCAAGTTATCGTAACCACCGCTCGACATTTTCCCTTGTAAATTCCGTCGTCGCTTAAAACCTGACGGGTATCATTTCTGTTCAGTCACGTCCCGATCTTCTTATAACCTGACGGTATCATTTCTCAAGTTATCGTAACCACCGCTCGACATTTTCCCTTGTAAATTCCGTCGTCGCTTAAAACCTGACGGGTATCATTTCTGTTCAGTCACGTCCCGATCTTCTTATAACCTGACGGTATCATTTCTCAAGTTATCGTAACCACCGCTCGACATTTTCCCTTGTAAATTCCGTCGTCGCTTAAAACCTGACGGGTATCATTTCTGTTCAGTCACGTCCCGATCTTCTTATAACCTGACGGTATCATTTCTCAAGTTATCGTAACCACCGCTCGACATTTTCCCTTGTAAATTCCGTCGTCGCTTAAAACCTGACGGGTATCATTTCTGTTCACTCACGTCCCGATCTTCTTATAACCTGACGGTATCATTTCTCAAGTTATCGTAACCACCGCTCGACATTTTCCCTTGTAAATTCCGTCGTCGCTTAAAACCTGACGGGTATCATTTCTGTTCAGTCACGTCCCGATCTTCTTATAACCTGACGGTATCATTTCTCAAGTTATCGTAACCACCGCTCGACATTTTCCCTTGTGAATTCCGTCGTCGCTTAAAACCTGACGGGTATCATTTCTGTTCAGTCACGTCCCGATCTTCTTATAACCTGACGGTATCATTTCTCAAGTTATCGTAACCACCGCTCGACATTTTCCCTTGTAAATTCCGTCGTCGCTTAAAACCTGACGGATATCATTTCTGTTCAGTCACGTCCCGATCTTCTTATAACCTGACGGTATCATTTCTCAAGTTATCGTAACCACCGCTCGACATTTTCCCTTGTAAATTCCGTCGTCGCTTAAAACCTGACGGGTATCATTTCTGTTCAGTCACGTCCCGATCTTCTTATAACCTGACGGTATCATTTCTCAAGTTATCGTAACCACCGCTCGACATTTTCCCTTGTGAATTCTGTCGACGCTTAAAACCTGACGGGTATCATTTCTGTTCAGTCACGTCCCGATCTTCTTATAACCTGACGGTATCATTTCTCAAGTTATCGTAACAACTGCTCGACATTTTCCCTTGTAAATTCCGTCGACGCTTAAAACCTGACGGGTATCATTTCTGTTCAGTCACGTCCCGATCTTCTTATAACCTGACGGTATCATTTCTCAAGTTATCGTAACCACCGCTCGACATTTTCCCTTGTGAATTCTGTCGACGCTTAAAACCTGACGGGTATCATTTCTGTTCAATCACGTCCCGATCTTCTTATAACCTGACGGTATCATTTCTCAAGTTATCGTAACAACCGCTCGACATTTTCCCTTGTAAATTCCGTCGACGCTTAAAACCTGACGGGTATCATTTCTGTTCACTCACGTCCCGATCTTCTTATAACCTGACAGTATCATTCGTCAAGTTATCGTAAACACCGCTCGACATTTTCCCTTGTAAATTCCGTCGACCGCACAACACGCCGGAACACCGCCGACGCCATGGACCAGTCGAGTGAGAATTGTAAACTTGCGCCAACCAGGGAACTAGATCCGCACCTAACGCACGCGTAGGAGCACGTATGTGCACCCAAATGATACCCGTCAGGTTTTAGCGCCTTCCTGTAATGGCTCTTTTGAGCACCGCAATATGGCGGCCGGTTGGCGTACCCTTTCCCGCGATACCCTCACCCACCCGCTATCCAGCCTTTATACATATAGCGTCCTCGATAAACTTGCTCCGGAATTGCCCCGAAACCACCGCGGTGCGTAGCGCTCTACACTGGCGGTGCCCTGGGCGGAGGCATTATCGAGCATGAAACTGCACCGCACTGGTGGATCTGGTGGATACTAGCGTGCGCCACCTAGAGATCTGTGCTCGCTGTGGCTCGTAGGCTGCGCGACCAGTAGCGAGCGGCACCGATCGAATGCCATGCTGACGATGGCGGTCTGCTGCTACTTGCCCGGCTACACTACACCTGGCTACTTGCCGGTTCCGCCTTGCTCCGTGCTTCCTGCAATCGCGATGCTTCTTGGGATTGCACTCTGGCGCTCGGCCGATTTTCTCGGTGTGGGTTCGGGGCAACTCAGTGCTGCACTGAACGGGTGCATTCCTTTAATCGAGGACGTTCAGTGCGCACCAGTGCAGTTTATCGAGGATGGCAAGCCGCACCAGGTCGCACCGGTGCAGTTTATCGAGGACGCTAATAGAGATCAGTGGGTTGCACCCTCAATCCGCTATCCAGCCTATTACTATGGAGATCTGGAGATCAGTCGATGATGATGATGTACCTTTGGTCACCATTGCAATTATGCTCGTTCCATTAGCAACTGATTTCTCGATTATTGTAGTGGCGGTAATGCAACATGTTGGTTCCCATTAATGCAATTGGAAATACACAATTCCATGATAAGGCAAGCCTGAGCGATGGGCAAGACACGTAAACAAACACAAACACGAAGGCTCAAACCAGCAAAACGTTTGTGGTTTGAGCCTTCGTGTTTGTGTTTGTTTACGTGTCTTGCCCATCGCTCAGGCTTGCCTTATCATGGAATTTATCCACCAGCTAGCCTGCATTTACGCCATTCTGTCAACGAAATACACAACACATCGGAGTCGGCTTTCACACGTTGAACGAATTGTCAGTCTGATTTCCCATTGAATCAACCAATGTGATTCCAGTAGGGCGTCTTCCACCGGCTGTGGCTTTCTCGATATCACTTCAAGCGCTCAGAGCACAACACATGTGCAATTCGTTACCGCTGTGTCTTCGACGTACACAGTCAGCGTTACTATGGTGAGCTATAGCGTTACTATTCAACTTTGACGTGGGACGCTTGAGCAGGTGGTCGTAGCAGACGACGTTTCGTCATCATAATGTTTTCTCTGATGAACATATAAAAAGTACCACAAGTTCAGTTATATCGTGAATTAAATTCTTCGAAATACGTGTTACACACAGCGATTTTATTGTTCTTAGACATATCATTATATTTTATCTCTTTTTACACTTAGCGTCATGCACATCATGCATCGCAACGACATCGACACCATTGTTTCATTCTCATTCTTCATTGACATGGGGGTGAGTAAACGAAGTAAACATGAAAGAAAGAAGTCACTGAAAAGGTTAGCCAGCTCTTCTGTGTTCCATTCTCAGTACATCAATTTCTGTCGAAGTAAACATGTTCAGCAAAGTTTCTAGCACGCTTTAGTAATGGCAAAGTCAAATGTGGTGCTCTGGAGGAACTATTGGGATCTTCACTGTTTTGATAATATCGTTGCACAAATAGGATAACATCCTTTATTCCGTGCTGCCTTAGTGCTCCAGGATTGTCCAGGGCGAAAAACAGTTGGGCTAGCACCCAGAACAGAATCTTAAGGCGCAAGAGAGAGACCCTATGCTGCATCTACAAGGCTGCATCTACAGAAAACTGTAAGTTCTATCTAGCCGTCTGACATTTGCCTGCAGAATTCACCCTGGCTATATAATTAAATGCTTTAACATGTGCCACAGAAGAAGGGTTCGAACTTTTTGCCATTTCCATAAATAGAATAAGGTTGGAATATATGAAGCCTTGAAAGGATAATTATCAGGGGCCCTACCTTCGTCAAAACTAATGGACCTCGATTATTGACAGAATGGCGTAAGAAGAATGGCGTTTTTGAGCCTTCGTGTTTGTGTTTGTTTATGTGTTCTTGCCCATCGCTCAGGCTTGCCTATCATGGACCTCGATTACTTTAGGTCACCAGGGGAGCTATTCTCGTCAGAGTAAGCTACCTGCTTACTTTCTTTGCAAGGAGGTTATTGGTCGCCGAATAAAGAAGGCGTGAACAATGGGAATGTCATTGGGAATGGTTTTCACGCACCGTTAGCCAATAGTCGAGCATTTGATCGTACAGCCTTGCTGCTGTGTCTGTGTTTTCACGATACGATCATCATGATACCGCCCTTCCAGCCCTTAGATTGTCTCCCCGGAAACGGAAGACTACAACTTGAAAGAGAGGGTTGGAGGAATGCGGAGAAAAGTGGTCATGACAAGTTCACTTGCTTGATAGTAATATCTAAAAAACTTCCATGGGGTAAAAATAGGAAAACAATCTTGTGTAGCGATCGCGTTGTGAGTGAGATAGCGAACAAGTAAACAGTGGGGTGGCGCTCGTGCGTGCCCAAGATTTTGAACTGGCGGAGTGATGCGAAAAGATTACTATTCCCCCTACAGTTTCTTATGGCATTTCTTGTTTACGCGCAACGCCTCTGCGGCGCCATTTGTTATTAAGTGACACTGATTTCGTTGTCTTCGCCTTGTATTTGTATCTTTAATTGTCCACAACCCCGACACCCCCCCCCCCCCCTCATGTAATGAGTCGTGTGAGAAAGTAGCACGAAATGACCATTACATTATTCTTAATTCTTGTTTGTGTAAGGGACAGACTTTCGCTTCAATCGTCGATATGACGAACGACTCTGTATCGGTGAGCGGTGCATTGTGGTGAAGCACGAACCACTGCAATGAGCATGGATCATCTGATCGTTCTTCCAACGAAATGCAAATATTTATGCACTATGCGCCATTTCCGCCGTCGTGGAAACGTATTTGGAGTCAAATAAAAGTCATAGTCCGAGGCATGTACGCCATTCTCATCGTTACCGCCGTCCCCGTTCAAAGTAATCACCCTCTTTTCGGTGCTTACTTTTCAGCGCAAAAAGTAAGATACTACGTCACTGCCTACGTCAAAATGACGTACCTCTTAACATGATCCCGTGAGCTAGGGAAAATCTAGGGACAACATTCAAAGAGCAATGTTCTTCATAGAAGCACGGTATTGGGTGTGGCACCACTTTTTGACTGTAAAAAAGGCAGCAGCAGCCTGCCGTCAAACATGTCACGTCAAAATTGCCAGAGCTCCGTTCATGAGAGATATTCTATAGCAACTATAATATCAGGACGTCATAATTATTCCTGCACGTTTAAACCGATGTACTATTGTTTCTCCTTTTTTCCCATACAACCTATTTAAATCCGGTACACAGCGCCACTGTAGGTCTAAGCTGTGATGCTCTACATGTTGTGTATGCGCTGGGGATAAATGTCCCTAGAAATGGGCGGATCGTTCAGGCGGAGCTTGTCGCGGTGGCGCAGCCCAACAGCTCGTGACGTGTAAAGTAAGCAGGTAACTTACTTTGATGAGAATAGCTCCCCAGCTGTAGGGAGGGGCTGCCACCAAATAGTCCGCCCTTAGATCCCACCCGCTTCAATGGAAATTTATCTTAGTAAAATTAGTCTTCCTTCGCAGCCTCTCAGCCCTAATCTCGGACTGTGACCCTACGTCATTTTGACGTAACAATGACATAAAAGATTAGTTTCAAAGCTTAAAAGAAATGTAGCGAAAGAGGATCGATTACTTTGAGCGGCGATAGGTTTTGTGATGAGTCCGCATGTGCATATCCATTTATTGTGTTGTATAAAGTCTGTATGTATAATGTCTGTATGTAAAGTCGTTTTTGTTTAGTAATGATAGAAAGTATTGCTGCACAACGTGCTTCACTGCGTAACACAGTTTCTCTGCGCGGATCGCCGCCTCGTATGCGTGAAAGTGGCGCGCTTTTCGAAGCGGCGTACAATCAGTGTTCTTGCAATATAGCGGTGTGCGCACAAAAAACTCATCGATCAAAGTTCACTGTTTGTTGAGTAAAACTATCAACGTTCATTTGCGGCACCATTACCACCCCCACAGCTCACAAGCAGAAGAAGCATATTGAAATGCGACTTCCATAACATCATTCCGCATATCGAAAACACAAAAAAATAAAAAATAAGCTCAAGCTCATGATTTAAAGCACGAACCGATTTCTTATAAATGCGTTCACGGCTCGCACGACACTGTCTGTTAGATCCTTTGCATGATCCTTTGTGGGTTTTGTCGCCTGCCGCATGCCATCGCCGCCATCTCATGGCCACATACTGCGATTATAAATGCTAAGTACAGTCACGGTGTCACACAAACATTGCCGTCTTGCACACCTGTACGTCATGAAAAATGACAAACAACATAAAAGGAAATTGCGAGCTGGGAAGGATAACGGACGTATTTTGGTTACCGTTTCCATTTTCGTTACTGCTATATTTTCGTTTCCGTTTCTAATACCGGCCTTTCAATTTCGTTTCCGTTACTGTTTCCGGTAATGGAACGGTTGTTACAGCGCTGCGGAAGGACAGCCCGTCCGGCTCTATCAGTACCCTGTTTTGCAAAAGTGCTGCTTCGGTGTCACGCGTACACACTATGCAAGTAATTTTACGTCGTTGGGATGCGCACATCTTGCAAGCTTTAAAAAAAAAAGTAGGAATATGTCTTCAGTCACTCGGAGTCCAGCAACTCAAGATGGGCGTAACCTTCATCCAATGTCGCATTTATAAGCGGACTCTCTCAGTCACTTATGATTTCTATGCTCTCAGTAGTAAATAATACTGCCATGGCCACGGTGAAATAAAAAGAAAGAAAGAAAGAAGTAGTATAAAATAAGTAACTAAAAATCGTAGGGTGTCACCCTCAGCTATGGTGGAGTATAGTCATGTGTTGATGCATAGGCGCCGACCGTGGGGAGGCGCAGGGGCCCTTGCCCCCCCCCTCCCCCTCCATGAACTAGGGAGGGTGCCGCCTCCCCCGGGAAGTCCCGCTAAGAGACTGACACCAACCTTTGGGGCTGGGCGTGCCCGGGTCAAAAAAGCGAAGAGACACCAACCCCAAAAATGCATCTTGCAATTTGTAAAGTATGTATCCGCCCACCATACTCATTATCACAGTAGAAGGTGAGGCGAAGAAACACAGAAGATGACACAACACATAGCCTGAATTTTGCCCAAAGCAATCAGATCAATGAAACGAAGCAGTCGAAAAGGCACCAGCAGCTGCAAGTCTTCGGAATGCATATCCGTTGGGAGCGATTTCAACTCCCGTTGCTCCATTTCATTGACCATATTCATTATATTGCGCGCATTTCGGGTCAAACACGAGGATTCAATGCATTTTGTTTCTTTTGCACTCCGTTTTCAAAGGCGTAATGCCTTCAGTTGTGCACATGTTCACTGTTTACGTCCTCTGTTTTTTCTTTTCTGTTTTTTTTTTTTCTGTTCTTCCTTCCTCTTCTTTCTATACCAGTTCTGCATACATCATAGGATCCCGCCAGAATGTGTGATTCTTCAGCTTTAGTTTTGTGTTCATTTGTTTTCATTTTCTTTCCTTTTTGTTTTCTTCTGTTTTCTTTTTTCTTTGCCTTTTTTGTCTTCCCACTTAATAAACATATCCCCCCCCCCGCCAGAGTACTTACTTCGTGGTGTGCCCTTGCCCCCCCCCCCCCCCCCCCCCCCCCCCCCCCCCAGGAAAATGGAAACTCTCCGCCTCTGTGTTGATGTCATGGAGTTATGAGGACTGGGACGAGGTAAGTGACGGATGCACCCTCGATATCCAATATTGCGCTTTCTTTCTATGTTCTCGTATAGTATTTAGAGCATTACAGGGAATGGAGTCATCAAAATACAAAAACAAAATATGAAAAGTCACTCAAATGTCATCGCACAACAGGAATAGCCATTACCCGAATTCAATACCGGACGATAAATTCGTTTCAGTTTCTGTTTCCAGCAATGGAGGACCGTGGCATGCGTTTCCGTTATCGTTACCATCTCCAATTTCGGTAATATACCGTTTCTGTTTCCGTTACCATTACTGTTACCCTTCCCTGATTGCGAGCGTGCTTTTTCGCAAATTCTCCAAAAAAATTCAGTTTTGTGCCGGAAGAGTTTTCTGTTTCTGACATGAGAACCGAAGCAACAAGGCAGGGCAGGCAGATCACAGGAGGAGGACCGATAAGACGGGTCGCATCCCAAGATAACATGTTGGGTCATTGGTTGATAGAAGTTGTCAAGCACTTTTAATGTTCACGCCTTTTTCGATTGTGCACCAATGACAGAAGAGATCTAAAGTAATCGACGTTGATTACTTTGACGAGGATAGGGCAGCAGGACTGGTTTTCTTTAAAAAAGGAAAAAACAAAAAAGAACTGCGTTCAGATCAAGGAGTGTGCATCATGCTATGTGTAAAAAATGTGCACGTTGACATGTTCATTCCCTCCTCATTCCTCCTTCACTTGACCACTCGGTGTTTTGTAATAGCTGCACTTTTTACAGTTATTTTTTAACTTTCTGTAAAAACTTTTTAAATCGCTAAAAATCAACTTCACTTACTGACCAGGGCAGAAGAACATCAATTTCCTGAAAGAAATTTGAAGAACTATCCGCATACTGCAGAGAAGGTGGTCTTCTGTTTGCAACATCACCTTTATGGAATCCATTTGAAGACTCTTGTAGGTACTCGTCAGGCTGTCTTCAATAGCAAAAAACAGCAGTAGAGAGTTTATTCACTGATGTCACCTCTCTAAAGGGCACTAGTTTGGAAAAGACGAAACCACCACCATGATGTCGGTCCCTTAAGTTTAGTACCATTTCTCGTTCGCTGTCATTTCTCGCACATGAGTTCAACACAATGCACTTATGTGGTGCTAAATAATGGAAAAGAATCCAGAGAACAAATAAATTCTCCTCTTTCGAAGACCTTTCGTTTATTTATTTGTTGCATGTTCACTGCTTACAGCCGAAGCACTCACTACTCATATGGGAAAAAAAGCTACTTTTATTTTGATTTGATTTTTTAAATACCATTTCGTATACATAGCAACGAGGCAACCACGTAAGCTTGACTTGGTTTTCTTGATCCTTAGAACGTGCCAGTGCCAACAGCTGGATTCCAAGGTCATAAGTGTAACAATATATATTGACATACACGTGCACAGTGAAGTCTAAGGAAATACACAGATAGATGTGATGTCAATATTTCTGGCAGGCCCAGTTATTTCTCCTAATTCGTGTGCAGGAGATGGTGAAGACTTTTTTAAAATTATTAGCTGTGGAAGTGTTTGTCATAAAGGAATCAAAGCAGAAATGACTGAATGAAGAAACACGTGGTAGCTTCATGCCTGGAAAGGAATTTTGTACCCTGTACAATTTCACATAATGCGATGGACGGAGTGATTTAGCAGGAGTAATAAAGACACATTTTACAGCATTCTGAAGACAGAACTTAAAGGGCAGTAAAACCGTGTGTCCCTGTATGTCTTAATCCCCTTTAGTCCTGTCTCTGTGCTGCATTTTCAATATGAACACTATACATGTAGCGCAAATTGCCTTCCTGATGGGGAAGAGTAGGAAAGGAGGAGGCCGCTTCTTCCTCATTGCTACGTATATCTTCCAAATGTCACGTGTTGGAACTATGAATTATCCTAATGGAAATATCGTATTTCTTTCTTCAGAAGAAAGAATGGCTGCAAGTGATTCTATCAAAAGTCTCTCACTGGCATCTCTTCTGTCTTACTGAAAACCATTGCACGCATATGGGCACTAAACAACGGATCACTCTCCTAGGAACAGTGAGTCGCTGCTTTAATCGATACATTGTACGGCATCTTGACATTCCGTGAGCATACGACAACCGTTGATATATACGAGGGGCATCAAAAAGTAATGGCTCCATATCTGTATCAGTGGAGCACAGCTGTAGCTTCCAAAGTTTCGCCACGAAAACCACCTCCCCCCTCGGTCACGTGATCATCAGTAGCGAATGGCGAAGTCAAGGCCGGAATCTGGCGCCAAAAAGCACGTGCTGGCTTCATCCAGCTGTGCATGTGCACGCCAAGCCATCCGGGAAATATACGTTTATAGTCAGACGCGCGTCAGCAGTGGCCTGCGCATGTGCACAGTCGCACTCACCGCCGAGCGTGACTGTGACTGCGCTGGTCTGACTGCTCGAGCACGGTCTGCGAAAAATACAACATGTTCTGTTCTTCGCAGGTGGCTGCCTAGCGCGTCGAGTGCCGCCCGCCACGCCAGCCGCTTGACTGTAGAGGGTGTGAATTCTCCTGGTGTAGCGCAACTGTGCAGCTCGCGGATGCGCAGCACAGTTACGCTGGACTATATACGTGCCTTTAGAAGCCGTTGGCATGTGACGAGGTATTCAATATTCTAATGAAAATTTTGCAGATATTCATATTTGATTTGTATTCTAAAATTTCAGTATTTGCTCACCTCTCAACATTTACCTTGATCCGTTTTGAAGTAAAGTTGCAGTAAATAAGGAGGCATTATTTTTTCACTCACCCTCGTAGTTTACTTCTGGGCCCACTTCTCTCTCTTGTGCTTTTTCAGGGACAGAAGGTGGCAGTTCACTTGAGCAACAGTTTCGCAACGAACGGCCACAGCATACTTATGTGCACGAATCAGCAAGTTCCAACCCTTTGGAGTGTGACAACTGTGTGTGTATTCGGACAACTGTGATACATGGAGCTGTCCCCAGAGTTCAACGATCAGCTCATTAGAGTAAAATTGGAACCTCCTGACACTGCATGCCTACCAGAACAGGGTGAGGTTGAGCAACAGCACTGCTGCGAGTCTGCGTTAGGAAGTGATAGTCATGGTGCAGCTTTTGTAAACTATGCACTGATGTGGTGGAATGTTGTTGGGGAGGCTCTGGTCGTCTGGCTCTCACGTCATGATTTCAAGCAAGGTTTTGGTTTTGTGGTGATATCAAGAACTGATTCGTTGGGTAAAAGAGTGGTTTATGTCTATTGTGCCTGAGCAGCGCATAAAAAGACAGTGAACTTAGAAATCTTTCACATGAAAGGCTGCCATGAAAGATTTACTTTGTACAGAAATACACCTCTGGTATCTGCTCGCAGCTATAAAGTGTCTGTGTTAATCTTGGATAAAATCATCACATAGGCATAGTACCATCTGGAACTAAAATAGAATGCCTTTCATAGACAAGTCAAGTAAGGTGCCTTTGGATATTCTCAGTCAGTCTTTCATAGCATTTCAGCAAACATTAAGATGGAAGCAAACTCAAGCTTGGAACATACCAGGTAACAGAACAATACACGTGAAACTCTTAAACTACTGTGTCACACAGCAGAAGACTCCCACTAATCGCTTGGGGTCACAAATACACAGATGTGCAATACACATGCTCTGTGAAAGAGAGAGTCGAATCTATAAAAACACCCAAGTCCCCAGTGCTTGGCACACTGTTAATGATGTTGACTATGGACTCGGACGGTGAAAGTCCTGTGCAACGTTTCCGTGGAAGATGTCATACTGTCTCAAGTCATTTAACGTCTCAGCATTCCAAGGAAGGTTTTCTGGACTGATGCTCTTGCATGCAATATATACAGAATGTCTCAGTTAAATCCTCAGGCTAAATAATTCGTGAACGGTACACCAGTCGAAGAACTTTTACACAAGTACTTTTTTACAAGTATGTGACCGATGCCACCTACAGGCTACGCACCATGTGAAAGAGTGGGAGGCACTCATTATTTCAATAAAAATTCAAATGAGTTTCTTGAACGACATAACTTGTAAAGCATGTCCCAAAAGGGATAGTAGCCATTTTAATGCCGACAGCACCCTACTCTAGAAGTCATGTTTTTCATGAAACTCATTTGAATTTTTATTTAAATAATCAGCCCCTTGCACTCATTCACATAGTGCACGGCTTGTTGATGGTATCGAATAGATACTTGTTAAAAAAGAAGTTCTTCGATTGGTGCACCCGTTCACGAATTATTTAGCCCGGGGATTTAACTGAGACACCCGGTGTAGATAAGTTGCAATAGAACGTAACTCGATTTGGAAAGGAGAATGCAGTTTTGCGGTGTGGCTTACTTCTCTCCTTTTGTTTTACTTCAGAGATGACAGCTGGGACGTGCCACATTAAAGAAGAACTTCTAGACGACTCTTCAGATGAACATTCGATCATAGAAGTGGAAACGGAGCCTTACAACATTGCAATTTTGACGGGCCGGGACCAAATAGGACAGAGCCATAACTCCACATTACAAGGTGATACAAAATGGTCAATTGATTTAGTCACAAAAGATCTGAGCGGCAGGGTGTCCATGAAAAAGGAATCCAACAGAGATAATGCTCAGTTCTCCATTGAGCATGTAGTACTCTCAAACCTCGTTATAGCAAAGTGTCGCACAAACTACGAAAATGTTCATTATACAGTCAAACTCCTTTACAACAAACGCCTTTATAATGAAAAGGTCGTTATAACAAATGTTTTTCGCGGTCTGGTCAGGCGCCCATAGGATTCAATGTATACTTCGGACATTTATAACGAATTCCTTCCATTCCATTTATAACATAAACGTACCGAAATAACGAAGTGATTTTGAAGTCGATAGGGCGAAATTCGCGTCCTTTACTGCGAAGTTTTGCAAGCAAATGTCGAGTTGCGAACAATTCGAGAGCGTTTTTCATTCTGACGCGGCACGCTTGGCGCCACAGATGACGGTGAATGTCTGAGGTGCGTTGATCAGATCAACAAAATTTTACGAAAAAACAAGATTGCTAGTATTTTAAGGTATGTTTCCTTTGAAACATCCATTTTAACGAAGTTACCTTTACAACGAAGATTTTCCACTGTCTCCTGAAGTTTGTTATAAAGGAGTTTGACTGTATCCGAGCGGAGCCAAAAACTGTAAACCCTGATTACGAATTCCAGAATATGACGCCGCCATGTCGGCAGCAGGGAAAACTTCATTCCCTGTAAAAATAAAATTGCCAGAGGAATAAAGCGTGACCCAACGAAACTGAAATAGAACTTCACAATAACCAATAATTCGTAGAAACAAGATTTGATTGTATCAACTTTCCAGCACTTGCTCGCTTCTACTGAAGACTTTCACAGTAGACAGAATAACACTGAGATTCTTCATACAGTGTAAGGTCCTCTCCACATTTGCAGGGTTATTTGCAAACATGAACCGCGGAGTAGCTAATGTTTGTAACTGAAAAGACGGATAAGAGAGCCATGGCAGCCTTGTATGGTTCCGGGGAACTCGAGTTGGGACCTCCACCCGAGGAGAATTCTCTTCAACAACGACAGCTATATTTGGATTATGGTGATCTGGGAGTTTCACCGCCAAGGGCAATACTCTATCCCATTGCCGGCATAAAGCCGAATAATGAGTCGCCTCACAGTGAGTGCCAAGGAAAATAAGGTGACATCCTTTGCTGGAGCTCAAATCTGAGTTTTCCTATTCGCCTCAAGATCGAACTGTAGGTGGCGCTGCGACAGATGCCCTAGTGGGGATATGGCATGATCGGACGCAGCAGGCTCTGGCTTTTCTACGCAGGTATCGCAGTCAGGGCCTCACATATTGTGGATGTGTTAAAATGCGATACTTAGAATGCTGGTAAGGTGTGGAAGTTGATGAAAGGTACTGCACTGTGAAACACTCAAGTGGCCAAGTTGTGGAAAGAAAATCCCCTGTGCGCTTTTCAAGGGAATTACTGCCTCCTTTGTTCGAAGCGAGATTTTGTTTTAGTCTTTTGCAGCTCTCGCTCGAATATTTATTCGTTGCTTGCGTATATAGCTGTCTTTCCCTGTACCTTTTTATCTACGTCGAGACAACAAGGATTAAAAAAGAAAAAAAAAACTCTCAGAATTCCTGTCTCCACTGATCTAAATGTACAATGTACTAATCAACAATAACGATGAATCTGAATGTACAAATGAGAAAGAATGCAGCGTAAGGGCAGAATAGCCCATTAAGTATTCAAGCCCTTCGCTACAATTTTTTGCGTCGAATAACACCAGTGGTTATTCAGGTTGTGCGAGTCCGGGAGAAGTTTGAGGTATGATTCGTTTCTTGTGTGGGCATTCATTAAAAATGGTGCTAAAATATGTTACGAGATGACCACACCTGTGTGGTGGACTTGACTTTGTGTGGGGTGCTACCGGTCAGGTAATAACTGAGCTCTATAATTTGATATCAAATTTAGAAGTCTAGGCCAGGTTAGTGTCACGCATGGAGGCGTCTATAACACGTGACATTTGGAAAAATGCGGTTTTTGAGCGCTCATATCTAAAAAAACCCACCTCGAAAATTCTTCAAACTTCGTAGGCACATGCTTCCGTACATGACGTTTGAGTGCACAGAAAGTTGAAGGTTTTTTCTTTGTACAATAAAAGTTAGAGCGTGCCAAAGTGTCAGTGTCCGACTGTGGTGCGTGTAATGACCATGGAAGCGCTGCGAGAAGTTAACTGTCGATAGTCACGTTTTTTCTTGTGATAGCCGCCCCTGCTGTTCGTGCTGCTATTTGAGAACCCAAGGAGTCGAATATTCTCCCAGGACGTCAAAAGCAGCACGGCGGTTTCACAAGGACACTATAAATAGAGCCTGAAGTTTTCGGGAAATATTTTTTCCTACATTCGTGGGGTAAAAATCGGGTAAATAAACATGTGCACTAAATTCATGCAAATTTGGGTGAAAAAACTTCCAGTACGCTAAATTTGGTGAGAAATCAGGCTCAGTTATTCAAACTAATTGTAGCGGTTTGTTACAAATGGTGATGTAACTGCATTTTTCTGCCAAACAAGTTAGTTAGTGCATTCCTACAGACATCCCAGTGAGGGCAATTTGCCGGGTAAAAATCAGGATTCACCCAAAAGAGGCAACTTTCAATTCGGGGAAGAATCAGGTAAAACCCTAAAACTTCAGGCTCGAACTATAAAGAAATGTAGATTGAGTGTATGTGTCACTGCTTGCCTGGTACGTGCATGAAAATTCGATGTTTACATCGAGCACTCTAGACCATGCCGTTAAAGATGAGTCACTATTTATTTACATTTGATTGATTAGGTTAGCAGTTCTGGCAATGATAATCAGACTCGCGCACATTACAATACTGTTTAGGCGTCAGAATGTGTCATCACACTACATTACACAGGCTTAGTTCCTTTGAAAATTTATCTTCTGTCTGTGACTGTTCATGTAGTTCACGCAGTAGACACAGTCTTTACTTAATGTCATGTTCATGGCGAAGATACAGACGGCAAAGCGACGGCGAGTCGAAACAGTGTCAAAACACATCTGTTAGAAACGAAATCACTGCTGGCAAAAGCTAGAGGAACCACTCACTCTCGCAATGACTCCAAACTAACTTGGGTTTTGTACCTGAAGCCGGATACGGCTCCAGTGGGGGTGACGCTAATCCTGTTACTCTCCTCGCTGTTCATTAGTAGCGGCGGTGGCTCCTGTCATGGCAAAATACTCGCCGACAGACACAGAAATCGTTGTCATACTTCTATGCTAACTGAAGGACGTCTCCTTGGGTAGACTACAGGTACCACGGTCCGCTGTCTCAATGAAAACTCGAATATCGACCAGTGAACTTGTCGCAGCGCTTCCATGGTCATTACAGGCACCACACTCCAACACTGAAACTTTGGCGCACTTTTATTGTGCGAGGAAAAAACCTTCGAGTTTCTGTGCACTCGAATATCATATAGGGAAGCATGTGACTACGAAGTTTGAAGAATTTTCGAGGTGGGGTTTTTGAGATATGAGTGCTCAAACACCAAATTTTTTCAAATGTCACGCGTTGGTAGACTCCTCCACGCGTGACAGCAACCTGGCGTAGACCCCTAAATTTGATACCAAATTATAGAGCTCAGTCTCCGCTACATGGAGATGCCTTTCTCGTTTCACTGGTATGTACACAAGTGCCGCAATAGCCGCAAGAATATGAGCGATTTTCGTCATCGCCACCAACTTTGCCTATTTTAGCCGAAAAATAAGAAAATCCCCACCGGAACCGAACCCAAGCAATAGAAGCCAAACTAGCTGACAGTGCGTGGAAAAAAAGTCAAAGCCGTGAACGCATCCGTTGGACAGATATTGAACGCAAAAATCTCTGTGCCTGAAAGCGCGCCGGACCTGCCATATTCTTCCGGATTTTTTTTCTCAGGAACTACGTAAACTAGAGGAAAAAAACTTGCTGTTCCCTTCTGAGTCTGAGCCAGGCTATAACATATGTTTTTTCAATAAAAATTACTGATGGTGCCCAATACACCTTGCCTGAGTTGAGATGGAATCACTCACATATAAAGTTTTTGGTTCCAGCGGCAGGTATATTCTGAGACACGCTGTTGCACATGCGCTTCATACCCCAAAAAAACACCGTATTTTACATAGAACGTTCAGGGGTGGTCATAGCATTTTACCTTTTGAGTAGCCAGTTCTGACTGGGTCGGGACTAACCTCTCTATATTTTTCTTTCTTTTTCCAATCCAATCCAATTTTACCTAGAATGCGTGTGTTCCAATGATTACGTATGTGAAATGTAAAAGGCTAGCCTGTCATACGGTCAGATGAAATGAGATGAAAGCTTGAAATTCACACATTTAAAAACACCCGTGTCATAAATATATATATATACATTCATGCATTCAATACAATTTGTGTTTAGTGCGTGCAGAATATCCTAACTCAGCATTATGAAGTAACTTCGAACAGCTAGCACAGAAACCATTCAATAAATAACTGTGACATAGTTTTATGCTTATGATTTTAAAAAACTGTTAAAACATTGACCTTAGCTCTTGGTACATTTTGTTTGACACACAGAACCGCAGTGACAAATATAATATAACAAAGAACGAGTGGAATCCGCGTACTGCAACATATGCACGTCCTGTATTTTTCTTCCCTGCTAAGCACGCTGGTGCAGAGAACTAGAGGAGTTCAAAAAAGTCTTCCACCAAGGCATTTTCACTCATTTTGAAGCGATTTTAAAAGCTCAAATGTCCAGAAATTGATCCTTCCAAGCACGTTTTCGAGCATGATAACCACAGCGAAAGCACGAACTCAAGCGGCGCATCCCCACTAAAGGCAGTTCACGGAGGAGCAGCATGGTGGCGACGCTGTTCGATCTCGAGGCGAATATCACCTAAGCAAGGCTAATGAATGGCGTCTTGCTACTCTTCGCACAGCACGTCCAAATATACAGTATCACATAGGTAACTGGGTGGATAGAACCTATTTGTGTATACAGTCAACCCTCGATTTATGAACACCCTCGGTTCCCCAAAATATCGTTCATAAATCGAGGGATTCATAAATAAAAAATTCCGTTAAGTGAGTACTATCGAGCAAATGGAACAGTATTTCCGTGTTGGGATTGTGTTTATAATGCAATATATTGTGTAAATTTGCTTTCAACCATGTCTGGTGCTGTTAGTGCATTCACACTCTGTTTATTATTCAATACTAAATTGTTTAATTTTGCTTTGGACCATGCCTTGCGCTGTGTCAATCTTAGAAAACAGAGATGTCAGGACATTTGCAGTCGACAGGTCTCGGATTTGCTCCGGGATTTTTAGCCTTCGTTTATTTATCTCCGGTTGACAGCCGCCACCCTCTTGATGTGTTGAGGTCACGAACACTTGGTCGCCCCTTGTGCGACCCCGGAAAACCGGATTTGTTGTTCGGACTTCCAGGGGTTAAGAACCGAGGGTGCAATACCTGGAAAAAGTTTTGTCTGTGCAGGAGTCATTCATAAGACCACGGAATAATCCCTTTGAAGGTTTCTGTTGACCTTGGAACGATCCCTTCATAAATTGAGGGCAAAAACGCTGGACAACTCCTAGTTGGTTCCCAGAAATTATATTCATTATTCGAATATCGAGATTCATAAAACCAGGGAAAAATGCATGTAAAAAGTTTGGTTCCTCGTGCTCGTGTTCATAAAGCGAGGGAATTCATAAATCGAAGGTTCATAAATTGAGGGTTGACTGTAATTTGTTTTCTATTTCTTAAACTGCTTTTCGTTTTCACTCTGCGGTAACAGAGCTGAAAGCGAATCTCGGGCGACACATATGGATGAAAAATAGGGAGGTAGGACCCTCAGTGGGAAAGTTCAGGACGGGCAGGGTCCCCCGGAGCGAAAAATCCATCTGGAAAGTGAGCATTGGATCAACTCTTGTTAGCATAGATGGATAGAGAATGTCAGTTGTCCATTGGTGGGAAGCCAGGGGTGCCATTAGATGTCTAAAAATGGTATGACAGTCTCCTCTCAGCGGTGCAATGGTGGTTTGTCTCCTAGACGAGAAAGCTGGTTCTGCGGCTCCTGTTCATTCAGCCTGTTCATTCCCCATGACACCACAATAGGCTAAAACCTACTGGAGAACTAGCCTGTGTCCTGCTTCGTACTCATGCTAGTAGGCCAGCAACACATCCGTCACTAGGGGTGTGGATGAGCCTCGTATGCCTGCATTTTCAATAGTTTGCAGTGCAGATTTGGAATCTGTGAACACTTAACTCTTGAGGAAATCACGTTGTAAATATTGATTTATATGTGCTAACCATGCACATCCAAACACAGTCTCTGCAATCCCATATTACAAAGCTATAGACCGTATGCAGAGCCATTTATAGAGAGAGTTTGGCCATTAGGAGGAGCCTAACTTAAAGCGCGTCATGCGACACCACGGCTGAACGACCTCCCTTGTCGTGCTCTATTGTTATCCAGTCGTCAACCGGTCATCGACGCCATATTGATGCTGATCGGTGTTTACAATCCAGGGAGAGAAGGCACATGCGTACTTTCTGCTTCGAAAGCCTTTCGTCCTTGAACTCTTTCAGTTCGGCTACAAAGCCCCCCCTTATCACTGGCAACAGTGGGTCATAAGTCGGTTATTCCTGTAGTTTACATTCAACGTGACCATGAAGCTGTCGACCAGCTGGCGGACAGCATCAATATGGCGCAGACTAAATGGCTGATAAGCGGATTCTGCTCGGATTCAGGCTTTTTGGGCGGCGCAACCACGACTGACGTCAAAATAAGCTCCTCCCATGAGGCGGCAAAAGATCAAAGAATGGCCAAACTCTCCTTATAAATGGCTCTGACCATATGCAAAACCTAGCGCCATCTCGTAGCACTGCCGGGAACCTACCGACATTCCGCCATGTATGAGGTTTCCCAACCTGCCCGAGCAATGCAAACGACTGTCATACAACAGTTCTCTTGTGTGTCATGCTTCTCACATATACTGTTTCAATATCTGATCTATGTGAAGAGACGCGGGTTTCAAAGGGGAATGTAAACAAGGTAAGAAAACTTCAAATGTCTGTATTCCTTATTGCATCGAAAGCTTTGAGCTCTGTGACATAGGTTGGACAAGAAAGTTGCATTAACCTAGTGGAACGAAGCTGCTATCCCATCCCACGAGAAATGTATACAGTTTAGTACAGCTCACTTGAGAACTTGTTAGCGCACTTTATACAGCAGAAACATTTGGTACAAAATAGAAGCTTAGTATGATTGCAGTTGTTGCTACGAAACCCGCTGTTAGTCACCTGCAACGTACAGCTTCCCTGAGACAGAAATGACTGCTGGCCATCAAGAGAAAAGATAAGTCCAATGCTGACACAGCAAAGGTGTGTTCTTGGCTCTTCAAAGAGACTGATTTTGTCACAAACGTTCCAAATGAAAACAGGGTGTCTATGAATTTGCTGTGCCATCAGTCTTCACATTCAAGAAGAAGCCAGAGAGAAAACTACCAAGGGAACGTGTAGTAGTGATACAAAACTATCGGTAACTAAGTCATTGATAGTGTCCAGAACGATAGTTCTAGGATAATTGACCATCGATACTTGTCGCAGTCGTACTAAGCTTTTATTTTGTACCAAAGGTTTATGCCGTATACAGTGCACTAAACTTCTAAACAGTTCTTAAATGAACCGTACTGAACTGTCTAAATATGTCATAGGATGGCATAAAAGGGCAGCCATTGCACTATGTTAACGTAATTCTCTCTCCCAAAATCGAAATGACCGTGCTCCAAGGCACCAAGGAATCCAGAAGCACTCTTGCCTTGCTTGCATTCCCTTTTGATCCCTTCGTCTCACAATGTGAATAACATAGTGAAACAGCACATGTGTGGGCAAGACATGCGATGGAACAATTGGACGTGAGTCGTGTGTATGGCTCGGGTCGGGAAGGGAGCCTCAGACATGGTGGAATTCCGGAGGTTTTCGTGCGTGCTGCGAGAGGATGCTGCATTTTGCATATCGTCTATTGCACTCTGAACTGTAATATGTTTATTCTTGGTTACACGGGCTACAGGCTACACGAGCTACAAGTTACGTGTTACGTGCCACAGGCCACAAAGGCTACCGTAGTTGTGTATATTGGACTTCACTGTGATGGAGTGCTGCACCATTTGCACCAGATTGCACCAGTCACGGAGTGCTGCGCCATAGAGGGTGTTTCTGCTGCATTTGTGTGAAAGCGTGTAGTAGGTGACTACTTCACAGTCCACGTAGATCGCGCTCATCACGAGAAAACAGAATGAGGCATACCAGCGTCTGACTAAATTTAAATGTGAGAAGGAGGTGTCGTCGCAACTTACTAGCTTGCTAATCCGTCGAAGCTGATACCAGCTAAGCCTAGCCGTAGCCAAACAGTCTCTGGACGCACACGTGCACCGTCACTTTGGCACTGCATCGGCTCCAACAATTGTACTGTTCGTTTTGTGTTTTCCCCATTCTTAGGGACATGTTGGCAACATCAAGTATGCACCATCTTGCTTTAATATTACTTCTATGTTCATCGTATCCAAGCTGAGAGCACGCGGTGATCTCCACACAAGGACCACTTTTCGATTCCTAAGGGTAGCTTGGCTTGTCTCTAAAGGTATCGTCCAGGCCTATTGTTGACTGCCACTGTAACTTGCTACCCTTGAGGATCGCTAAGCTTTTCGACAATCAAACACATTGCGTGTATGGACATTCAGTGGAAAATTGCACAGGCCGCAACAAAGCTGAAATTAATGTGGAAAGCACTTATTCCACATCATAAATTAGTAACCATAGACACCCTAGGCCATCCGATGGCGGATTGCGGACCTGCGCTATGCTGCGCTAAAACTCGATTTTTCCTGCGCCAAAACGCTTTGAAGCACTTCTATCACTGACTTTAGACGGCGAGAGCAGCGGCTTATGTGGTTCTTCGGCACAGCCCAGTTTCGTTACATCTCCCTTGGTTAATTCGGGAAGTGCAATGCTTCCTTTTGCGGTGGTGCATGAACATCTGGCGAGGCCTAGGGTGTTGTCACCCCCGGTGGTTCTCAACGCACCATGCCTACCTTTGTGTTTGGTGTGGCAATATAAGAAGGTCATATGTCCTGACGGTTCCTCGTTAATGTGGACCCATTGTCGCTGCGTAGTATGTAGGATCTAGGCTCCAATGATGTGCAGACTTCTACTCCAGGAGTCCACTGCCCTGTGGGGTGGTCGCGCACACGAATCTTGGAATCGTCATCCAGAGGCAGGAGGAGGCGTTGCTGACTTGTTGTAGTACAGCTTCTGTTTTTCTTTCAGCTCTCTTAGTCTTGTGCAGACCGCTTGTAGTTCTTTAACTTGAGGCTTGAGACAGCTGTTGTGTAGAGGAAGCAGTGTCCTCGTTTTTCTGTTCATTAGCTGCTGAATAGGGGAACCTAGCATTGCATGTCTAGACGTGTTGTGCCATTCAAGAAGTACATTCTAATAGTCTTGCGTTCGATACTTATCCTTTGCATAAGCTGATTGGCTTCCTGTACGCTTTGCTCTGCCATTCCATTCCACATTGGATAGTACAGACTTGACGTGCTGTGACTAATGTCCTGCTGCTTCATGAATTCCCTAAACTTCGATGCACTGCATGGAAAAGAAAATTAGAAGACTCATACCTGAGGCTACAAAGTACGTCATAGAGAAATCGAGATCCCTCAGAGCAAAGCATGGCGTCTGGGCACTTCCAGAGAAATATGCTACCACCCTATTGTACAAAGTGATGTAGATACTGCTTTGAAGTACAACTTGTATAATGAAATGAACTGCTCCATCCAAAGCCCAAACGAAAAGGACTTATTTGATTGAAGGATGTACTGATGAAAAGAAGGAACCCGTGACAAAACGTTTCATGATCCGTTCTATCTGGGAGATGATCAGTATTTTCAAGACTGATCATCCCAGTATAAAAATGGGAAAAACCAAATTCAATACGCTCCGTCCAAAGTGGGTTCGTCTGCAGCCACGTTTGTGTTTGTACCTATTGTGCCAATTTCAGTCTGCTAGTGGCGGCCATGGACAACGCATCTGCACAACGAATTACGGGAGAAACCTTAAAGGCACTGTTCCTCTGCGATGAGACAACAAATGCATGTCCTTTCCAAGAATGCAACCACTGCACACGAGGGAAGCACCTTAACCATTGAAAGCGGCAACATTTCTAAAAGAAGCTGAAGCTGACTGCACCTCACATTAAACATGCACATATACACTAAAATCTTGTTAATTCGGATTTCGAGGGACCGCAAAAAAAAATCTGAATTATCACTGTTTCCGAAATAACGAATTTATGCCAAAAATGCTGATCTTTATTTTTTTTACATGCGCTGCACTCACAGGTTTATTTCTGAAAAAAAACTGGTCAATAGTTGCCTGTTTCCCAGATGGTTGCATGCGACTCCCGCACGCTGTTTCCGTACGCCCGCAAGCAGTTCCTCAGCACAGGTGCCATCGGGGCTGCCGTAGAAGTCGTCCTCGAGGGTGGCTAGGGCCCCAGCGGCGTCCTTCACGGAGGCGGGGTGGCACCTCCTCACAGTTGCTTCCGCTGTCCGATAAGTCTTTTGTGCCCAACATATGATTGATAATGTTTTCGTCTGTCAACTGGCCAGCAACAGCAACGCTGTCGTCAAGAGAAACGTAGTCTGCGAGTAGCACCGTGCGGGGAAGAACGCGCTCGAAAATGCCATCAACTTGTACGCAGACCTCGAAAGTTTCTTCTGGGGCATCCAGTTGGTCCTCAGATTGCACAAATCCGCTATGTTTGAAGCAGTTGAACACCACGTGCGCAGGTGTGTTCCTCCAAACGTGCGCAAGAGTGTGGATGGCGCTAAGCAGTGTCACTTCGTACTGCTTGCCAGCCTCAATGCACAGGAGCATACGTTCCAGGATATGCCTCCTGTACTTGTTTTTCACATACTGGACTATTCCGTGATCCATGGGTTGTAGGGCAACAGTAGCATTAGGGGGGGGAAAATGAGCTTACCTCACTCGAGGCCTGGCACGTCATAGTGCGCGCTGCAATTGTCCACCAGCATTACAATCTTGCACCTTTTCGCAAGGGCACATATCAGAGGTCTGCTGAGCTGTAGTTTTGCATCACGAGCGTCGGTTATCCACTTAAGAAGTGCGTCCTCAACTTGTGGATGAGGAGCGGTGCAGAACCCCTTCCTGTTTCCTCGGAATTTTTCAGTTTCATAAGCTTGGAGGATCTGCGCCTCATTTTTTACGCAAGTCCCCAGCGTGCTCCGCTTAATTCCGAACTTCCGCATTACTTCTTGCCGAGAGAGCCCGTCCTTCAGGGATCTGAGGATTTCCACTTTCGTTTGTGACATCTTTCACTTCGTATTTTCTTCTTTTTGCATGAGCAAGCATCACGATGTCCAGCCCGAACACCACGGACGTACAAACGTGAAATTGAGGTGCGAACGCCACGACGAGAGCAGCGAGGAACGGCTACGCGTGGCGTGCATGCAGTAAGAGAAGGAGAGAGAAGGAAATCGGGTGATAACCTCTCTCGATAGAAGTGTGCGCTGTTCATGTTCGTGTTTGAGACAGCCAATTTTCTGGCTGGTATCTCAATGGGAGTTTAATGCGCCTCTCTTTTTCATGTTGGTGACAGCGGATTGTCCGGCCCAAAATCCGAAATACGCGGAGCCAGCTGACTTTTTTGATGAATTAATGAGAGTTTCCTGCCATAGAAATACATGGTAGTTTTGACGCGACCAACTAGAGGAACCGAATAATCCGAAATTCTGAATTAACGGGGGCCGAAATAACGAGATTTTGCTGGTAGTACACAATATCCAGAGTAACGCCCTCAGAGTCGAGAAATCTTTTCCGCAGCGACGGCACATTGTTCTACATTTTGACGGTTAATTTTTTCCTAGCGAAGTGCAGGGGCGCACTTTCCATATTTCTAACACCAACTTTCCATATTCACGTGCGTCATCACAACGATGCTGGCTACGAGGAGCTACGCCACGGTAGGCGAGGACATGACCCACAATACAGCACATGCGCTGCTTGCATTGGAAAAATAATTGGTCTTCTGGAGGATGCTCTACGTCTGTTCTCTCATGTAATCTACGTATCCGATGGTGCTGCAGCACATTTTAAAAAATAGATTTCAGTTTCATGAGAGGACCAGCTCTTGTGGCATTTGGTAAGTGTGGCTGCTTTCCACGCTGAGACTGGGAGGTGATGCGGGTTGGAATCCCCGCACCGGCAGTGCTGTCTGGGGTTTTCCGGCAGACTATCCAGACGAATGTTGGCACAGTTCCCCCTGAAGTCGGCTCAGAACACACATAATGCCCCTGTCCCCCACTCCTTCCTGCTGTCCTGGTGCAAGAAATTAGACCGTGATTTCGTCCCCAAAGTTGTGATGGCAAAAACATCTGTGTACATTATTTCGTCACATTGATGTGTGCTCTTGTCACGCTTAGATGGACCACATGAATGTGAAATACTTTGTTTGCCACTTCCGCCCGTAGGCACCCGAACTGGACCTCAATGGACCTCTCCCGTCCACGTGTCTCTTCTCGTTTCTCTATACGCATATTTCATATACATTTTTTTATGTGTGTAATGCATTCATACGCGTCTGTTCCTTTCACGGAAATGTCGTTCCATGAATAAAGGCTCACTTTTCGTATGTGACATTGGATGTCATTGTGCGTCTTGCATGACCAATGTCAACTCTTTAACGCATAAAAGCAGGCCGGTAAAACTGTTAAGAAATAAATAATTTAGAAGTCCCTTTTTTGCCACGCCAAGAAGAATGAAAATACCTTGTTGTGAAATGTGCACCACGTGTTTTTGCGATGCAGCTAACGCAGCAACGGGAGCGGAGGCACTCACGGTTCTGTCAGTTGTATTTCATTTTGTAAATGCCTTTCTACATTTGTAGCCTGCGTAAGAGTGGTACCATTGGAAAGGTAACATCCTACTGCACAAGTGAGATTTTTTAAAATCAAAATCGGGACAGGTGCTTTTGAAGAACAGGCTTACGAATACGGTGCATTTTTCCAAAGCATGGTCTATTCTAACGCATATTACACCTCTCCAGTGGAGTTAACAAGTAAACAAAATACATCGCTAAAAAGGGCAAGAAATAAGCTTCTTTTTTAATATAAAATATGTCTGTTCGAGATGAATACTTTATTTGTAAACTGACTGCAAACATTGAGAGAAATCGCACTAGGTAGCATTTTTGCGATAATTTGTTAAACGAGGTACACAAGTTTTAATATTTTTTTGCATAGAGTAACAGTCTAAAGTATAGAATATGTGAAAAAAATTGACTTCGTGACTTCTATACGGGGTGACTGAGGTGCTCTTAAACTGCAGGGAGAGCGCAGTTTGGGCACGCGCTGATGTTCACGCGGGTTGACGTTTCATTATTTAATTTAGCAACCGCTGCACCTAGGACTCAAAGATTAGTGAAATTGTTCATCACACATGATGTACCTTCACGTAAAAAATGACGACGAATATCGAAGAACCCAGGTGGCGGACAGCCTTGCCTGAATTGAGATGAAATCGCCCAGTCTACAATTGTGATGTGCCTGTCAATGCGAATAAATCCATTCCCAATCTCTGCCAGGGTAGGACCTATATATGGTGACCTTCCATTGGTTCTGGTGCTTGCCTCTTCTGATACTGTTCGCATAGGCTGTGTGACAGTACATCGCAATGTATATCATCCCCCATACTGTGCCAGTGTATGGCGTCTCGAGCTCTGAGCTGCATCTTCTCCATCCCACATTTGGAGGCATGTAGAAGTCTTAGAATGCCTGGACGAAATGTCATTGGCACAGTGAGCCTGTTCGATTGCAGTACTAACCCATCTTCTGGTCTCTATAAGGCTAATAAGGCACGGCTGATGGTGCCACGTCCTTCCTGTCGTCAGTCCACTGGCTCTCTGCATACCTTTTGATGTCCTGGAGTTCTGGGTCTTCCTGAGTCGCCTTCTGAAACTCCTTGAGTCGTGTGGGACTGATTGGCAGCATTTTCACAGTCTTCACTTGGTATACTTCCTCGAAGTGAGCCTTGTTTGGCGACTGTAAAAAGGGGTCCGCTTTGTGCAGCTCAGTTCCCGGCTTATATTGGACGTCCAATGCTTGCTTCTGGAGCAGCAGGGGCATGCACTGGAGACGTAGTAGACACTGATGAAGGTGTTTTTGGGAAATCTCCCCTAAAGGGTGGTAGCCGGATTCCACCAGCGCACGCGGTTGACCAAAGATGTAGTCGTGGGAATGTTAGCGTCCAGGTACTATCGCCAACGTCTCTTTTTCGGTTTGGGCGTATCTCATTTAAGCTGTTGTGAGCGACCTCGAAGAATAGGCCACCGGGGCAAGCCTCCTGGAGCAAGACAGCACAAAGTCCATGCTGGCTTGTGTCTACGGAAAGCTAGCTAGGAACTAGCATGCTTGAGTCGTAGAACTTGAGAACAGGAGCGTCTCTGAGTTGCACACTGAGCCTGTCAAAGCTTTGCTGGCACTTGGGAGTTCATACTCAAGCAATGTCTTTCTTCAAGAGCTCTCGGAGGAGTGCTCTGGTTTCAGCCGTGCTGCGAATAAACTTGCATACGTAATTGACGATTTCCAGGAAGTGCTGTAGCTCTTTGACATTTTGTGGCGCTTGGATTATGGTGATGTCACACACTCATTCCCAGTTGGTCGACAGTCCTTATGCCGACATTATGTGTCCCATGTACTTCACTTCAGTGTGTCCAATTTGACATTTGGATGCATTGCAGACGAGGTTTACCTCTCAACATCTCTCAAGTACTGCTCGTAGTCTCTTGTCACGTTCTTCTCTTGTGGTACTCCACACGAGAATATCGTTCATCACTACTTCCACCCCTGGTGTGTTTTGGCAAATATGGTACATTGCCCGCTGGAACACCTCTGGAACAGATGATATCCCAAATGGCACTCGCCTGAAACGATATCATCTGAAAGGCGTTGCAGATATACAGAGGAGTGAGTTTCGGTTATCCAGCCTAATCTGCCAAAATCCCGTGGAGGCGTCCAACGTTGAAAACCATTTAGCGCCATGCAGATGGGTGGCAATGTTGTTCAAGGTAGGCATTGGATAATGTTCTCTCATGATGAGGTCTTGGTTCAGGTCTCTGGGGATTCATACAGATTCTCAGTTTATCTCCATGGGTGATGACATCCATATTATTGACCCATGCTGTTGGTTCCGTCACTTGCACTATGATGCTGTTGATCTCCATATTCTTGTGCTCGGACTTCACACGCTCGCGCAACGCTACAGGTACTGAGCAGGGAGAGTTTATCATGCCTTCTGGTCCTGGGTGTAACTTCATTCGATAGACGATTCCTGAGATGTCACCAACACCGCTGAACACGTCCTGAAATTCTGCTTTATCATCTTGTGATGTTACCGTGGCAAAGGCTTCTCTGACATCTCCACTGAGAGTAGTTCGAACCTTTTGCGACACAACTATGAGAATTACTGGTGCTGGACCTCTTTCACTGGAAAATGATAGGACAACTTTTCCCACTGAGGCAACACGATGTCCAGAAAACGAGGTCAGCTGGGTTTTATGGGCACCAAAGCACTTTTCAGTGATAGTTCGCAGAGTGCTAGTCGATATCACGTAGCCCATGTTTATTTTTTAGGGCTGTGCGAGTAGCAAAATTTTCGAGTTCGAGTAATACCAAATCCCTGTTTCGAGTATCGAGTCGAGTTCGAGTAGTTGGCGTTCCATTAAATGATAGGTAATGTGTAGAAACAGGAAGATAGATATAAAATTTCAAGCTGCTGTAGCACGTACCACTTTTTGACCAACTTCCCCTTAAAAATGTTCTTTTGTGCTACAGTTAACAAAAATGAAACGAATGAAGATTATAAGAGCTTTATGAAAACAATGTGCCACCTAAGGACAGCATTGCTAAATGAATATTGCAACCATAAAAGATTTAAAAGTTATGGGTAGGAAAACTGTTTTTCTACAACGTGTGGTTTAACACATTTTTCGGTGGTTTGACAAATATTTTTTTGTGACTGACAGTATCACTTCAAAATATGTTGCTATATAGGACAATGTAGCCAAATGAATGCTCTATCGAATGATGTAAGTTTCATAAACAAAGGTATCCATGTATTCCTAAAATTGATTTTGGAACACCAAAACATTGGTGTAACAGCAGAAACCTCATGAAGATATGTCTGTATTTTGAACAAAAAGATCAATCTACAAGTTCTAAAATATACAAAACGCGGCAATCCTTGTCAGAAATAATACCTGAAAATATCAACCCTTTGGATTAAGAAGTTAATCAGTTGTGGAAAATAACCTTAACTGAGTGACAGAGTTCATTCAAGGGGTAAAACGGAAATTAACATGTAATTTCCGCTGAAAACATTAGTTTCAGTCTTAACTTTCCTGTTGTACCACTTATTGCTATTTCACCACTCTTCCATTCGTCCCGGTTGGTTTTGAAACAGGAAGAACAGCAATATAGTGCAAGTTATATACATGCCCACACATGCGGGACAAAAATCTGATTGTCTAACACCTTCAGAGTTGTTATTTGCGTTGTAACAAACGAAGTCTAATTCAAATATGCTTCAAATGCGAGCATTGCACATTTGCGAAACAGGTCTGCCGCGGGAACGCGACGCCGCAACCAAGATAGAATCTCCACACTACCTCCTTGGCACAGGGCCAACTTCATAAATCACTACCACAAGGAAAAGATAAAAGTGGAAATGGAACTCATTCTGTAGTGTTTATAGTATCTAACAAATATGACCACTTGTCCAAATCGACTTTAGGGGCCGAGTAGCGCCGCTCATAAAGCGTCGATCACCGGTGATCGACTCTCTATGGGCGCGGTAAGGAAGCGTTCGTACCGGAAATTTTCGTAGTCCCACACAAGGCTTCCAGTCCTTTTCGGTTGTGTGCAGATGCACTTTCTTCACTCTTGTCAGGCATCTCTGAGTTTTATGAACTAGTAGAACCGAAACAGACGCTCCGGCCGAAGGAACGAAACTACGAAGTGCGCTCCTCCCATGTTGGATACGCTTGCGCGCGAGACGCCTCCATGGCTAGCACTAGCCAGTTGAAGCCATTCATAGCCACTACTCAGTCTGTAGCCAAGTCGAGGTTAGCCGAAGCTAATAGTGAAAAGAAGATGGTGGAATTGTGACAACGATCGCGCATATGCGTGTTTCCAAATCGTGGAATGAATCGTTGTGACAGGTTATATCTTATATGTGATGGATTTTAATGTGGATCTAAATCGAGCTCGAAACGATATCGAGTACTCGAAAGTTGACGAGTCATCATTTGTCGAGTCGAGTTCGAGTCGAGTATGAGATCGACTCGACTCGAACTCGAAATTTGGAGTACTCGCACAGCCCTACTATTTTTACTTGTGTCTTCACTCCCTCGACGTGCACTGTTACAAGCCAAGGATCTTTGTGTGCTGTGTCCTGGGAGCTGGTGAAAAATGCTGATTGCAGTTCTGCTTCATTGTCTGCTATTATATGCACGTTCTCCTTTGGCTGTTGTTTTGAGTTCGACCTGCACACTCTGTTGAAATGCCCAAGCTTGCTGCCGCTCTTACATTTTTTTCTCTTTTGTTGAGCAGGTTTTCCCTCTGTGGATCAAGTATCCGCAGCTCTTGCAAGGCTCTTTCAATGCATTGACTTCCTGTTGCGGGGTGCTGGTTTTCGCGGCTTGAATTTCACCACACTGTTCGTGACTGAGCTCACTGCTTCGGCACATGTGAATCAACTTCTCAAGCTCAACATCTTCTGCAATTATTTTGTGTTGCAGTACCTTGTCGTTCATGCCCAGTATAATTCTACTGCGAAGCATGCGGTCTTCCATTCCCTCAAATGAACATTGCTCTACTAGGGTTCTCAGCTTCGTTAGCCACTCGTCAAATTTTTCTGCGGGCTTTTGCTCGCGGGAGCAGAACACATAATCTTGGTATGTCAGGTTCAAATACGGCTTGCAGTATTCCTCGAATTTAGCAATGACTGCATCGATGTCCTCGCGTTTGGACTCATCTTTGAACTTCATTGCAGCGACGAGTCTCTGAGCTTATTTCCCTGTCGCAACTAGGAAAGTGGCCGTCTGAACATCTTTCTGCTGAGTATACAATCCTGTGGCCTTGGAATACAACTTGAATCTGTTAAGCCATACACTCCACGATTCACTCAGGTCCACTGTCATATCGAAAGGCTCAGGAGGCGTAAGCATGTATGCCGTCATGGCTCATTCTTGACTTGGCGGGACTGTCATAGTTGTACCGGTAGAGTTACTCACAGTCTCGTTGGGGGCTTTGCAGGGGGAGCAATGGCCCCCTGTAGACACGACGACTGCGCACACAATTCTATGATTTGTTCCTCTTTCCTCTGGTGCAAGTACCCTTTCTGTAAGTGATGATCGTATTGGAACACTGAACACTTGTAGGAGCACTGAAGTGACCCATCCTTTCTCTTCACTTTTTCACTGAGGCATGTTCTTCAACGAGTAAAATCCGCTCCTGCAAGAGAACGTTGTGACATAACGTGGTCCTTGGACACATGGCTCATGAGGTAGGGCAGCACAACTCAAGTAGATATAAGCTGTGTGTGAGCTGAGAAGAAAGGAACAAATAAAAAGAGGCATGAGGGCTTCCCTATGGCACCTGAGCATTGTGCTGGCCAGCCACGGCTGCTCTCTCCAACTGTTCTTATAATTTTGATCACGCAGTTACAATGCACCGCAGAGTGAAGATACAGTAGAATCTCTTTAAGTGGAACTCCTAGAAAAGCAAGAATTTGTTCCACTTAATGAAAGTTCCACTTAACCATCAGTGCATCTTTTTACACCTTAGCATTGAACTGTTATTGTTGATTTTGGATTTCTGATAAATGCGGCCATAAGCAGTATCAGGAGTCATTATCTTTGCAACAGTGTGCAATGTAAGTGGTTTGATTGTGATAGGTACATGAGTACTGGAAAGAAACAACTACTTTCTATTAACAAGATTTATTTACAAGTGCTTAAACTATGTCCATTTTGGGAAGTAGCCTAGCTTATTTACATGTACACAGCAATGCTGTTAGCTGCTGAAGAAATCATCCAAAGTGGTTTGCTTGGCTTTTAGAAAGCGTTTGGCCATTACAAAGTCAGTCATCTGACATAGTGACGACACGTACGATTCACAACCTACTTCTGACGCAAAATACTTCCTAAGTGTATCAGCAGCTTTAAGGGCTTCATAACATGACACATTTTCCTGTTCTGGTTCGGTTTTATCAACTTCACTGCAGTCTTCATCCGTAGAATATGAATCCACCGCCTCTGCAATAATGTCCTCAAGCGTATCTTGGTGGCAAGTAGCTACACTGTTGTCAACTTCTATGTAGTCTGCCAGTGTCCCTCCTGTCGTTCCAGGAAGCTCTAGCATCAGTTCGGTATCTTCTTCCACTGCCATTGACACTCTGTCCTCTTGGGAATAAAATCCTGCATGCTTGAAGCAATTGACTATGGTAGTTTGCTCCACATTTTTCCAGGCATGACACAGAAGATGCACAGCTCCAAGCAGGTCTATCTTGTAGCTTGAACCATTCTCCATGCACAGGATGGTCCTCTTGAGCAACATTTTTCTATACAGGGTCTTTACATTCTGTATGATCCCTTGATCAAGTGGCTGCAACACACACGTCGTGTTTGGGGGCAGAAACTGGAGGTTGATACTTTTCAAGCCCTCAACTTTTGGGTGGGCAGGGCAGTTGTCAATGGTCAACAGCACTTGCCGATTTTCGCGTGTGAACTGCCTGTCCAGTACATGCAGCCACTCTTCAAAAATTGAAGAAGTCATCCATGCCTTCGAGTTAGCTCGATACAGGGCTGGCAAGCTTCTCATGTGTTTAAAAGCAGTTGGTTTTTTAGATCTTCCGATCACCAGCGGCACAAGTTTGTCAGATCCGTCCATATTGGTCCCGAGCAGAACTGTTACCCTGTCCTTGCTTAGTTTGCCTCCACAGCAAGGTTCTCCCTTGAAATGAAATGTCTTGTTTGGCAAAACTTTGAAGAAGAACCCAGTTTCGTCGGTGTTGTATACGTCTTGAGGTTGATACTGTTCAAGCAGCTCCCGCAAGCGTCCACTTTGCCAGTCCTCGCAAACTTCACGGGGAACATCCTTGCTGTCGCCTACCACAGACCGATAAACGAGTCCGTGACGATTCTTAAATCTAGACAGCCACCCATCGCTAGCTGAGAAATCCGTGCAGCAGAGTTGCAAAGCAATATCTTGCGCCTTCTCCTTGATTTTGGCACCGCTGAGTGGCAGCTTGGAGGCTCTGGCTTTCTTAATCCATAACAACAAAGCTTTTTCCATGTTTACGTGCTGTGCTGTGCGCATACGCTTACACGACGGCTTAAAAAGACTTGCGTCTCGTGACGCCAGAATGGTATCCTTCGACGACAGCAAGCGCGACAACGTGCTTTTGGGAATGCCATACCTCTTCATTGCTGCTGCCCTGGATAGCTTCCCACAGGTCACAGATTCAATTATCTCGGATTTCTCGGCTAAGGTGAAAGTCCTCAGCTTGCGTGGCTTCGACATTTGAATTCCGCAATGGCGTTACGGTGCAGGACGAAGGGAAACTAAACACTGCCTCTCCGCTGCTTCCGAGGGTAGATGATTACGTGGCCAGAAGTCAATGGTTGGATGACGATGCCGGAAGTCAAAGGCCCACCAGGGGTGCCCCTACTATCCATCCATCCATCCATCCCACTTAAGCGGCGCTCCGCACAAAATCTGGTTCCGCTAAAGCGAACGTGCAATGCATTGCGTCTATGGGAAGCAAATTTAATTTTCTTCAACTGTTCCACATAACGGAGAGTTCCACTTATCCGAGTTCCTCTTAAAGGGATTCTACTGTATAGCATGATGGCTCCTGATCGGCAGTGGCACATGAGACAGGGTACTAAATGTTATGCCAATTTTGCAACAGTGCTTGATTTCGTTCTTCCTTCAGACAACCTGACCAATGGGAGGCAACTGAAAGCTTATCTGATGATAAATGGGATATTCTGAAGCCAGAACCCTAGTGCCAAAAAACATTTTCTTTTGTTTGGTTAAGTACTTAAGAAAATTCAGTTATCCACAATAATACCAGGAGATCTCGTGCCACATCCTGAGCAATCCACTCGAAACTAACCTGGTGGTGGCCAAGTCGCTGTGTTGGTAGTGTTGGTCATAGTTGGTACACGAAGGCCCACATCTTCAACTCGCACATAAGTGGTATTGCAAGTCTCGAGTTGGCTCACTCCACACATCACGCTGTGGCACGTGTATGTCATCTGGATTGCTCGAGATTTCCTATGTCTGTCAATTCTGTAAGCAAATATAGCAGTTGTGCCTGTGTGTTATGAACCCGTCTGCACCCTCACTGTCCCATATCTGAAATTTCAGATGCAACAGCAATCTCTCTCATGCATCACGTTAAGGATGAGCCCACAAACAGTTGTGATCCAGTGTCGTCAGCTAGCCTGAAGCATCTTATCGTGACGGAGGATCAGGTGGGAGAGAAATGGCTCGAGTGCGACCTCAGTTCAGCTACATTCAACCAGTCTGAGAGTGCCAAGAACCACATGTTAAGGCACACAGACAACATGCTCTGCAAGTCCGATCCCCGTCCTGCAGAGTCCAGCAAGAGTTCGCACCTACAGGTTCACGAGAAGACACACACAGGTGAGAAGCTGTACAGGTGCAATATCTGTTCTGCAGAGTTCATCTGGAGCACGTACCTGCAGCAACACAAAAAGACACACACGGGCGAGAAGCCATACAAATGTGAGTTCTGCCGTGCAGAATTCATACGGAGCACACACCTGCAACAGCACAAGAAGGTGCACACAGGCAGAAAGCTGCACAAGTGCAATTTCTGTCCTGCAGAGTTCAGTCACACTTTGCACCTGCAGCAACATAAGAAGACACACACGGGCAAGAAGCCTTACAAGTGCGATATCTGTTCTGCCGATTTCACCTGGAGCACGTACCTACAGCATCACAAGAAGACACACATGGATGAGAAGCTGTACAAGTGCGATCTCTGTCCTGCAAAATTCAGTCACAGCTCGCACTTGCAGCACCACAAGAAGACGCACACAGATGAGAAGCCGTACCAGTGCAATCTCTGTCCTGCCGAGTTCAAGCAGAGTTCGCACCTGCAGCGTCACAAGAAGACACACATGGGCGAGAAGCCGTACAAGTGCAATATCTGTCCTACAGCCTTCAGCCACAGTAGGAGCCTGCAGTGTCACAAGAAGACACATATGGACAAGAAGCCATACACGTGTGATCTCTGTCCTGCAGAGTTCAGCCAGAGTTCGCACCTGCAGTGTCATGAAAAGACACACACTTACGAGAAGCTGTACAAATGCGATCTCTGTCCCTTTGAATTCATCCAGCTGCACCACCTTAAGGATCACATACAGATTCATACTGCTGAGAAACCGTACAAGTGTGATCTCTGTCCTGCAGAATTCAGCCAGAGCGCACACCTGCAGCGTCACAAGGAGACACACACGGGTGGGAAGCCCTACAAGTGTGATCTCTGTCCTGCAGAATTCATCCGGAGCGTGCACCTTGAGCATCACAAGAAGACGCACACGGACAAGAACCCTTACAAGTGTGATTTCTGTTCTGCACAGTTCAGCCAGAGTGGGCACCTGCAGCGTCACAATAGGACACACTCGGGCAAGAAGCCTTACAAGTGCAATATCTGTCCTGCAGCTTTCAGCCACAACAATATCCTGCAGCACAAATAAGAAGACACACATGGGCAAGGAGCCACAGAAGTGTGATCTCTGTTCTGCAGAGTTCTTCCGGAGCACACACCTGCAGCCTCAGCAGAAGGCACACAAGTGAGAAGCCATACAAGTGTGATCTCTGTGCCTCTGAGTTCACCCAGCTGCCCCACAGCTGAAGGATCACATACGGATTTATACTGTTGAGAAGCTGTATAACTGCTATCCCTGCACAAACCACATGCAGTGTCACAAGAAGACTCGGAAATGAGTAGATATAGATGTGCATTCTCTGCCGTGGATCGTTCAGCCACAGCATGCACCTGCAGCATCAGAAGCAGACACACATGCACAAGCCGTATATGTGATCTCTGTCCTGTGGAGTAGAGACAGAGCATGGTCATGCGCCATTGCAAATGGAAACACAGACCAGAGAGGGCGTACAAGTGTCATCCCTGCGATGTCACATGTCCAACCCGGACTGTCCTTGCAGGCACTGCTCATGATGGCTTTCTATAACTGATGTACACTTCATATTCTAATAAACAAGGAAAAGTGACAGAATGTTATACGGAACGGTAACCGTCACTGTCTCCGTTACTGGCCCATATTTTTCTGTTTCATTTGCATGGAGACGGGCAGAGATTTATTATATCCTACAATCCTGACAGAGTAGTTCTAATGGGAACAAGATGTTTTATATTAACAATTGATTCGGGAAAATCACATATAGGGCAGGAGAAGTGGCTTTTGTAACAGCAAACATCCAGAATTACATTACATTCGTATTCGGAAGTATTTACCGGCAAGCATCCAAACATTTCATGGTGGAAAACCATCCGTTATAGTGGTTTCATTTGTTTGTTTGTTTTTTGTTTTTTTCAGCTGTGTCTCAAACAACACAGTTTAAGATGTTGAGCCTAAGCTATATGTGAACGTGAATGTTGCCGACACAATTTGAGAATATATCGGCTGTCCTCCATGTCTTTTTGTTGGCTGTGTTGTCAACAGGAAAGGTCATGATGCCCTGAAAAGAGCGAGGCTCGTCGACGACTACGGCCACGACGAAGTGTATCACTGTGTGTGTTCACCCACACCTGAGGCCGGCGTCTACTTTTTGCCTCTGGGGGTGACACGTGGGAAATTTCAATCCCCCCCGTTGTATTTTTTCTCTCTTCTTTTGTCCTAATGCAACCTCTTCCTTCTGTCATTTTAGTGCCCCTTCAAGCATGCTGAGGAGGGGTAATGGCCCCTCTGTAGACACTGGCACTGAACACACAGTACATTGATTTGTTCCTCTTGGACAAGTCTCTCTCTAGTGATGGTCATATCAGTAAACTGAACACTTATAGAAGTCCACTATTTTTAATTTTTTCACTAAGGCATGTTTTTCAATTAATAAAATAAGCTCCTACAAAAAAACAAAGAGTGCAGGTGACATATATAGCGCACACCTTTAAAAAATTCTCCACTCTTGGAAAAAAGGGTATCAAAGCTCGAAGAACAGGGAAAGTCGTGACATACCTTGGCCCTGGATACATGAATCATGAGGTACGGTGGCACAGCTCAAGCAGATGTAAGCTGTGTGTGAGCTGAGAAGAAAGGAACAAATAAAAATAGGGATGAGTGCTTCCCTATGCCACATGAGGGTCATGCTGGCCATGCTCTCTCAGACTGTCTTTTTTTTAATTTGATCACGCAGATACAATACATCACAGAGCGAAAACATTTTGCATTATGTTGCTATACAGGAAAATGTAGCCAAATCAATGCCTCATCGAATGATGTAAGTTTCATAAACAAAGCTATCCATGTATTTCCAAAATTGATTTTGGGACACCCAAAAATTGGTGCAAACAGCAGAAACCCTCATGAATATATGCCCTTATCTTGAACAAAAATATCAATCTACAAGTTCAAACTATGTCAATCTTTGTCAGAAATAATATAAAATATCAACCCTCTGGATCAAGAAATTGTGGAAAATAGCATGAACACTGCACGTTGTTCATGTAACTGTGTGACAGAGTTCATTGAAGGAGTAAAACAGAAATTAACATCGTAATTTCCACTGAAAACATTAGTTTCAGGCTCAACTTTCCTGTTGTACCGCATATTGCTATTTCACCACTCTTCCATTCCTCCCGGTTAGTTTTGAGACAGGAAGAACAGCAATAGTGCAAGCTATACATGCCCACACATGCAGGACAAAAGAAAAAAAGAATCTGAATATCTAATACCTGCAGAGTCGACATTTTGGTTGCAATAAACGAAATGGAATCAAAATATGCTTAAAATGGGAGTATTGTGCATTTGCGAAAGAGGCCTACCGCAGGAATGCGACGCCGCAACCAAGATAGAATCTCCGCACTGCCTCCCTGGTGCAGGGCCAACTTCATAAATCACTGCCACAAAGAAAAGATCAAAGTTAAAATAGTACTCACTGTGTAGTGTTTATAGTGTCCAACAAATGTGACCACTTGTCCAAATCTACTTTAGGGACCGAGTAGCGCCGCTCATAAAACGTCGATCACCAGTGATCGACTCTCTATGGGCGCGGTAAGGGAGTGTTCATACCGGAAATTTTCGTAAAGTAGTCCTACACAAGGCTTCCAGTGACTATCCTTGCGTTTGCTGACCAAGAGCGAATGCCGGCCAATGGGAAGATGCGAAGGGCAGGCACTTCCCAAGCCTCCCCTCTCGCCTAAGAGATGGCGCAGCGTTACTTTTGTTTCGCGGATCGCAAGGCTTCTGCCATGGGGCACCAATCTAACCAACTGCTTCGCCGTCCGTTAACCAGCGGCTTCGACGCCCGTCAACGTGGGAACCAGGCTAAGGGCCATGGGAGTCACGCGTACGCCGGTTAACTGACGGCGAAGCCGTTGGTTAGATTGGTGCGCCTTGGCAGAAACCTTGCATCAGGCAAAACAGCAGCAGCTGCTGGTTAACGGATGGCGAAGCAGTTAGTTAGATTGGTGCCCCATGGCAGAAGCCTTGCGACACACAAAACAAAGATAACGCTGCGCCATCTCTTAGGCAAGAGTAGAGGCTTGGGAAGTGCCTGCCCTCCGTGTCCTCCCATTGGCTCGCATCCAGGAGGCGGAGCCTTCGTCGCTCTTAGTCAGCAAATGCAAGGATAGTCGTGACGCCTCCATGGCCAGCAGTAGCCAGCTGAAGCCGGTTTGCCATTCATATCCACCACTCAGTCTGTAGCGAAGTCGAGGTTAGCCGAAGCTAATGGTAAACACAAGATGGCAAAATTGTGACAGCGCTCACGGCTGTGCCAAATGCGTGTTTCCAAATGGTGAACTCATTGTGACAGGTTATACCTTACATGTGATGGATTTTAATGGGGATCTAACGCGAGCTTGAAACGATATCGAGTACTCGAAAGTTGACGAGTCATCATTTGTCGAATATGAGATCGACTCGACTCGCACTCGAAATTTCGAGTACTCGCACAGCTCTAAACAACACATTATGAAAAAGTGATGATGATGTGGGCCATGCGCTAAACACAAGCTGTATCGTATGTATGAATATATGGAACGCGTAGAATAGAATGTATAAGTATACATTGGTGTTTTCAAATGTGTGAATTTCAAGCTTTCATCTCATTTAGTCTGACCGTATGACAGGTTTGACTTTTGTCTTTCACATATGTGATCATTGGAGCGCACACATTCAAGGTAAAATGCTATCGCCATACCCGAACGTTCTTTGTAAAACACATGTGTTTTGTGGGGTATGAACAACAGCGTGTTTCAGAATATACATGCCACTGGAACAAAAGCTTAGCTTATAGTATGTAGTCATTACCTGACCATAACACCCTGCACAAAGCCAAGTCCACCACGCATTGTGTGGTCATTTAGTAACATATTTTAGCATGGTTTACGAAATGTCTGCACATGAAACAAATTTTGTCTTGATTGCTGGAGATTTCCCGTCTCTGTCAATTCTGTGAGCAAATATGGCAGTTATGCCATTGTCTTATGAGCCCGTCTTCACCCACACTGTCCCATTTCTAAAATTTCAGATGCAACAACAAACACTCACATGCTTCATCTTAAGGATGATCCCACAGACCGTTGTGATCCAGCATCGTCAGCTAGCCTGAAGCATCCCGTCGCGATGAAGGATCAGGTGGGAGAGCAGAGGCTCGAGTGCAACCCCAGTTCAGCTACTTCCTCACAGTCTGAAAGTGCCAAAAACCACATGCAGAAGCACACTGACAACATCCTATACAAGTCCGATCCCTGTCCTGCAGAGTTCAGACAGAGTTCGCACCTGCAGCAACACAAGAAGACACACACATCCAAGAAGCTGTACAAGTGTGATATCTGTTCTGCAGATTTCATCTGGAGCGCGTACCTGCAGCATCACAAGAAGACACACATGGGCAAAACGCTGTACAAGTGCGATCTCTGTCCTGCAGAATTCAGTCACAGTTTGCACTTGCAGCATCATAAGAAGACACACGCGTGTGAAAAACCATACAAGTGCAATATCTGTCCTGCAGCCTACAGCCACAGCAAGAGCCTGCAGTGTCACAAGAAGACACACATGGGTGAGGACCTGTACAAGTGCAATCTCTGCTCAGCAGATTTCAGACAGAGTTTGCACCTGCAGCATCACAAGAAGACACACGTGGGGGAGAAGCTGTACGGATGTGATCTCTGTCCCCGTAAGTTCATCCAGCTGCACCACCTGACGGGTCACATACGGATTCATACTCCTGAGAAGCTGTACAAGTGCAATCTGTGTCCTGCAGAGTTCAGCCAGAGTTGGTACCTGGAACGTCACGAGAAGACACACACTGACGAGAAGCCATACAAGTGAGATCTTTGTTCTGCTGAATTCGTCTGGAGGATGCATCTAGACCGTCACAAGAAGGCACATGCGGTCAAGATGTCATGCAAGTACAATCTCTGTTCTGCAGAGTTGAGTAAGAGTTGTCACCTGCAGTGTCACAAGAAGACACACACGGACAAGAACCCATACAAATGCAGTATTTACCCTGCAGCCATCAACCACAACAGGTGTCTGCTGTAGCATAAGGAGACACACGGGTGAGAAGCTGTACAAGTGTGATCTCTACCCTGCAGAGTTTAGGTACAGCACGCTCATGAAGTGTTACGAGAAGACATGTTGGGCGAAAAGCCATACAAGCATCTGCCCTGCAGCATTACAACACAGACCAAGTGTGACGGCATGCAAGTGCGATCTCTGTCCCTCTGAGTTCTCCCAGCTGCACCACCTAAAGGAGCACTTACAGACTTATACTGATGAGAAGCTGTGTAACTGCAATACCTTTGCTGCAGAGTTCATCCGGGGTACACATGTGCAGTGTCACAAGAAAACATGCACAAACAAGAAGCCATACAAGTAAGTGCAGTCCCTGTTGTGGAGAGTTCACCCACAGCAGGCACCTCCGGCATCAGAAGCAGACACACGTGCACAAGCAACCATATGTGTGATCTCTGTCCTATGGAGTACACACAGAGCATGGAACTGTGCTGTTCGAAATGGGAATGCACATGAGAGGGGTGTACAAGTGTCATCTCTGCGCTGTTACATGTCTTCAACTCGGAGACCCCAATAAGAGGAAAGACTATACACATGCAAACTATATCTCTTCATGTTTAATTCCTGCGTGATGTTTAAAACTTACCTGACGTGAATGAATCGACTGTGGTTCAGAAGAGTTGTAATCTGTGCAAGTTAGTGATGTATATAGCAAAATCCTTAAAAAACAAATACGGTGCTGAGAAAATCAAGACAACCACGAAAAGGACTCCTTCACACAGACTGTGAACTGCCATCCATGGGTCCATCAAGCATGGGTTGATCCAGGGGTGGCCCAAGTCATATCTGAATGCCCCCTGTCACCCAGCACACATTTCCCGTACAAAGCCGTGTACTCCTTTTCGTGCAACAACGCAAAAGTGACTAAACGGCTATGACTAGGGTGGGATGTTTTAGGGTAAAACCCGATATCAACCTAATTTACATCCTGAATGACACACAAATTGATCGGGTTTTACCCGATTTCTACCAGTCAGTTTCGATGCCTTTGAGTTGTCTTTGCCTCTGCTCCTCTTGCACACGTCCCGCAGCTGCAGTGCTTGCGAGCTTGTTGGTGCCAGTTTTTGCCAAGTTCATTTCCGTACAGTTTTGCCAGTCTTGCTTCACGTCACAGCTCTGGAGCATTTCTGTACGTGTCCTGTGCATCGTTTCTTGTTGCTGTCCTGTGTCATGGACCGAAAACGGAACTACCTAGAGGACTGGACAGCACAGTACGAGGACTTACAGATTGTAAAAAATGGCGACGACAGAGACGTGCTCGCTTGTCGCTTTTGCAGCCTTATTCTGCCATCACACCTGTCGAAGAAGCCCTATGACTGCGTTACAGAGCATCTAGCTTCAGCAAGACATGGTTGCCTCAAAAGGAAAGCAATAGGAGACCAGGCGTTATTCAGTGTCTGCTACAGTCAACAAGAAAATGAAAAGAATGCATAAGCATTATTCACAAGTTTGTCCACACGTTGACCACAAGTAGAATAAACCTCGAGCATGCTGATGGGCCCCTTGGAGAGTTTGCGCAAAAGCACTGCCCTGCTGCGAAAACCATGCCCGGAGGGCACCAGCTCTGGTGGAAACAAGGGCTCGAGGTGTTTAACAAGCACCTGGATGACAACAGAGATGAGATAAAGGAAGCAAAACCAAGTATCATTGTCAATGAGTCAGCAGATATCATGGGATATCCCACGATAAATTCACTTGCGTGCTTTGACAGTGCCAGGTATAGTAGCAACAAGAAGTTGTCTACCTTGTGAACGTCGTGCTGGTGAAGCTCTCCAACAACTACACCACTGCGAATGTCCTTCGTGATGCAGTCTCGGTGCTCGGCAAATCATGGCGCAACTTAATAGCGATCTCAAGTGATTCGGCCCCATGCATGCAGCAGATGGTGAAGGATGTTAACGAAGGAGAAGCAGTGCACACCCTTCGGATAAAAGACATACCTCACTCGATTCATGTAGCAGTGGGGAAGAAGACCGCGTCAGAATGTGAAAGCGAGTGATCTACAGCAGGTTGTCATCAAGTCAAGTGCCCTCTTCAAGCACAGCAGTCGATTGTAGCAGGACTATCAGGAGCTATGCATTGACAATGGAATAGCAATTTCAGATGTTAAAAAGCCACCTGCAGTTGTGCCTCAGAGGTGGTACAGCCTTTACAACTCCCTCAAGGTGACTCTCGAAATGTGGGATTGCCTTACACAACTTATTGAGAGTCACAGTGGAGGAAATGCTAAATACAGAAACTGAGATGTTTACTGTCTGGGAAGAAGCAAGAACTGTATGTAAAAAGCACACTAGCTCTTGAGGTATTGGATCCAATCACAGATGTTCAGCAGCAGCTTGAGAGTGAGAAGGTACTGCTCCCACAATACTACCACCTTGTCAGTCTTAAACTTCAGGGAGTGCTCTGCAACATCAAAGGAATTGTAAGGACAAATGAGAAAGCATGTCTGACCTTGACAATGCTACCAAAGGATATACGGATGACTATAAAATCCGCAAATCCTCGAATCCTAGGAAGGGATTCGGGAATCTGAATCCCAGTGCCCGAAACGGCAGATAGACTCCACTAACCACGTTTGTTTGTTTCTTTTTAAAATTGCCACCTCCGGAGTCTGTCAAAAACTGGTTCTTTGCTTTCAAATTGATTGGCACCAAAAATATCGCGATTTGAGGAAACTGCCGAAAAAATGGACCTTTTTCACATACGCGTCGTATCCTAACGGCTCTCCAACGAACCATGCTCGGCGCGCATCAAAACAAATCAGCGTGGGTAGCACAAAGGACCAAAACTGGTCCGGAGTGGGGCCGACAAGGTCGCGCCATTCGTGCGCTCTCCCCACTGGTCCCCACTTCTGTCGTCCCCATAGTGTGCCATCTAGTGAAGACGGAGATAATCCTCAGTGGCCCCTCAAGGTCATACGCATGCGCATAGGCCATTGTGAAAAAGGTCCATTCCTGATCACACCCCCATCGACAGTAACGTGAGAAAGACTTTTCAAAAGATCGGGTGTCATAGCTGATTTAAAAAGAAAAACAAACAAAAAAAGAGTAGACTGGACCCTGAGCGGGTGGCAATGCTGGTGTTCTTGAACAAAAATCTGCATTAATTTACAACTTTCATAAGAACTGTTTTTTGTTTGTCTGTTTACACTGCTCTGGACTGAAAGAGCAACTCTTATATTAGAAGATTAAAAGTAACATGGTTTTGCTTTTGTCTGTTTCTTGGTTTTGTGGAAAGAATTCAGACTGTCTACTATAAAAGCTACATGTCCCACCTTTTGTGATCATTTGCTTAACAAATCTCCGGCAACCACAAGCAGAAACTTGTCAGGCACTGAAAGCATTCATTCACAGTTGGACATCTAGAAAAAAGCTTTAGTGCTAGACACGTCCTTCACAGCCTCAATGACGAGTGACTTTGAAGACTATGAGGAACTGTTCGCTGTAGTCACGCACTGCAGTGAAGAACTGATACTATCAGAATTTGGACAGTACATGCATGAAGATACTCCTTCAAGTGGCCACCTTGTGACTCTGTACTCCTGGAAGTCAGCATCAGACAGATGCCCAGTGCTTGCCTGTGTAACCTTGTCATTAATCAGTCTCCTTAATGGGAATTGCGACGTAGAGCGCAGCCTCTGCTCTGTGTGCCCAGACTCAGGCTTTTACATTATCAAGTTCATACAGTAGATAGCCTGCATGTACACCATTTTGTCAGCTTTAGTAAGTTGCTGTACATGCAGAACCCATTGAGAACATCAATGGATGATGAACTCCTGAGGGCACAACTGATACTTTTGGTGAATAAGTGATAACTGGTACTGCCCATCTGCACCATATCAGCGGTGAGGAAAAATGTCCTCGTTGCAGGTTAACCCGAAAAATAACCTGAATAAAAGCACTCCACTTGATTTCATAATGTTTCCCCTTCCACAAAATAGCATCCGCTTTTTAAACCCAGATTTTCAGGAAAAACAAAGCCTAAAAATATCTTTCCCTAGCTTTGACGTATACTCACAGGCACCACACCTAATGACTTCTATGGCTGATGCCCACTTCATCATCTAATGAACAAGGAAACGTAACGGAATCTCTTTTCGTGTCCCTTACTGCCACGGTTACTGCCCCCCCTTTTTTTTTCTCTTGCATGGATGTGTGCACATGACAGACAGCACTTTTAGCTCCTCACTTAATTTTAGTTAGCTTTATTCAGCTATATTTAATAAATCTGTCTAAATGATACAATAAAGGACTGTAATAATTCAGGCCCTGCGCGGTACCTGGGCCCTGGACCGGTAATCCAGAAGATGTGGGTTCGATCCTACAGCTGGCTAACCTTTTCAGTGACTTTCATCTTTCACCTGAATTATTACTGCGAGCCATTTTAGTTTTAGGTATTCCATGGCCTGGTTTCACCAAAGCCAAATAACATTTGAACCGAGATCAGTTGTCCCGTATCTTGAATTTAAAGCTTAAATCTGCTTCACTAAAGCGAGTTGTTGTCACTGAGACATTCATTACATCATCAACTAACGTTTGTAAAAAAAGAGTTCCTTCAAGTTCAACCTTAAACTTTTAGCAACCCTAAGCATGTGATATTCATTTCTGTTACTGCTACCTGCACTCTAATCCCATTTCTGTTCCTGTTACTTTTCCCTGCTTATAAAGGGAGACAGGGCTCTGAAGGAACTGTGGTGGCCCGTGTGTGATGACGAAGACGTGCCTCTGCTGCCACGCGCCACGGCGCTGGCACGGCAGTTCTACCGGCACCGTCCTAGCGTGAGGCCACGACCATCTGCCCGCTGGGACATTCCATCATCGCTGGTAGGGGCTCATGTGGAGGAAGACTACGCCCCTACATTTGGTGACCCGAACAAAGAACAGCATGTTCGGCGCAATTCGGCCCAGTACCATCCCAAATTTCCGCAAGACCGCATTCAAAGTCATATGAAGGTCCGGTGCTTCGTTCTTCCGAGGAACCGCTAGGCGGCATCAATTCACCACGGCTTACTCAACGACTCACTCAACGACTCACTCAACGACTCAACGTACTCCATCTCAACACCATGGTTCGCTCATCTATACCCAGCTCACGTCGCCATGGTCTCGCACTCTGCGTCACGTCGCCACATACTTCACGATGTCACTCCTCCGGCTTCCACCAGCGGCGCCTTGCCTAGCATCAGGCTCCTGTACCGGTCGCGATACGCCGCTGTCGACCGCACCACCGCATCTGCTACGCTAGCGGTCTACGAACCCTGCCCGCCTCGCCTTCCCACCAGGCTTCTGTACAAGATACTGGCTGCGCGTCCAGTTGCGGCCAAGAGGAACCGGGACAAACGTTCCACCGGGGACACGCACGGAGGCCACAGTGAGTTCTACTCCCGGTCTCCCCGGCACTCTCCTTGGCGACAACACTACGAGCTCACCGCTCACGAACCGGCCGCGGTTCTGTCGCCGCCCTCTCTGCAACACATCGGCCTACCTGCCTCCTCTCCGCTTCGACCCGCCCCTGGAACCCTCCCGGCCAGCTCTTGTCCGCACCGTTCATCCCGCCACTTCTGCCCACTCAACACAAGACGCAAGACCAGCCGTCCCTGTTCCACGTGTCGCCCGTCTTCCTCCTCTTCATGTATCGACGCGGACCTCAACCGCTAGCTCTACACCGCTCCGCGTCTGAGGGGGGGAGTGATGTGGCGGCTCGTGTGTGATGACGAAGACGTGCCTCTTCTGCCACGCGCTACGGCGCTGGCACGGCAGTTCTACCGGCACCGTCCTAGCGTGAGGCCACGACCATCTGCCCGCTAGGACATTCCATCATCGCCGGTCACGACTCATGTAGAGGAAGACCACCTCCTCTACAGAACGAAGTCTTGGGGGCACCGCGCGGAGGAATCTCGATCCCTTCCTCTCAGCATGCGACAACCTGACCCGAACCGTCTCACTGATTCTCCAGGTCCTGCTCCGAGGAGAGACCCTGCCTCTCCTACCAAATAGCAATGTTTGCACAAACCATGTTTGCCTCCATCGAATTCCACACTGTTTTGACCGTCGCCGTCTCTCTGATCCACGCTGGCTTTAGAATTGGAAAGGAGCCCTTCAGTCAAACTGACTTTGTTACGTGGAGCCATCGGGGAATGTGTAGAAAAGGGGTGTGAAATGTTTCAATCCAGGAAAGACGGAATAAAGACGTTGAAGGGCAGTGAAAACTGTAGTTTAGAGAACATAGAACGCACTGAAGTAGTTCGTAAATTTATTTCTGTGCAAGCTTTCGTGCAAAAGTTGCGCATCAGGTACAAAATTGTCTGTTGTGTGCCCACGAGTGGATGTCAATAAACTCCAAACAATGTGTTATGAAACTACTACAATTGCACTCAGACTTTTGCCACACATTTAGGTTTGCATTCATGTCACACATGAATTCAGCGAATTTTCATAATGGAACTTCCAAATTAGCCAAGCAGAGGTAGCATTTTCTTTCATGAATTCGGTAGCCTATGGCCGTAACACACTGTTCCAATCAAAATCACGTTTTGCACACCAATTCTGCAAAAACTTAACAGCCGGAAATCACATACTGGGCGAAGTATTGGTATTGCCCGGTGAAATTTGCGTTGGCCTGGCTCCACCTTTATCAAGGTGAAGTGGAAAGAAGCAACAGTTTTATTCCAATAATCGAGGGCCTTGTCGCACAGCCCGTCATCAGTGGCTGCTGGGTGATGACAGACAAGTTAAGTTAGACAAATAGACCTCTACCCGAGAAACGTCATCATGAACGTTGGTAGGCCAACTGAAACAAATCGGAAGGTGAGAGCTTGGTTCCACGAATGGGCACTTGTTCCCTGCCTCCTATTGAAAGAAAAGTAGGACCGCAGGTCGCATCCCTTTCAGCTACCATCGTAATCCTCTCAAGACAATGGCGACCTTTGTTCACCCCCCTAGCTTCGAGCGTGTTCAACTCTACCAAATTGGTGGCGCTGTCGAACACTGTGACGTCGTTTGTTTACATGTTTTCTTCTCTCGTGGGAGGGAGGGTATTTGGTTGGAGCAAACAGTTCCAGAAATGCAAATATCGGCGAGAGAGTATCATCCAGCCACTGATTTTCAGCTGTCAAATTTACTGCTCTCCACTGCCGTTGCACACAGTCGCTTTTTGCGGCGTACTTTAAATTCAGTTTCTGCGATAATTATGACTCTGTGGTGTGAATTACTTCTCATGGTGCATGTTACTGGCCTGCTTTGCAGTTTGATAGGAAGAAAACAGGGCGTTAAGAATGACTTCCCAGATAACACAAAATGATCCGAGGAATGTCTCTGGGACGTCCCTCTGCGGATGTTGAGAACGTCCGAGCGATGGGCGAGTTTGGTTCAATAAAAGTCCGAAACACGTCTTTATGAAACTCCGATGGATGTAGTTTAAATGTTACAGGGACGTCCATTGTGATCCCTATTGGACTTCTAGGAATCCTTATTGGGACGTTATGCATTCACTCGAAGCGGGCTTGCCTGCACAGCATGTCAGCTCTGCAGACCGCGTTTAACATGGTAGAGGTTTCCAAACAGCATCGATCAGGACATGTGCTGATCGATGCTGTTTGCGTGGAGCCTTGTTGAAGAGATTACGCGGTCATCAAACAACAGAAAATGCTCCCTTGGTCCGACATAATCAACGCTTGTCCTTTATTAGTTCTCCAAACTGGTTTACATGTATAATACGCATGATGAATTCAATAGCTAAGGCAGTGGCGGATTCAGACCAATTCAGGGGCGGATCCAGGGAAGATCCTCGGGGGGGGGGGGGGGGGGGGGGCTGGATCCGCCCCTGGACCAATTATGGTTAGGGGAGAGGGTGGTTTCTTTGTCGAAGCGCGTAATGGGGAGGGGGAAATGCAATGCATAAACTAATATTGTTGTTTTTTTTCGGGAGGTACGATAGCCCAACCGCCCTTCTCCCAGATCTGTCACCGCACTTACCAGAGTATAAAACCAGGGTTGCATCGTAGCTTGCTATTGGCCTACTTCATCACAGATCACTACTGTAAACATCACTAAATCCCTATCAGAAATACGAAATAATAATACGAAAAAATACCCGATGCACACAAAAATCATCACTGTCCTCCTTCAGATTCACTGTGTGTTGCACTCCACCAGTGACTTCTCGTGCGTGGCGCAACCTGGACGTGCAACCATGACATTGACGCTTGCTGAACTTTTTCAAGGGTGGCATCATTGAAGAAGCATCCTGACCTTCTGTCAAATAGCCTTGAAACAAAGCAAAATACTCAATATTTGCAAAATCCATACCCAATTTATGTGTTGCACATTTCAGGAATCTTGTCCCTTGTCCTATCAACCAAGCGCCGTCGCGCACAGGCTCGTACACGCGCTGAGTCGGACAAAAAATGTGCAGAACGTCCAGATCATTGCTCATCCAAACAACAGTGCATAATGTCACATTTAAGGAATTCGGATGTAGTAATCGGCTACATACCTTACTCGCCATCCTGCTCTCGTCTGTACCTCACAAGCTAGGCCGGCACACGCACTGTCAACATGGAGGACATGTCAACGGAAATTTGCCTTCCCGCCACTTTCAAAGATCAGTTTCAGCAAGCCATACGTCTGTACTCCTCCTCATAACGTGAACAAAAACCACGAATTATTACCACAAACGTAAACATCAACGAGAAGATTAATGTCGACCGCAGCGATGTTTCGTATTCTGCTCGGAAATGCGATGGAAACTCATCTAACCAAATGGCGTCAGGAATCCGTTGTCGCGCGGACACCGGACACCTCAGACCACCTGCTCTTTCCGTCTTTCTCTCAACAACTTGGGAGCAGGGTTGCCATTGCGCCAGATGCCAAGCTGGTCTACCTTGGGTCTCCCGCCAAAACTGATTAAGAAAATAGCCCAAATATAGCCAACTCACGCCAACTCATAAAAGAAAAAATAGCCAAAAGTGTTTTCGTTACTCTGTTCACAAAACCGGGAGAATATACAGCATAAGATAGGGGCATGCAACTTCTCCTGGATTATGGATACATAAGTTCGCTTTTAAACTTGTTCAGGTAGGATTCGGATGGCATAAAGTCTTTTCAGCAACGTCCCATGCCGCGGACTAATACGAGACGAAACGTCTCGTGTTAAGTCGCTGGTAAATGTTTTCTTCCGATGTTCTAAAGTGGAACAAGCGGCGTGTATAAGAACCAGAACATGTATTGAATCAGATATGATGCACCACGCATAGCTTATAACTTTATTGCTTATGTAAATAAGGTCACTGTCAACGACTCCAAGCCCGAGGCAGCATGATATCAAGTACAGGTCCATATACAAGCGGCAGTTTTGCGCAAAGGTGCTCGCATGTTCGCCACATTGCGAGTTGCTAACGTGAAGCTGGGAACCTGACCTTGAAGTTAGCAACTCGCGTTGCCGCGGACTCGGCAAATTTTTACTTGGAGCAACCGTTTATATGCGCGCCGTAGTTACTAAACTGTGCACAGACTTGTACATGGTTAGTCTTTAATATTCCAACAGCATTAGTTTTGGGGCTTTTAATAATGGAACACCAGCGAGCCCAAGGCACTACGTACTCTCTCCAGTTCGCACAACTTATTCAAACTCAGCAAGGTCAGAAGAAGTATAAAATCGCACGGGAATTGGTTCCTTTGAACTTCGAAATTCTGATTGTACAGGAACAAAAGCTGCGTTGCAGTATCACCACCTGTGTCCATCACAGAATTACCGAATTCCGAAAAAGGATTCCGACATGTGTGTCTTCTTGTCTGCTCATATCTATTCTGCTGCCCATTAACACGTCCGACCTGGGAGCGCAAAAGATCATTACTTTATTCAGTCTTGAACGGCAGTGCATTATTATGTGCCAGGACACAAATGCAGAAACGAGGGGTGACAGTGGTCGTGTGCTGTCGTCCGAGCGCATGGCGTGAAACACTGGTATAGCCCACAAATAGACCTGTTGCGCTGGGCTAGGTGGCGCTGCAAACATTGTGTGTCATCGCCGCTCGTGGCGACCTTTTCAACACGACACAGGAAAAGAAACCGGCACCGCAGTAGCACAAAGTACCTAAAAATCGCTACGTTAAACCTACAAGGAGGGAACAGAGTGAAGTGGATAGAATTGGAATGGAACGCCGAAAAAGAAGACATCCACATATACGCGGTGTCGGAGACGCACCTACGAAACCAAGAAAAGCCTTTGTTTGAGCAGAAGTGGGGCTGGATCGGAACAAATAGGGAAAAATCAGAGAAGAAAGGAGGAGGAGTTGGTTTCATGTACCGCAAAGAAAGCGTAGAACTGATATCACAAAGAAAATGTAAGGAACACATGTGGGCAGAATTCAAAGTATTCCAACAATACGTTGTTAATGTTGGGATAGTGTACATGGCAACAGCAGGGGAGAAGCCCGAGTGGAACCAAAACATAACCCAGTGCATCCTTGAAGACATTACAGAAATTAGACAAGCAAGACTGGACGCCCCACTGATGGTGATGGGAGACTTATGCGCAGACTTGTACGTATTTGGAGTATTGTATTTAAAATACTGTATTTTAAATACAATTTGCGGTATTTTGGTACTCTACTCAGTACTTTTTGTTTTGTGTATTTGTACTCTATTTAAAATACATTTTATGGTATTTTCTACTCAATACTCTAATTACATATTTTGGATCTCCCTCTAAAACTTTCTGTGTCTCGTCTCTCCATTATCTGGCTTGTTCAGTTGAAATTTCCTGAGTCCCTCGGCTTGTCCCGGACATTGGCCCTTCTTGGAAGTCCCCATTTGGACGTCTTGCCCAGTGTGTACTAATCCCTGGCCAGTGAGGGTTCTATTATGTGTGCCCTGACGCGGTGACGCCGAATTCTGACCTCGCCGAGCAGGGACTTGCTAGAAGTTTGCTTTGTTCTGGGTCACATATATAGTGGAGTTATGTGGTATCTCTTTGTCATCTTTTTGGGACTTGTGTTTAGATGACTCCTATCACACAGCGGCGGCTAGCGTAGTCACCGGTCACTGGTCAATGCGGCAAGTCGCCGCTATGTGACATGAATCACCTAAACCCCGCGCACTACGCTAGCGGATAGGGCATCGGCTAGCGTAGTGCGCGGGGTTTAGGTGATTCATGTCACATAGCGGCGACTTGCCGCATTGACCAGTCCGATGACTTTTTGCGTTCAAGGATAAATGGTATCTTAATTGTATTTCAAATACTTTTTCCAGTATTTCGTACTCTATCTTAATTACTTTCATTTTCATGTATTTATACTCTATCTTAATTACATTCTAACGTTAGTATTTATTATCTTATCTTAAATACATTTTTGAGTATCTTGTACATGTCTCTTATGCGCTATGCTATATATTATGCTATAGATTATGCGCTATGCTGCCAGCGATTGCTGCGAGCCCCCTTCACTATCCAAGAAGTCCACATTGACGAGGACCAGGAATTGAGTTGTGGGAGCGACCACAACAGGATCAAAATAGCAACTACGATGAGCAACAGAACGGCCCAGCGGAACCACCACGGCCGCAAACAGGAACAAAGATGGAAGACAAGGAACGAAGAGGACATCCGGGGCTTCGCCGCAAATTTCGAGGAAAAAGTAAAGGAAACAGAGAGTTCAGACTACGGGAACTTCATATATCAAATGGAAGCCGCAGCAACACAGACACTAGGAAAAACACGGGGAGGCCAACCAGAAACGGTCAGAAGCCATGGTTGATGAGGAGGTAGCGGACGCGATAGCCGACAGGAAAAGGCTATGCAAAATATGGCGACGAACAGCAAAGAAAAATGCAGACAGCCAAGTGGAAAAACAAGCCTACGAAGACCAACAGAGTCGAACTAAGCAACTAACAGCCACAAAAGTACGACAATACCACGCCAACATAGAGGAGGATATAATGACAGCAGGGAGAAAAAATGGGAAGAAATTCTGGAAATACATAGAGAATATGACACACCAGGAGGAGCAGGCAATAACAAAGATTGAAATTTATAACCCTGAGAGGCGAGAAATGCTCAGATCAAGAAGCGAGATCGAAAAATTCATGACTAACTTCTATGAGCAGCAGCAGAAAGATCTCCTGAGAAGAACAAGCCTGAGCAACCAAGGAGGTGACCAACAGCCACCCGGCCCACCCCAAACGAGACAGGTCGAGATACTCTACCCAATAACAGATGTGGAACTAACGAGACATATAAAGAAACTAGCAAAGGGAAAGGCAACTGGCCCAGACGGGATCCCAAACGAATTTCTGAAGGCCTTAGAGCCACAATCGAAGGAAGTCCTGCGAGAAGTATTTAACACCATCCTATAGAGACGCAAGTAATTCCCGAAGAATGGAAGCGCAGCACAGTCAAACTCCTATACAAAGGGCAAGGCAAGCCTAAAGACGAACTAAACTCATATCGCCCAATCACTCTACAAAGCAACATAGCCAAACTATTCTCAGCAATCATCAGTGACAGAATAGCGAGAACATATGACGGCGCACTAAACGAAAGCCAAAATGGGTTCAGGAAAGACAGACGAGGAAGCGACAATTTATTTATAATCACCCAACTCATCGAACTGACGCTAAAGACAGGAGAGGACATGTACCTAGCTTTCCTAGACTTGGAGAAGGCATATGAGGCGGTTCCACACCGCACCATTATGTGCGACACTACAAAAAATGGGCCTACCCACGGAGGTGCTCAAACTGGTGCGAAACATGTACACGGACTGCACCACCACATACCACCTAGAAGACTTCAAATCGAAGGAAATCAACCAACGGATCGGTCTGAAACAAGGATGCCCACTCTCGCCCACCCTGTTCAACTTGTTCCTGAACGAGCTACTGGAAAAGTTAGAAGCCAGCAACAAAGGAATAGAGATAACAACAGTGGACACAAGAGGCAACCAAGAGACAACAAGCATCCCTGTCATCGCTTTCGCGGATGACGTCCTGCTCCTTGCAAAATCGCCGAATGACCTCCAGGACCTGCTGAATATATGCACAGAAGAAGCGACATTGAAAGGGATGAAATTTAGTAGGGAAAAAACAAAATGGATGAAGATCGGGAAGGGCAACACCAACAACACAAGCGAACCGACCTTCACAATACAAAATTTCGAGACCACTAAAACTGACCAGTACAAATACCTCGGCGTACTCCTCGAAAACAACACAGACTACCTGGAAAGCCAAAAAAAGAATTTGATCACCGCTACAAACAAAAAGAAAGGCCACACATGGCACTTGGCCCGGCACTCCTACAATCAGTGGCGTAGCCAGACCTCCAAGGTAGGGGGGGCTCGATACGAAAACTCGCCCCCCCCCCCCCCCGCTGATCCTGTGTCGACAACACACACATACTTGTGCACACTGCAAACTGAGGATTAAAAAAAAGGAACGAAAATAGTTGATTTAGACGTTCACAGTACGATTGCATGTATAGGCTGTCATGACCAATGAGGTGGTGTCACGAGATTGGAAGTATTTTGAAAAGCTCATACTTTGAAAACCATTCAAGAGTGCTTCTTAGATAGACGCCATGAACTGCAAGAACTTTCGCGATCGTCACACTGGTCCCCCCCCCCTCACACACATATATATTATGTTCTCGGATTTGCACGATTTGTGTGGGTAGGTCCGTGGCAGGTAGGGGGGGCTCGAGCCCCCCCTAGCCCCCCCCCCCCCCCGTGGCTACGCCACTGCCTACAATACATACGTCGTAGGGAGAATTCTTTGGAAAACCGTAGCAGTTCCACAGGCAACATACGCAAGCAAGGCCCTATGCTACGACTCTGCAACTATGGCAGCATTGGAACGCCAACAGAGAGAAATAGGGAAGTGGATGTTGGGCGGAAACCTGGCCACAGCGAATGCAGCAATAGACGGAGAGATCGGCTGGTCTACTTTCGAGTACCGAGAGGCAAGGTCCAAAACACGATATCTGGGAAGTCTTATTCATCTGCCTCCAAACAGAATAGCAAAGAAAATATTCCACCATATTCGATACAAAGGCGTGAAAACGGAATGGACAAAACGAATGGGACGTATCGACTCCAAATACAGTAAGGGAACAAGCCGACACAAAGCAAAAACCGCGACAGAATGGAACAAGACGATACACAAGGAAATGAGCCAAATCGAAAAGGACTACTGGAGACAACGAACAAGCAAAAAACAGAGCATGAAATTATTCCTTCAACACAAGGAAGAACCATCGCCCTCAGCCTACCACAACGGCGACCACCAAAGCGGTCTGATATTTCAAGCAAGGACTGGCGCCCTCCTGACACGTAAACGGCTGGCAGAGCTGTTCGGACCCCAGAACGACCAAAAATGCATCCTATGCGGCGAGGAACAAGAAGATCTAGAGCACGTCATGTTTCGATGCACAGCTACCAGAAACACCCGCCCAGAGTGCGAAGACGTCGCCACCGCACTTGGACTCAACACTCCCACAAACAGAACGGACGAGAGCGACATCGGCAACATCATCGAAGGAACGAAGCGCCACCTCACCAACTGGGAGAAACCACTGATCTCTATGGGCGTTTATGTTTATTCGCTCGGAGCAGAGCCCGAGCTGAGCGGAAGTGCGTCACCGAACCGGAAATCGATCGGTCAGGTGTAAAGCGAGGAGAAAATTAAATTCCATACACGACCGAGCGAAAACGGCTTTGCGCTTGCGCAGTATCTATTGCTGTGTCGTCTGCTTCCGTTGGTGTTCGTCGTAGGGCACCGTTTATGCCTTCGTGGCTTGAAGGTTTCGCTTCTGTCAGTTTTTCTGATTTTGTGTTCCTTCTTTTTTCTTTTTGTACATCATTTCATGTTTCATTCCATGTTGCACGTAGTGTGTGGAAGACGACGACGACCGATTTGCTTGCCGTTCACGCGGGGCCACTCGCGCGTTCGTCCATCACGACGCTGGCTGCAAACTCTGCATCAAAGCCTGTACATAAAGTTTCTCGACATCTGTCAGAGAGTTTTGCATTTTCAAGCACTAATTCCACAACTGGTTCGTGTGGTACGGCGGTCTAGATTGTCTGGATGAAAGCCATCTCAAAATTTCAAAATAACCGCCATCTTCTAGCTCAGGAATTGTGGGAAGGATCTGCGAGCTCGCCCTCCAAGCTCCGAGCGAAGCGAGCTGCCTCGGAGGTGACTCTGAGCGAATATCCAAACACAAAGCGGGCGGATCTGAGCCAATTCTCATACGCTCTCGAGCCAGATCTGTGACGACATATCCGCTCCGAGCGCCTCCGGGCGATTAAACATAAACGCCCTATGTATAAAGGCTGGATCGCGCATGGGAGAGGGGCTCGTGGGGGAGAGGCGTGCATTCGGGCCGCCATGTTGGGAGGCCCTAAAACGCAGTGTGCGCCCATAGAAAACAATGGGAGGCAACGGAGATTGTGAGTATTTATTGCGCTGCAGGCGTTGATCGTTGTTTGTCATCACACAATTTTGTAAGGTGCCAGTATACTGATGTATCCTAACAGTGTTTCACAGGTGTCCTGTCGTTCGATTCTTAATTACGTTATGTTTTGCATTCCGAAACTAGACCGTCACGGCAGTGCAGCGCTGGTGATTGTACTACAGTACGTTTCCCAGCCAATATTTCAATAAGAAACGATGTGAGGTTAACAACAACCATGTATGTAATATCCCGTGCTGCGTTGTGGACAAAAATTGTTCCATAAAGAACGGTCCGGGATGATATATATACTCGCATGGCAGAAAGAGATCGTACTGTAGAATCACAGCCGTTGTCTTAGTCGTGTATGGGTTTAGTATGATTTATATCAAGCATCATGGCAGAAACAGTCTTTTAGTAAACGACAGCGGTGCTTTGCCTCGCAAATATGGACACACCGAAGCAGCCCTAAATACTTCACGCCATTAGATCACGCTCGTTAGGACAAGTTAATCAGGTAGTGATGTAAGCTTAATCAATTAAGTTACTTAGAAAGTGGTAACACCTCCTTGAGACACAGGACTTATCTCTTTTTTAAGTACAGCCCTTCTATGTTTGTTTGCTTCTTCCTTTATTTGCTCGGATTATTTGCAGGCGCGGTTGTGCCAAACTGAATGTCCTTCTCCAGCACTCACATGCTTTTGTTGAATACAACTGCAGCGTGAGAAAAGCTGCTTGGGGACGGGGTCCTGCTATCCAGTGCTGACTTTGTCATGCTTGTTATGTGGAGCATGTTCCAAAAAATGCAGCTCCATGTATGGTCTTCAAATTGCAACAGGACTATTTGGAGGTTGAAACAGTTGTGATTTTGTCATTTTGGCCCTCGTGTACCCAGTCTGTGAAACGCAAACAAAAAAGTCTAACACGATATGCTTTTGTAATGAAGATCACTGATGATGAGTAAAGAGAATATACGAGTTCAAGTTTATTCAATATTTTGTATCATTCATTATATTATTCAACATTTTATGTCAAGTTTATACAACATCAAATTTATTCAACTTCAAGATTTATTTCTTGCACTTATGCGTTTCAGGATACAATGAACGTGCAGGAAGGTCGCAAAAGGCTACATTTATTGTTTTGTGACATTGCTACAATGGCAATATATATTTTAGGAATGACAATGGTCAGGTACGCTCTCTAAATTTGTAGCACTCAATTTTAGGTTGGAATGAGCAATGAATAGCAACTTCCCCACTGATACTTTCTCATATATGCTAAATTTTAAATTTGATGTGATCGAATATGTGATAATATAATAATAATAATATATAAGAATATAATACGTGATAAATGAATGTGATCAACAGTAGATGTAAACAACATGAGTAGCCAGAGAAGTGCATTCTCAATAAATAGTTGTCTTCTTATAGCGTATATGTGCATGCCTATTAACTGAAACAATTATCACAGTTCCCTGACAAGTTTTAATTTCTGAGAGTGTACTGTAGAAGCTGCTTAGATCTACAACAGTTCATACAAGGTATTATATACTGTGAATGCCTTTAAAAATCCCATGTGACACATATCCCTTTACTTTTTGGAGATGCTGTGGTAGTAAAAGTTTGCGGGCATTACGCAGGTTCTGCACCCATTTCTTGAGTATGTCGAGGCAGCTGTGAAGTAACCTGCATTGATGATGATTATTCCAACTTTTATGGTGCATCGACAAGAAAGGAAATAATACATCAGAACATTGGTTTGGGTGCAACCAGTTAAAAATGAATATGTTGTTTAATAAATGCATTGGACAAATGTTAAAACATCAGTTTAAAACATGGTTTACAATCCCTGTATCTTCTAATAATTAAAAAGATTAAAAACTATTCTAAAAAGAATATGGGGAACTCTTCTAAAAAGAATTATAATCTCTAATTATTATATTGCTGGGTGAAGGAGCCTAAAGTGTAAGGTGTGTTTCTGATGTGAACATGTAAGAAAATATGCAAAACTGAGAGAGGCTAACCACAGTGCGTGCACTGAGGTTGTTCCTTCCTGTAAAGTAGAAACCAGTGGATGAGGAACGTGATACTTACCTGTACACCCAGCCGTATCACACTGCACAGATTATTCACTGGGCAGCCCTCATGACGAAACCTGTATTGAGAGACCACTTTTACCTTAAAACTGCTACAAATAGCACGACATGCTACAAATTATTACTATCGTAACAAGCTGACGATACAGCTCAGACACAAAGGCGTTATTCAAATCGCGCCACACCACCCTTACGTAGGATTCTTTGTCACAAATCAAACCAAGGCACAAAACAATACCAATACATGAAAAAATGTGATAGTCGTGGTCTTATTATGACGTAATACCGAGCTTGTGCGCGAAGGTAATTCAAAGAAATGGATGTGGCACTTGCTTCCGCAGAGAACACCACCGTGTACCATGCTAGCAATGCATGCAAAAAAGCGCTCGAGTGTTCACACATATATCGATGACAACACTACCTGTGTAGTGTAACATGTCCTTTCAAGCATATTATGCACTCAAACTGTATTTGCCGCCGGGTAAAATGCAAGTGTGCTCGATTGAACGTCGGAAGAGCGATCAAGCAACCTGCATCGAGTGCTCGTTTTGGGCAAAAAAACACTTTATAATGGTCAAATAAATGTACAGAATGGACGCCTACTTATTCCTTGATGAAGAGTGACTCACCTGTATAAGTTTAGGCCCTGTAACCTTGCCAGTACGGTTGGTACGACCGTAATTGCAAGAAGTTGCCATGATCGCTGCGGCGGCTGTTGTGGGCACCGTAAGATGGCGGCCGGTTTCTTCACGCTCGCGCTCCCTATCCGCGATCCAGCCTTTTGAAAAAGAACTACGGCGGCGATTTAAAGCGCAGGAAAAAAGCACGGTGGAAGACGGGAAACGAAGATAATATCCAGATATTTGCTACAAAGTTTGAAGAAGCCCTTACGGCAAGAGAAGAACAACCAGATTACGAGACCTTCCTTCAAGAAATGGAAAAGCCAGCGATTTCTTTTGTCGGCAAGTCAAGGGGTAGCATACGAAAGAGCAAGCGGAAGCCATGGTGCGACAAAGAAGTTACAGATGCAATAAGAGAGAGAAAAAGGTTGTGCCGTAAATGGAGAGAAGCAATAAAGAAAAAAGCGGACGACCAAGATGAAAAACGTGCGTATCAAAACCAACAGGCAGAAACCAAACGGCTGATAGGAAAAAAAATAGAGCAGTACTACAAAACGGTAGAATAAAACATATGCTCAGCGGGAAGACGAAGCGGCCAAAATTTTTGGAAATACGTGAAGAACATCGACAACCGTAACGAAGCGCCGAACGTGGAAGTCAAATTACACGACCGCCAAAGCGGGAAACTACTTCGAACCAAAAACGAGCTTGAGCAATATATGACTGACTTCTTCAAGGAACAACAAGAAGCTATCCACAAGAGGACGAGCCCACACGAAACAGGGGAACAGCCCCCAAATTACAACGATGACCGCGTGGAACCCATAGAGGAGCAGGAATTTGAAAGACACGTCAAGAAACTAATGAAAGGAAAAGCGACTGGTCCAGACGGAATCCCGAACGAATTCCTTAAAGCTCTCGGGCCGCATACCAAAACAGTCCTGAGAAAAATATTCAACAACATACTACAAACAAAGGAAATCCCCGAAAGTTGGAAGAAAAGCGTCGTCAGACTAATCCACAAGGGCCACGGGAAATCAATGGATGACCTAAACTCATACCGGCCAATCACATTGCAAAACAATACAGCAAAGCTCTTCGCCAGCATCATCAACGATCGCCTGAATAAAGCATACGAGCACTCCCTAAGTGAAGCCCAGAATGGCTTCCGCCGAAACAGGCGAGGAAGTGATAATTTATTCATCATCACTCAACTTATGGAACTCACGCAGAAGACAGGAAACGATTTATACCTAGCGTTCCTGGATCTTGAAAAAGCCTACGATGCCGTACCACACGGAACACTTTGGCAGAAACTACGGCACACTGGACTCCAAGAAGGAATGGTACAATTGATACGAAATTTGTATTCGGACTGCTACTGCACATACCAATTAGAAGAATATCAGTCAGGCGAAGTTAAGCAGATCGTAGGCCTAAAACAGGGATGCCCAATGTCACCGACGCTGTTTAACGTATTCCTTAACGAACTACTGCAAGAATTAGAATTGAGCGGCAAAGGAGTCGCAATACATACGATACGAAAGGCCTACAAACGACAACGCACCTCCCCGCCCTCGCTTTTGCCGACGATATCGTGCCCCTAGCGAGGACGTCACAAGATCTACAACACCTGTTGAACCTATGCACAAAGACGGCAGAGCTTAACGGAATGAAATTTAGCAAGGAGAAAACACAATGGATGAAGATAGGAAGGAACAGCGCCAGCAGCGAGACTTTTTCCCTTCAAAATTTCGTGATCACCCACACAAATGAATACAAATATCTAGGTGTACTCCTGCAAAACCAGCCAGACTACTTGGAAAAATACGAAAAATCAATTATTGCTAATACGAACAGGAAGAAAGGTCATATATGGCATCTTGCTCGACACTCCTATAACCCATACTCAGTTGGGAAACTCCTATGGAAAACTGTAGCTGTACCGGCTGCAACATATGCGAATGAAGCCCTCTGCTACAGCACAACTACCATAAAGGCGCTTGAACGGCAGCAAAGAGAAATTGGAAAGTGGATCCTCAGAGGAAACATGGCCACCGCCAACACAGCCATTGAGGGAGAGATAGGGTGGTCTAGATTCGAGTACCGAGATGCGCGGTCAAAGACACGTTACCTAGGAAGACTCATCCATCTACCAGAAGGCAGGTATGCGAGACGACTCTTTGAACACGTAAGATACACTGGCATCAGAACAGAATGGGTGAAACGCATTGGCCGAATAGACTCCAAATATAGCAGAGGCACCCGCCGTCAGACAACGAAAAACTCAATTGAATGGAATCGGTGCATAAACAAAGAGATGAAGAAAATTGAAAATGAAGACTGGAACCAGCGCACTACAAAGAAACAAAGCCTAGCTCTCTACAACAGCTACAAAAGTACACCGGCCCCGTTCAACGCCTACAGAGGAGACCGCCAAAGCGGCTTATTATTCCAGACCAGGACGGGCGCACCCCTGACAAGGCAAAGATTGGCCCAGCTATTCCGCCACAACGAGACAACGTGCATCCTGTGCGGCGAGGAAGAAGAAGACATCGGACATGTCTTATTTAGATGTCCAGCCACAATGGCCACCAGACCTGAGGGAGCAGACATCGCAACAGCGCTTGGCTTAACGACTCCACCAGACGACGGCAGTGCCAGTGACATCGTGGAGACCACAAGGCGACACCTGACGAACTGGGACAGACTAACAGCGAGTGCTCTTCGCGCAAAACAACACAACGGACCAACTTAGCGACTCTAAACCATTTGTATTTTTTTTTCTTCCTTTTATTTTAGTGCCGGTGGATCCTGACAGGGAAACTGCCCCGACTCAAAGGGGACAAGGCACAACCTAAACCTAAACCTAAACCTTTTACAATCGAGATCAGTGGGAGAAACAGACAAGAAGCCTCCTGCGTCAATCCCATCGACGACCACCATACCAAAACTGACCAGTGCCCTATTTTATTGTTGCTTTATTATTTTTTAGTGCCAGTGGATCCATTGAGGAGACCTGCCCCGATTTAAAGGGGAAAGGCACAACCTGAACCTGAACCTGAACATACGCGGCCGCTCCCTAGCAGACGACACTCAGTCTACGCTGGCTAAGTTGGTGTGGTGGTGTGGCATTATCGTTTATCATCTGCTTTACGGATAGAAAAAGTCAAAAGGATCGACAAATTCCTTAAAAGAAAGTTGCTGAAACACGTGTACAATGTGCAGCACGATGTACATATGCAGAACGCATGTATGTCGCGAATGACGCTGTTTGTTAGAGTGTTTAGTGTGCTTCTCTGGTGCATTGGGGGTGCCAAAGTATAAATATCATTCTGAGAAAAATTTTAACAAGAACAAGGCAAAGATTAATTCTCAGGGTGCTTATCGAATTCAATGGGGACTTAACAAAACGTTCGCCGTTATTAATTGAAGATAGTTGAACAATAATAACACGACATCTAAATGAAACGCATACTGATTTATGATTCAACACCCAAATAGTCGCTCTTTCCTGGAGTAAAACTCGAACTCGAAGTTGTTGTTGTCCGTTCTTCTCGTCCCGAGTGGCGGGGGACGGATGAGCGATGACGATGCGCACGAAGTGTTCAAATCTTTCTCCGCCGCTCCAAGTTCGATGAAGGGATGGTTCGGAATCTGCTCGGTAGGCACTGATTAAAGTCCGACTCAGATGACGGTGATACGGGCTTTATTCACTGGAGACTATGGTACATAGGTATATTTACAAGATTTACACACTGGACTGGATGTTACATGTTCCGAAGTCCGGCTCCCAGTCCTCTCTCCGTCGCTGCGGCCGCTTAAAAGGGTGACAGATAGGGCCACAACCCCCGCTGAAGGCTTCCAATCGGGCGGCCTGGGTTCAAAGGGTTACAACTCGTGGTTGGCCCAGTTTAAATACTTGTCCAGACCAGAACCGCCCGATTGCACACTCTCTCCACGCAATTTACGACCAACGTTTCGAGGTGTCAACCCGTGCACGACCTAACTTCGGTCAGTGCATGCCTCCGGCGCCAGAACCCAGATTTATGGCCGTCGCGACGGATCGAGTTGCCTGGAGGACCCCAGCTCCCCTGCACCTGCAGCGATGCCATTCCCTTTCCCCACTGACATTACCAGTCAGGTCAACCCTCGTCGCAAATGAGCAAACATCCCCCAACAACACCAGACGTGGGCGGATGATGCCAGATGTTACAATTTGGACAAATATAACACACTTCTCTCATACAAATTCTCATAATGGTCATGCAAACACAACTCAATCCTTTACACCTGGGACCTCTGATTATGTTCTCCGCGTGCGGAATGTTCAGGACTCTATATATACCATGAACACAGAATAAACAGCTATTGGGCAACGAAGTACCGATGATTTCGAAGCGTTTTCGGGCACAGTCATGCAGCTTGAGCAAACTTCTCGACTATTTAAATTTGGAATCAGCTATTAGTATATATATATATATATATATATATATATACATATACAATATAACCCCTGTATATGTGCACAAGCTTTGGTTCCGTACGCATATTTAACAAAAAGTTATAGACAACAAAAAGTTATATATATATGGGGTTTCTGGTGACGGTGACCCAATGAAATAATTGCTTAAAACAAGTGAGCTGGTGAATGTAATTCATGACTGTAAGACCCGGAGACTAGGGACGACGAAAACAGACACATACAGATGTGTCCAAACTCTGTCTGTGTGTGTCTGTTTTCGTCGTCCCTAGACTCGGGATGCTACTGTCACACAGCGACAATTATCCGAGGCATCGGCTGCACAGTAGACTTTTAGTATAAAAAGCAGAAAAATGCAAAGCAAATACAAGAAAACAAAATGTATATATGGTCAAAGTTTTTGTGTTCTATTTCATTAGAACAGATGCCGATATTTGTCTACTGCAATAATTATACTTGGATATTACACAGCCGCAATACAAGTCTATGACTGAAAATGGTAAACGACGGCAGTAGTGAGGAATAATTATTTCAGGGCTTCATGTTTGAAGAATTAGCTTGCCCTTGAGTACAACAAAAATACCGCCGCCTGCATATCGCCAGGAGCCGGAATAGCGCTGCCAGTCGGGGACATTTGTTGGGCGGGCAAGAGCTACCTTCTTGCTGCTATGGCACCGTACGACCATAGCTGGGCGAACTCACTCATGAGGGCCCTCATGAGTGCCCCTCTCCCTCACCTCACGCCTTTGAGGTGAAGGTGAGTGAGGGCAAGCCAGCGACCAGGTCATCCGTGAGTACACTCATGAGGTTCTTACCCTCAGGAAGTCTGCTGTGAGTGCACTCATGAGGTCTGAGGGGCGCCAGGTCTGTGTGAGTGAAGTCACTGGTGAGGCCTGAGGGGTGTGAGGTCAGTATGAGTGCATTCAGAAATGAGGTCAAATGAAGCTTACCAGACGTGGGCAAATTATGAAGGCACTAGTGATATGGTTCCAGCGACCCAGCTACCGGCAGGGAAGGGCTGGTGTGCACGTTTTTAGCAATTTCGTCTAAGTCGAAGTTGAGAACACAGCAAAGCGTCCTGAGCTGACTGTTTACTTGGTGATATGGTTCAAGCGACCCTGCTACCGGCAGGGTGCACTTTAAAGGGCTGGTGTGCCCGTTCTTAGCAATTTCGTCTAAGTCGCGTTGGGAACACTGCAAAGCGCCCTGAGCTGACTGTTTACTTGGTGATATGGTTCCAGCGACCCAACTACCGGCAGGGTGCACTTTAAAGGGCTGGTGTGCCGGTTTTTAGCAATTTCGTCTACGTCGCGCTGGGAACACAACAAAGCCTCCTGAGCTGACTGATTACTTCGTGATATGGTTCCAGCTACCCAACTACTGGCAGGGTGCACTTCGAAGGGATGGTGTGCCCGTTTTTAGCAAAGTGCACCCACTTTAAAGTGAACCCTGCCGGTAGTTGGGTCGCTGGAACCATATCACCAAGTAAACAGTCAGATCAGGACGCTTTGTTCCCAGCGCGACGTAGACGAAATTGCTAAAAACGAGCACACCAGCCCCGTAAAGTGCACCCTGCCGGTAGTTGGGTCACTGGAACCATATCACAAAGTAATCAGTCAGCTCAGGACGCTTTGCTGTGTTCCCAGCGCGACGTAGACGAAATTGCTAAATACGTGCACACCATCCCTTTAAAGTGCACACAACCTGTAGTTGTGTCGCTGGAACCATGTTGTCAATGCCTTCATAATTTGCGCACGTCTAGTATGCGTCAGTTGACCCCATTTCTGAATGCCCTCATACTGACCTCACACCCCTCAGGCCTCACGGCCTCACCAGTGACTTCACTCACACAGACCTGGCACTTCTCAAACCTCATGAGTGCACTCACAGGAGGTCTCATGAGGGGCACAACCTCGTGAGTGCCCTCACGGGAGACCTTAAGACACGTAAGACCCTAATGGGTGAGGCGTTTGCGAGTGCCGTGGGGGTGAGGGCGAGTGAGGGCATGTGCCCGTGAGAGCCGTGAGGGTGAGGGCGAGTGAGGGCATGTGCCCATGAGGGCCGTGAGGGTGAGAGCGAGTGAGGGCATGTGCTTCTGAGGGCGGTGAGGGTGAGGGCGAGTGAGGTTTCACCAAAATGCCCACCTATGCGTACGACAATTTTTAATAGAGTTCGATTCAAGTCGAGTAGAGCTCGATTTCGGAACAAAAAAAAAACCCGGCGAAATCTTTGACTCGTCCTACCCGTTGCTATCTGTTATGCATACAAGGCGTGAGCGGCCGCGTGTTGTAGCATTCCGACGGTAGGGGTCAGAGTGGCGCTCCAGTCACCCTCCTCAAACTTTAGCGCAACAGCCAAGATGAAAAACACCCCGCCAACTGTCACAAAAAGTAGCCCAATTTGGCGGTTTTAGCCCAATCTGTCAACCCTGCTTGGGAGAGTGTGAGGAGGAAATAGTCCCGCAGGTGCTTGTGCTGCCAAAAGTACAGGGGCCTAATGACACATTCGCTCTCCTGATTTGTTGAAATCGGGAGGCATATGTTTTTCTTGTTTTCATTTGTCAATGAAGAATGAAATCTACACGCCATTCAATATGTGACCTAAAACCGATATCATTCACTGCACTTGTTCGCTTATGATAATGTTCGCTGGATGCTAGTATTTTTCTACTGTTGGTCACAGACACGGATTGAGTAGTTGTCCCCTGCATCTTTTTTTGTGTTGACGTTTATGAACAATAAAAGCGGTACATCCTGTTATTCATTGTTTCAAATGCCCTTACGACTCCGCTTCTACTGAAGATGCAGTTCATCGGCGTTGAAAGTATGAGCGAGAACAACTGCAAAATCTTTGCCTAACCACCGGAAAATAGCGTTCATGTTGAGTTGAAAAATTTGTTTGCTAAGAAATTTTGCCCAGGAATATTAATCGAGTAAAAATCATATGTAGGGACAGGTTTAAAGACTCAGCAGCGAAGACGAGGAAAGCAACACAGAGACAGACAGACAGACAGAGGGTGGGGTACGTTTATTAGAAAGAGAAAAAGAGGAAAGGTTATGTAAGGCACTGTCCGACAAACGGGGAACGTCAGCCTTTCAACTTTTATCACTTGATTAAAGGTTGATTATGATTAAAGGCTGGAATTTCTATGTTCCCTGGCTGTCTTTGTGTTACTTTTGTCGTCTTCGCCGTTGTCATGGGCGGTCCCGCTCGTCAGGGATCTACCCCAAGAACACATTGACATCCTTGGGATAGCCTAAGCGCACCATTCACGGACGGGGTGACGTCTTCACGAGGGTCAAATCTGAACCTCAAATAGTCCTCAATGTGTCACTTTGGCGCTATACCGCGTCCCCACACTATACTCAGAATGTTCACTGGCCATCCTGAATGACAATTTTCGGACAGTGTGATGGCATTTCCGGGACAAACTCTAGATTTCTTTCACTGTACCGTATTTGTTTTTGTCGGAGACCACTACATTCTGTTTCACTGATTAGTGTCCATTTGTCTTTCCCCAATGGACAATGAGCAGGGCTCAATAAAAAGCAAGAGGAGAAATATAAAAAATCAACAAGAAAACCTTGCCAGGCACACCTAGTGACAAAGTCCGAGAAATTCACTTCGGAAGGTACCGCACCTCCTTTCCGAAAAGAAAACAGATACTAATTATTACTTGTTACGCGACCTTCTGTGAATCCGATAGTCTTGCTAGCCTCCAACTCAACACAAACGGTGAGCTGTCAGAGTTTAATTCAATTACAGAAACAAACAATAATGAAGCGGGGAATTGCTTGAAGTATCAACTCTCCCTTACAGCGAAATCCATGTTTCTTACTGCTGTTGGTTTGAGGCATACGAGTATGGCATTCGAAAGTCAGAAACAGTGCGTCAGAATCGCGCGTTTGCCTTTTCCGCGATAAATGCTCCATGTCATGGACAGTCACCCTTTTTGGTGGAGAAATGTTTTCTTTCTTTTTCTTTTTTCTGAAACATCTCATTCAACCCCTAGGATTGGCCCGAAAATGAAAACAAATGTGTCACTCAATATTTGGGGAGTCTTAGCAGGTAAACTGAAAATAAAGTAATATTCCCGTCCGTCTAGCATCCCCTAGGGGCGGGCACAGGACGTACCTGAATGACTCTTCACGGACAATCCTCGAGTGTCATCCTCAGGACGCTCTGGGGACAGACATCGAAGGACGAGGACACGATGACACTGTGGGGACATCCTGAGGACCGTGTGTGTTCTTGGGGTAGTCATCGGCTGAGGTCAGTGACAACAGTTTTCTAGCACTAATTAACACAAGATAAACTGCACACGTACAGAGCCCGGGCTCTGTACTCCTGCAGACCGTTCATGAAGCTTGGGCCGAATATTTTATTTTATTTATTTATTATTATTATCTTTTTTATGTTTTTTTGCTCTGGAGCCTCGCCGTCCGCATAAGGCCAACCACTTCGGCACCCTTACCCTATATGAGGTGAATGCAAGCCGCCACAACACAAATCTAAAGCGATGACACTTGTTAAAACGAACTTGTCGGCCTCAAAGCCAACAAACTTCACGTCGCTTCACGCTTCACGTTGCGTCGAAAGGAATGCCGCCGTTCTGTGTGTTTCAGGCGAATTTCTTGCTTTTAGCACAAAAACCGAATAATTGTTAAGCGTTTAATTTGCGCCTGGAGCAGTTTCACACTCCCCTTATGTTGAATATGCAAAGAAACCAGTGGCCTTGTTGCACAGTAGGCGAAGCTTTCCTCGTGCAGAAATACACGAGTTTCCCGCGCCATCCCGCTTGAGGAGCAACAACAACAACAACACGAGTTTGATGCACTGATCTCGATTGTAAAAGGCTGGATCGCGGAGGGAGCGCGAGCGTGAAGAAACCGGCCGCCATCTTACGGTGCCCACAACAGCCGCCGCAGCGATCATGGCAACTTCTTGCAATTACGGTCGTACCAACCGTACTGGCAAGGTTACAGGGCCTAAACTTATACAGGTGAGTCACTCTTCATCAAGGAATAAATAGGCGTCCAATCTGTACATTTATTTGACCATTATGAAGTGTTTTTTTGCCCAAAACGAGCACTGGATGCAGGTTGCTTGATCGCTCTTCCGACGTTCAATCGAGCACACTTGCATTTTACCCGGCGGCAAATACAGTTTGAGTGCATAATATGCTTGAAAGAACATGTTACACTACACAGGTAGTGTTGTCATCAATATATGTGCGAGCACTCGAGCGCTTTTTTGCATGCATTGCTAGCATGGTATACGGTGTTCTCTGCGGAAGCAAGTGCCACATTCATTTCTTTGAATTACCTTGGCGCACAAGTTCGGTATTACGTCATAATAAGACCACGATTGTCACATTTTTTCATGTATTGGTATTATTTTGTGCCTTGGTTTGATTTGTGACAAAGAATCCTACGTAACGGTGGTGTGGCGCGACTTGAATAACGCCTTTGTGTCTGAGCTGTATCGTCAGCTTGTTACGATAGTAATAATTTGTACCGTGTCGTGCTATTTGTAGCAGTTTTAAGGCAAAAGTGGTCTCTCAATACAGGTTTCGTCATGAGGGCTGCCAAGTGAATAATCTGTGCAGTGTGATACGGCTGGGTGTACAGGTAAGTATCACGTTCCTCATCCACTGGTTTCTACTTTACAGGAAGGAACAACCTCAGTGCACGCACTGTGGTTAGCCTCTCTCAGTTTTGCATATTTTCTTACATGTTCACATCAGAAACACACCTTAAACTTTAGGCTCGTTCACCCAGCAATATAATAATTAGAGATTATAATTCTTTTTAGAAGAGTTCCCCATATTCTCTTTAGAGTAGTTTTTAATCTTTTTAATTATTAGAAGATACAGGGATTGTAAACCATGTTTTAAACTGATGTTTTAACATTTGTCCAATGCATTTATTAAACAACATATTCATTTTTAACTGGTTGCACCCAAACCAATGTTCTGATGTATTATTTCCTTTGTTGTCGATGCACCATAAAAGTTGGAGTAATCATCATCAATGCAGGTTACTTCACAGCTGCCTCGACATACTCAAGAAATGGGTGCAGAACCTGCATAATGCCCGCAAACTTTGACTACCACAGCACCTCCAGAAAGTAAAGGGATATGTGTCACACGGGATTTTTAAAGGCATTCACAGTATATAATACCTTGTATGAACTGTTGTAGATCTAAGCAGCCTCTACAGTACACTCTCAGAAATTAAAACTTGTCAGGGAACTGTGATAATTGTTTCAGTTAATAGGCATGCACATATACGCTATAAGAAGACAATTATTTATTGAGAATGCACTTCTCAGGCTACTCATGTTGTTTACATCTACTGTTGATCACATTCATTTATCACATATTATATTCTTATATATTATTATTATATTATCACATATTCGATCACATTAAATTTAAAATTTAGCATATATGAGAAAATATCAGTGGGGAAGTTGCTATTCATTGCTCATTCCAACCTAAAATTGAGTGCTACAAATTTAGAGAGCGTACCTGACCATTGTCATTCCTAAAATATATATTGCCATTGTAGCAAGTTCACAAAACAATAAATGTAGCCTTTTGCGTCCTCCCTGCACGTTCATTGTATCCTGAAACGCATAAGTGCAAGAAATAAATCTTGAACTTGAATAAACTTGATGTTGTATAAACTTGACATAAAATGTTGAATAATATAATGAATGATATAAAATATTGAATAAACTTGAACTCGTATATTCTCTTTACTCATCATCTGTGATCTTCATTACAAGCATATCGTGTTAGACTTTTTTGTTTGCGTTTCACAGACTGGGTACACGAGGGCCAAAATGACAAAATCACAACTGTTTCAACCTCCAAATAGTCCTGTTGCAATTTGAAGACCATACGTGGAGCTGCATTGTTTGGAACACGCTCCACATAACAAGCATGACAAAGTCAGCACTGGATAGCAGGACCCCGTCCCCAAGCAGCTTTTCTCACGCTGCAGTTGTATTCAACAAAAGCATGTGTGTGCTGGAGAAGGACATGCAGTTTGGCACAACCGCGCCTGCAAATAATCAGAACAAATGAAGAAGCAAACAAACATAGAAGGGCTGTACTTGAAAAAGAGATAAGTCCTGTGTCTCAAGGAGGTGTTACCACTTTCGAAGTAGTAACTTAATTGATTAAGCTTACATCACTAGCTGATTAACTGTCCTAACGAGTGTGATCTAATTGCGTGAAGTAATTATTTGGGCTGCTTCGGTGTGTCCATATTTGCGAGGCAAAGCACCGCTGTCGTTTACTAAAAGACTCTTTCTAAGGCGATGCTTGATATAAATCATACTAAACGCATACACGGCTAAAACAACGGCTGTGATTCTACAGAACGATCTCTTTCTGCCATGCGAGTATATCTTTTCCCGGACCGTTCTTTATGGAACAATTTTTGTCCAGAACGCAGTACGGGATATTATATACAAGGTTGTTGTTAACCTCAAGTCGTCTCTTATTGAAATATTGGCTGGGAAACGTGCTGTAGTACAATACCCAGCGCTGCACTGCAGTGATGGTCTAGTTTCGGAATGCAAAACATAACGTAATTACGAATCGAACAGCAGGACACCTGTGAAACACTGTTAGGATACATCAGTATACTGGTACCTTACAAAATTGTGTGATGACAAACAACGATCAATGCTAGCAGCGCAATAAATACTCACAATCTCTGTTGCCTCCCATTGTTTTCTATGGGCACACACAGCACTTTAGGGCACTCCAACATGGCGGCCCGAAGGCACGCCTCTCCCCCACGAGCCCCTCTCCCATGCGCTATCCAGCCTTTATACATAGAGATCAGTGGTTTGATGCGGCCGTCGCCGTCGTCTGCTACTTTTGGAACGTTGTAGGGGCGCGCGAGTCGTCGTTTCCCCCCTTTCCCGTTCCAAAGTGAGAGAAGCCGGAGCCGCAGGGCAGGGCTGCAATCACTCACCGCAGTATCCATCCAACCATCCGTTTCCACTGTGCATGTCGGTAAGTAAACGAAGTTCGGCACAAACTTTAAAGCTTCTAATAAGTAGCTTCAAGAGAAAAGCAAAGTATCTGCAAGTGCTACTTAGTAGCGGCCGTTGCTCTTCACTTTGAGAGATTAAACATGTGAGATAAACAAGAGATAAACTGAAGTTCTGAGGCTGGAACAACATAGAAGGGACAGATTGGGACAGCTCAATTGGTAGAGCCCTGGACCGGCAATCCAGAAGATGTGGGTTCGTTCCCTACAGCTGACTAACCTTTTCAGTGACTTTCATCTTTCATCGTAAAAATGTGTTTCTGTGTCAGTGGAGGAGCACTATATTTCGATGACATCCTTTGTTCTGTGCTATTTTAGTGATTGTCCAGGAAAAATCTATCGGAGAAGCACCCAGAACAGAACCTCGAGACACAAGACAGACACCCTGTACGCAACAGTAAGTCTTGTCGTATGACATAAGGCAACTATTGTCAAGTTATCGTCCGGTCTCATTAACAGCTACAACTTGTAAAGTATTTGAGCATATTCCATGCAGTCATTTGTCCATTTCTTGGAAGACAACTCTGTGCTCTCGCAGTGTCAGCATCAGTGGCCTAGCCACGAGGGGGCTAGGGAGGGCCCGACCCCCACCTATCCTGCTGGAAACAGTCTCACTGAATATCCTCTGAAAATCTCATTGAACCTAGTACACACCATGTACACAAATCTCATTCAGTGACCAGGAAAATTCTCATTCCCAATAGATGATTTGGGACAAAAATAATATTGAAAATGGTGCAATATTCAATGAGTCTCAATGAGAAATCACAGTAAGTGTGAATGAGATGCAATGAGAAGTTGTGGTTGAAAGATCATTAAATATCCCCCTCACGTCTCATTGAACCGATGAGCCACAGTGGCAGATTTCTCATTGGAGCAGGCCTCCATTTCTATTTGCCAGTGAGTTTTTTGTGCTATATTCACATTAGATGTGCGCAGCTTTCCAATGACTATAAATGATTTCCTGCAACAATGAATTAGACTCAATGTGACTTCAACTTTATTTGCTTTATTTGATCAAGGCATTACATATGGTATGGTATACATTACAGCACATATATCCCAGCTTGGGTGTCATAATCTGATTTGCCGTGTACCTTTACAGATGCGCACTAGAAATAGTGACTATGGTGAATTATTTAGTGATAGATACAATTGCATAGCGAAGTTCCGCGACAGATATTTCAACGCACACTTTCGACGCCGAATAGATCCCGTTCTGTTATTTTGCCTTTGCGAGAAGTCCCCTAATTAAAAAGCTAATGAACTTTAGGTATTTCGTGATCATATAGTTGCATGATTTTCTTCGAGCGAATGTTCGCCTGGCCATATAACTCAACTGAGAAATGGCATCCATTTTGCTCTACTAGTTTTTAATAAAAATGTTGTAGCGAATAAAAAGGAACACCCTGTATGTTTGCAAGAAACAAACAATAATCATCATTAGCAGAAGAATGATGACGCCACGAAGCTCTTTTTCGAAACCACCAAAGAACTTCAGAGAATATAGCTCTTGAAAGCCCTCAGAATGGAAAGGTTGCTTACTTTTCTAAGTTCACCCATGTATATAGGGTATCCTTACTGAAAACTTACATCAGATCTCGTTGAAGCAACTGATTCAAGAAAGCTGTTGCACGAGGAAGCTGAAAAGGTTGAAATATGCCGAGAAAATTATGAAGTGACAATGAGCAATAAATTGGAAGATTTATTGTAAGAATGTGAGACAGTTTGGCTGCAAATGAAGACACTATCTATGCGAACTCGTTTAAAAGAAAGAAAGGTGCATGAAAAAGGAAGCTAAAACAATGAAAACGTCACTCTGCTTCATTAATTTCTGATCCAAAGTTGATCCACACTAACAGGTATGAAAACAGATATACTACAAATATCCAGTGTACATACAGCAACAGCGACAACACTATAAGGAGATAACGTGTGATACAATTTGAATATTTGAAGCAGGCAAAATCTGATACATGCATATGAGAAATCACGAACGTCACTTATCCAGTAGCACCTTCTCATCTAATTGTTCAACAAAGTAAGTCCGTCTAGTGCAAGCGGGATGATGGCACATCGTGAAGGCACTTCAGAGAACTATGGATAAATATCGGGTCACTAGAACACCTCTTGGTTCGCTTGAGAGTTGAGGATCAAGCGTCCGAAACATGCTGCTTACCTTTGTGCTAACAGAGCTCGTGCACGGGTTCAGGAACAAAATGTGTGACGGAGGCCCTCACTACACAAATGCAAAGACGAACAGATTTTTTTACAGTCGGCGGAGCTGAAGGGCAGGAAGCACAATCTAATTTACCAGACTGCATCTTAGATCCTACACGCCAACAGACGTTTCCAAGTTCAAAACATATTCTGATTTGATGCAGATGGCGCTCGGTCGCATACGACGACGAGAGCATTATGGTTGTAGTTTCGTTTCGACAGACTGGCAAAGCTGAAGCGTCGCAGGGTAAAGCTGTCGCAGTGCACAATCAGTTTTTTGTAACCTAGTCAGGAACGCGGAGTTGTGTGCATAACTTTGCACACGTTTCGGTCTTTATTTATTTTATTATCGTATTTATTGATGAATTACTAGAATTATTATTCTTATTTCGTTTATTTTATTATTTCATCAATATGTTTTATTGTATTTGAGCATAATTTAATATGTACACATTGTGCAATTAATTTCGACAGTTATTTTCCTTTTTCCTTTTTTTTTCGCTTTATATAAGCCCAGCTTATCTTCACAGCCAGGAATCTAACACTATCTGGCATAGTCGCTGGAACATCCCACAAGGATCCCACAAGGATGCATCCCATTTCCAGCTCGAATCCAGCATTGAACTATTCTTGTTTTCGAATGGCAGTTGGATGGTTTCACAATGTAAATTCAACCTGCACTGACCCAGCATAGAAACTGCCTCGGCAGTCTTTTTTTTTCTTTTCTAGGCTCATTCTTATGTTTGCGTGCGAAATAGAGCTCCTCTATTGCAAGTCGTCAGTGTCCTTCAGTTTTCATTGTTTGACTCACATTGCAAAAAAAAAAGTGTTTTCAGTTTTGGACCTACCGGTGCCCTATTTCAGTGGCCGCTTTAATTATGCTGAACCGTTTCAGAACTATTTGCTGCAACAGGATTTGAAAGTTTTTCATCTGCACGGGCACTTGGGAAAGGTGTAGGGCTCGAGACCGTTAACATATTAAAAAAATGCAAGGACAGTATCGCCTTCATCATCCACTGCTTACGAGCGAATGGTCGCCAAAGGGGTCGTGTACAATGCCACTACATATCATATTAAATGTCAGAGGACAAACAATAAGATAGTTTGTCTGGACGGCGGGTCATATGCCGAGATTAGGATTGCCGAGAGAGGGATGTATTAAGGTACACAAGAAAAATAACCCCGGCAGGCCTATAATGTCAGGAATAAACACACCCACCGAAAACATTTCTCTCCTTTTAGACCATTGTATCAAACACGTTCCTCCGCTTCTGCCCTCTTACGTAAAAGACACCAATGACTTTCTCCTCAAAGTCGATTCGATTAATAAGCAGAACAGCGATTTGAGCAACGTCATCTTGGCTACTATGGATGTTACATCCCTTTATACAAACATACCACACGATGAGGGTCTCGATGCGGTGAAAGTTTCTCTTGAATCTTTCCCGTCTGAAGTTCTCCAGACATCAGCTGTCCTCTCGCTCCTTGAGCTTGTGCTCATGTACAACAACTTTATATTTAACGAAAAACATTTTGTCCAAATTCAAGGTGCAGCAATGGGGTCACGCGTGTCTCCCAACTATGCGAATCTTTTTATGGGGCAATTCGAAGAAAAAACATTAGCATCCTTCCCGATCAAACCTTTAGTCTTCTTAAGGTACATTGACGACATTTTCATCGTGTGGTCGGGTGATGAACCATCCCTAATTGCGTTTTTCGAGCATTTTAACTCCGTACATCAGGCCATCAAGTTCACGTGTAATCTTTCCCACGCATCATTGAATTTTCTAGACGTGACTGTCTCTATACAGTCTGGTAAGCTGGTCACGAATCTATACAAGAAACCCACTGACAAACGCCAGTACCTTCATTTTAACAGCTACCATCCTAATACTCAGAAAAGGAACATCCCCTTTGGTCAATTCACACGTCTAAAACGCATATGCTCTAACCCAGAAGATTTTGAGGCATGCGCTGAAGAAATGTCCAACGATTTTAGAAAACGAAACTACCCTCCCAACCTTATAAGCAATGCTCTCTCCGCGTGCAAATCTCTAGATCGGGATAAATTACTTTCACATGAACCGCGGCAGCAACAAAACCCTTTATCCTTCGTTACCGCCTATAACAAAGCACTGAGTGGCGCAAGGTCCATCTTCACCCGCCATCTCAACATACTTCACAGCGACGAAAAACTTAAAATAATTTTTCCTGCTCCCCCCAATATCACATTCCGTCGATCACGTAACATTCGTAACTTACTAGTTTCATCCCGTCTATCCCGACCAAATCCTGGGTGTTCCCCTTGTGGTAACAAACGCTGCCAAACATGTCATTTCATTAGCCCATGTACATTTACATGTACATTTATCTCGAGCGCCTCAAACTCTTTTATTTTCGAAATCCGACAGGGATTGCACTGCAACTCTTTTAACGTATGTTACCTCATTATGTGCACTAAATGTTGTATTCAATATATTGGAGAAACCTCGAACACCATGAGGGAAAGGTTTTACGGCCATAAATCAGATATTGTTAATAACCATCCTACACCAGTTTCTACACATTTTAACCTTCCTGGACACGCTTTAGGTACAGACCTCAAAATCGTTATCCTTGAATCGGGTTATAACAGTGACATGAAGCGCAAAAATCGCGAATCCTTTTTAATTGCAAAATTCCAGTCTCTGAAGCCTCATGGTTTGAACATCCACGCAGGCCCACTACAATTATTGAACCCGTAAATATAATTTTTCAAATAAAAAAAGATAATGATAAACACACACACACACAACTCTCCAATTTCCACATTTTCTTCGTTTGTCTCTCTCCTGAGACCACCTCCGTCTTCACTTTCTCACGGTTCACTGGTCACCTTTGTACTCCGCACCTGTGTCCTCATTCCGTCGCCATAACGCCCCCTTTTTATCCTTAATTCCTCGAACGTCTCCAACAAGTGTTCTCGTTTCCTGTGTATAAGCCCTTGGGCTCGCGTTATGTTTCGCTTCTGATACCCCTGCTTTTGTATTTATGTTCTTTTGATTTTTATCTGTGTTTGCATCCTTTCCATCAACCTGTTACCCTCTCATGCCAGAACTCCCCCTTCAACTGTATATATGTGCCTGTACCATGTTTATATTTTTGTAACCTGAAGAAGTGCAGACTCGTGCACGAAAGTCTTGTTTACCATGTGTAAATAAATAAGTTGTTCCTACCGTTTAATATCACTCTTTGATTTACCCATCCTATGGGTAAGTTGAGGACATCAAAAAATTAATGCCGGGTTTAAATTTCGTCTTTTGTTTGGGCCAGCCGAAACAGTCAGCCACGAGTAGTGCACATGGAAACACAGGGCAGTGACACAGCATCATAACGGTGAGGTCATATTTTATTAGCCGAGGAGCAGAAATGAGCAAATTGGAAGTCAATGCTCGTGAAAGTTACAGATGGGACAAAAAAAGGCCCCTCTTACCTTGACCACATCTGCAAAACAGCGTTTCACGTGTTTTTAAAAAGCCACGTGCAGAACGTCAACACGTTACTTCAAAGCCCAGACCACAGCTGTGCTCATCATGGTGTCACAGACGAGAAAAAAATATTGCTAAGAAAATGCCACGTGAAAAACCCAAACTGTCCTCACTTGCCCCCGTCTTCAAGTAGCCCCACTTTACCCTAATTCCTGGGGTTACGTCGCGAGACAACTGTGCCAACATACGTCTGCGAGAATGTGTTTTGTGTGTTGAACCTGAATATGCCAAAGTTACACTCACAACTAAGAAACAAACAACTCAACGATGTCCTTAAGATTGCAACTGCACAATCACTTTCACACGATGTTGATGCAATAAGTAAAAAAAAAAGCAGTTTCCCCTCCATACACAGCAAATAAAAACGATTGATGACCCTCTGATTGAGCAGCTCTAAATAACCTCAATACATGCGTTTTATGTTGCATTAAGTTCTGTGTTTTGCGATCTATATCAGAGAGAGGCTACGGCAAAGCTGCGGTATGCGGCCCGTGGACATGTATGAGTTCGGCACCCCTCCTCTAAACAAAGCCATTAATTGGCGGGCATCTGGATCTAGTCAAGCTGGTTCCAGTTACGAACCGTACGAGGGAATTATAAGGACACAAACAGCTATTACAATCAAACGTAGACATCATGCGGAAAGAAGACAGGAGGGAACTGCAGAGCCGGTTGTCTGTGCAGTAGTTCTGCCCTGCATACGTTCCATCCAAACCGACTTGCTCGCATCGGTGCTCTCAGAGCTATTACAGGTTAATGTAAGAACAACAGTCTTCGTGAAGTTTAAGCCTGATTGCTGTGTGAACGGATTTTATAGTGAAAGGTGTGCAACAGAGACATTACCAGGAACACGCTGAGCTGCATCCCTGCCATCGCTGTTGCTGGCATCCAAACAGGTTGTTAGCATCCAAACAGGTTGTTAGCATTCATCTGTTGATTTGAGAGTTTCGTTTGTGAATGTAGTTTGTGGACTTTCGACTCAGCTGGCACTTAAGGTTGCTGTTCATAATCTAATGCAGTATGTACTATTACACAGCTAAAGCAACATTCTGAAGTACATAAACAAGTAGAACATTTTTACTCCCTAAATTGCTTTAGCAATTTAAACCTTGACACATCAAAAAGAACATTAACGCAATCATGATATCCTTACATTTGCATAATCGAAAAAGTTTTAAGTGAAATTTTCAGTCTTGAGCTACATGCATACCATACCTGCATTCATATGTAATGGTTAGGAAGCTCTAAAATTTGGGTTTATTATTCTGGCTAAATCACTCGAAATTATCCTTCACATTATTTTGAAATCGAGTGGACAGAAAAATTTCTTCATCTTCTGTATACAAATACATAAAAAATAATAACTTGGCCTGTCAGGAATATCGACATCGCATCTATCTGCATATTTTTAGATTTCATTTGTATGCGTGAATGTGTTACACTTGTGTCCAGTTATCTGCACTGGACATTCTAAAGATCAAGACACCTAAGTCAAGGTTGCCTGGCTATCTTGTTGCCATTTGCATACAGGGTGTTTCACCTAACATGTACCTGCACACCAAAATTGTATTAAAATATTTACTCATCTGAACATTATAGGGTCAACCCTAATTATCTCTGAGGAGATTTTGCCATTACTTCTGACCACTTCTATCAAGTTTACGTTGCGAAAAATTGCGTTTTTGTCTTTCCTTTTCGTTGTATCGGATTTTGCTTCGGGTCATTTGTGTGCCTCAAAACGACTTTTATTTTTTCAATTCTTTTCCAGCTATTACCAAACTAGTAGGAAATGTAATTTGCAACACAATGAGGTAGGTCTGACATGTGCTTTCTGTTTCTGTAAGAAAGATAAAGAAAAGTGTGAAAAAGAAAAGAAAAGAGTTCAGTTTCTCACAAACTGAATTAGCTAAAAGTGCTCAGAAGTAATGGCAAAACATTCAGATGAGGTAAATTTTTTAAATAACATTTTATCACAATAGATTAAACACCCCGTATATCAAATAGTATCAAAATCAAGTCTAAATAAAAGTAGCATTTTTTTTACATGGCTTATTATAATTATAACTGGTAGTTCACATTGTGGGACAACAGTGACCATGGGCAATGCCTCAGTCTGTGGATTAATTTTGCCCACCGGGGGTTTCTGAACACACTGCATACCCCCTGGCGTCCTCGGCCGGGTTCAAACCCGCAACCTTTGGATCATTAAGCAAACACGCTACCAACTGAGGCACCAGGTGTGAGTAGGGAGCATACAGACAAAAGGTCTAGGAAGAAGAGATTTTTAGTTGTGAAGCTACTAGGCTAAGATACTAGGCTTTCTTTTCAATTATTAGTACCACATGGGTGGATTGTGTTGAATGTGCCTGGCAGAAATGTCTCCTTATAGTATTTGTCACGTGTAGACCCCAGTTTGGTTTCTGGTATGCATAGTAATTAAATCTTACATGGTCAAACATATGGGATGTTTGAATGTTCAGAAGCTGCTTTGGGACTTTGTTGAGACTTTGTTGAGACTTTGTTGGGACTCTTGTTCCTTTGTTATCCCATTCCAGCAGTGTACTGCATCGGGCAATCCCAGCATTCAGTGCAGTAAATATCATGTAGCACCAAGTGCACATGAGGGCATGTTTAACGGTACAGGTGCACCTAAAAAATTGTGCTCCTGATGCAGTTGGTGTGTTCTACATGTCTGCATGTTTTGCAGCGTGGGAGGTCGCATGGGCATATTTCAGTGTTTTAGGGCCGCTTTGGTAACTTAACGGTTTATGGGTATATCCTCAAAGTTTCTTCCTTGCATACATGTATGCGACCGTTGCAAACACTTTTCGGAGGGTCGTTAGTTTTAAGAAGGTGCTCATGTTGTTGCGAGATAACTTTGATGCTTTGCAGGCAATCAGGATTTTTAGTAATGAATTCACAATACAGAGTGCAGAGAAAGACACACACAACACAGAAGCAGACAGATGCAAGCACTCAAAGCGTTCTCTGCACTCTATTATCAATACATCTCACCAATGTGCCGCCACCATTCCATTACTTCTAGTAATGAAGTTGATTTGAGGTGTGAACTATATTGTGCGCCGCTGTCTGTGTTTTGAAATTGCAGCGATGTCATCAATATGATGAAGGTATACAAAGGGTTCTTCATTTTTGGGTCAAACCCGATTTTTCACGATATTTGCGCCCCCAACCAACTTTCCGAAATTGCGATTTCCCCCAGGATTTCATGAGGACTTTCAACTTCAGATATGGCCACACGGAGCCTGTCGGAGGCGAATATCTTCCTGAGGCAGGACGAGTGTGGGACACGTCTCACGAGACATGAGATTGTGTAGGACGTGAGCAGTGGCAACATACAGGGAATGGCGAATGCTTAAAATAATATTCTTCCGAAATATGACATAATATGCAACTGTCATATTATATGACCAAAATACACCATTACATGGCACACAAAATACTGTTGATTTATGTCGTTGTGATTTGTAAAGTGTAGAGAAATGTTGGGATATCTGTTGAACGCATTCAAAAAATATGCGTAAACTATTGGGGCCTAGTCATCACCCTTTACCTATCCCACCCTAATGCACCCGGATACACCCTAATCCATATCCTTCCTTCCTTGTTGAACAGGCTATGGTATACAGTTCATTACCTACCAACTTTCCAGCTCGCTAAATGGTTATCTTCTGACAACATTGTTATTTCTAGCCTATCAGATAGTAGTGTAAAACAACTTTTGTTGTGTAGGCCCTTGTGTACCTTTATAAGATGCTATTCATTGGTGTATGAATGTTTCTAACTGTTGGCAATCTGATGAGTGTGTTGTGAAATTGTCTCTGCTGAATTGAGGGGGATTCTGGGCCCAGTCGAGCTGTTTTGCTTTTTTGCACAGATTTCCTCACAACTTGAGTGTATAATGAAGTTATCTACCTATGTACATCTTCTAATGTCATGTGCTGAGTCTAGGAAGTGTTGAAATAGAAGTACATACCATATTTCTCTCTTAACAACAAACAATGTCTACACAGAATTTTGCCTAGAACCTCTCATGGGCAGCCCATCAGTCTTTCTGGGAACTTGCGCAGACATGGCTGGCCCTCCGAGAAACAGTGAGCCAGCATTTTTATCAATACACTGTCCAGCGTTTTCACATTCTGTGAGCTTGCTGGAACTGTTGCTGTGTTTTTTTTCTCTTGTTTTTTTTTACTTCTGGACCCACTTGTATGTTTCTCGTAATTTACATGGGACGAGGACAGCACACGGCCTTACCTCGCACTAGGGAAGAGATACATGTGCATTTGAGTCATCAAGTTGCAGCTCTTCGGATCCACAACTACAAGAAATGCAGCTCTCACCAGAGTTCAGTGGTCAGCTCATGAGGGTAAAATCAGAACCACCTGATGCTGCATGCCTGCAAGAACAGGGCCAGGTCCAGCAACAGCACTGCAGCGAGTATCCATTGGGAGGTGATGCTTATGATAAAATCCTTGTGAACTATACACTCAGTTGGTGAATGTGTTATAGATAGGGTCTGACGTTTTCTGATTAAATGCCTAAGCCAGATTCAGGATAGAAAAAGTCGGGTTCTATTTTGGAATTCTGTATGAAATCAAGTGCTGCTGATGCATACAGTGTTTTCTGGTTACCCCTTTCTGGTTACCCCTGCGATTAAAGTGCGTATGTTTGTCAAATGTATATACTGTAATTTCACGTGTATAAGCCACACCGCAGATAAGCTGCAGGACCCATTTTTAGGAATGTTTTGAAAATTTTCTGGCAAATAAGCCACGGGCAATACTACGCGACTGATTTGTGCGACAAAGGAGACCATAGAGAAGGCCATAAATCCTGTGGTCCATACTCCGGGGTCTGCTTGGTGTACAAAAAAGGAGGTCAGTTCTAGTGTTCTACCAAGATCGGATTGTGCCCTTGTTGTGTTTTTCATGGATCCACAGGTCAGTGGCCTTCCAGAAGACATGAATCACTGTCACCACTTTCGTTAAAGCTGCTTGGGGGAAGGCACCAGGAATGTCAGTCTATTCAAATGTGGATGCGCCCCTGTTACTCATTGTTTGTGCATTGCCAGGGCAGTGCTGTTCCAGAGACACTGTCGGCCCTTTCGATAAAACCGGCCTATGGGGAAAATACCAGGGAAAAATAGTCATCAGATTAGCCACAAAGTGCCCTTGAGAAAAAAAAAAATTGTGCATAAGCCGCGGATAATATGCGTGAAATTACGGTACCTCACAATTTATGGGAGCATTGGGCTGAATTGGGTTTAATCCAAAAAAGTCACCCCGTTTATTGAATGTCTCGGACGGACATGTCACAGTAAGATGTTGTAGACATACTCCTCGGATGATGTGTGTTTCTGAGGAAGATGCCATACGTCTGGCTCTCTCACGCCATATAGCCAGAAATGATTTCTTCACTGATGCCTTTGTATGCAACGCGTACAGATACGTTGCAATAGAGCATAACTAAGCTCAGAAAGGGTACAGAGGTGGCCATCACATGTCTTGGAGTCAGGGCCGGCAATGAGGGGAGTAAGGCGACCGCCTTAGGCCCCGCGCACAAAGCCCTCAACCAGGGATTACTTTTTTCGTACTAAATCGTGTGAAACAGGCCCCGCACACCCCTAGCACCGGCACTGCTTGGAGTTTTGCAATGTGGCCTACTTCTCTCTTTTTGTTTTATTTCAGAGATTACAGCTGGGATGTGCCATATTAAAAAAGAACCTCTAGACAACTCTTCAAGTGAACAGCTGATCATAGAAGTGAAAACGGAGCCTTACAACACTGCAATCTTGGCAGAACAGGACCGAATGAGACACAGGCATGACTCAGCATCAGAAGGTAAGTACAAAATGGTCAAGGAGATTTAGTCAACACCAAGCTGGATGACAAGATATGGACATAAAAAAAGGGGGGAGGACACAACAGAAATGCTTTTTAGTTTTCTGTTTGGCATGTATCGCAGGGTTCCCACTGGTCCCTGAAAGACTTTCCCGAGATCGCATCGTTGTCGTCGTCATTCACATGTCCGCACAAAACTCTGTCCGCAAAAAACTGTTTTACACCCCACATAAAATGACGACTAAGCCTTAAGAGCCACAGCATAAAGCTCTGACATTGTACCTTAGTTTTATGGAAACAATTCCGACTTGAGAGTTTATGTATTTCCTTGCCGATGAACAACATGTTAAATAAATCACATTTAAGAAGTGTATGGGTATGTTTTCTCCTGGGAGTGAACTACAGTAGAACCTCTTTATAGTAACTCCTCTTGTAGTAAAACTCTGCTTATAGTAAACGAGAACTGCGGTCCCGATAGAATCCCATACATTCAATGGCACACCTGATATAATAAAACTCCTGATCTAGTAAAATTTCATCATGGTCCCAGAGAGTTTACCACAAAGGGGTTCTACCGTATTACTGTATAAGTAGTAATTTTCGCGAATTTAAAGTCCCGCGAAATATTCGAACCAATGACAGAAAAATACGTGTACGAAATATATAAGAAATTTGACCCAGGACGCGGAGGCAACTTATGCACACGGGGTTTCTTACGCTATTACACTGCATTGTCTCGCAAAGTGCTCTGTTCGCCGCTGCAAATGGAGACAGTAGTCCCGCCTTCCCGTACGAATCCCGCGGAGATGTAGGCGTCCCGTGATTCCAGTTGCTTGTAAGCCTGGATCATCCAGCAAGCTCTGCCACGCGCAGAGTAATTGTATTTGTAAAAGTTGTCGCATCACTATCGAGCGCCAATCGCACCTGCTCGATGCGATGACAAGAATGACGGGAGACAGGGCAGTTTGGGCAATGGCAGAGATACAAGTCGAGTAGGACCCCTAATCGCAGCGCTTTCATTCAGAACTGTTCAAAAGGAAGACAAACTGAACGAGTTGCCCAGTTGTGATACCTTTTATTAGCTTCTTCCAGTAAGTTCAAGGTGGAGGGCCATTGTCGACGCACCGCGGTACCGCGAATTCAAGGTTCCGCGAATAATTGTCTGATCCTGGCTTCTCACAAATTCACGAATTATTGAGCTCGCGAATTTAAGCACTTATACAGTATTTCACTTGTTTTTCATTAACCAAAGATATCAAATTCTGCTTAAACACTTTTCAGTTGAAGTGTTTTTTCCCCTGGCTTTTCAAACTTGTTTTTTAAGGAAAGATTCGTGGATTCGCAGAACCTTCCTTGAATTCGGATTCGAGAAATTCTGACTTCTTCTGATCTCTAGTATAAACTTTCCAGCATGTGTTCTGTTCTATGAATTCTCAATTAGAAAATAGACACAGGGATACTTTATCCATTTTGATATTATTGGAACTTTTGCAGAATTGACGCAAACATAAACAACATATGTGATGTGAACGAGAATTACCGTATGTACCCGAAAATAGGTCGACCTGAATGTAAGTCGACCCCCCACTTTTGGATAGGCAAAAATGGAGAAAAAGTTTTTCACTCAGAAAAATATATTTATTCGTCGTCAGAAGAAGACTCTTCCTCTGTCGTGCTGCCGCACCCTTCGTCACTGCTGTAGGAGACATCATCATCCAAACAGTGTCCACACTTCTTGAACGCACGCATCACAAGGTCCCGGGGCAAGGCTGCCCATTCCGATGCCACCCACTTGCACACTTCCGTGAGTGACGCCCTCTTGATCTTCTCGGCTGGAGTAAGCACGTGATCGTCGCGCGCCAACCATTCATTGTACATCCGCCGCACGTGGTTCTTAAACGGCTTATTGACTGCAGTTGACTAGTGAGTCCCCCGGGAATCACAAGCATGTCCGTACCTGCATCATGGAGCACCTTCTTCACCTTTTCGGTAATGTGTCCACGAAAGGAGTCAAGAACGAGCAGGTTCTTCGGTCGAAAGCGTGCTCCAGGTCGCAGGCACCAGACAAGACGAATCCATTCCACAACCATGTCTTCGTTCATGAAGCCTTTTTCGTTCGCCCGAACGATGACTTCTTTTGGAAATTGTTCACCTTTTGGCAGCTTCTTCCGTTTGAATACGATGTACGGACTGAGCTTTGTGCCGTCAGCAAGGCACGACAGCATAACCGTAAAACGCAACTTCTCGTTTCCCGACGAGAGGAGGCTCACTTCTCGGCTGCCTTTCGCTGCCACCGTAGTGTTGCTCGTCATGTAAAAAAACACTGGCGTCTGGTTAGCATTGCCGATTTGGCCGATCATGTAGTTTTGTTGGTCCCGGAGCTTCAGGAAATAGCGGTGGAACGCCAACACCTTCTCCTCGTACGCCTCAGGGAGCTTTTGGGCGATCGTGGTCCGTCGACGAAGGGCCAGCCCGTTTCGTCGCATGAAGTCCGTGACCCAGTGTCGACTTGCCTTGAACTGTGAGCCCGAAATGTTTTCTTCATTGGCAAGGCGTCTTGCTTCAATCTGGATAATCACGCAGCTCACCAAAAGTTTCCTGTCTCGCGTTTCTTCAACGAATGTTTTCAACTTTGCTTCAAGTGTCGGGTAACGTCCTGTCCTTGGCCCTCTGAACCCACGGCGTGTTGCGCTGCAGTCAAAGATTGCACCCCGTTGTTTTCGCCACTGACGCACAACTCATTCGGAGACGCTGAACTCCCGTTTGGCAGCACAGTTGTTCGTCTCTTCGGCATAGAGGATTACACGCCGCCTGAAAGATGCAGGAAATGAACGCCGAACCTTCCCCATGATGTGCACGGTAGCGTCGCTTAGCGTCTTGTGTTCAGTTTCGCTTCGCAGTTCTCCTTCTCCGCTCAAATGACGCATGCCACGTAATCCGGAACATGGACCCTGCATTCTCCCGGGTTTTCCCTCAAGTGCTCCGGAATTTAGGGCACCGCGGGAGCGTTGACCGGATTGTAAGTCATCCCCCTACTTTTTAGAAGCTGATTTGGGAAAAAGGGGTCGACCTACATTTTGTACTGTTTTCTTATAAAATTTACCTCTAGTAAGCACTCAGAGACCGGACTATGGCGGTTAGAATCTGCCTTGCCGAACTGATGGTGCACTGTTACTGCTTGCGCTTTTCCCACGCATGTGTGCATAACAGGCCCATATTAACATAGGTACCGTCTGTGTGGGGCTTGGGGACCTTAACACCCCCAATAAATTTACGAGGGGGGGGGAGGCATGCCCCTTCCAGAAAGTCACGCAGCTGACACAAAATAAACATTTCGCTGGATATCGGGTGAAATGCATGCTTCAGGCATGTGAAGTTGAAAATCTTGGAAAAAAAATTCCCTTTTAACATGGAGTCCCAGATATCCTGCGCGACCACTGTGCATGGAAGAGTACGTTGCCTCCAGCCCCTTCTGGGAAATTAGAAGCTCACTGCCCTTGCCCATATATAAACTGACTCTTGAATCACAACACAAGTCTAAGCCTCAAAAGAGAACACACTGAGTTCTGATCCCCCCTTCTAACAAAAAGAAAGGCTTACGAGGATCAAGACATGACAATGCTAGCCTTTCACTGCATTATGCTCACGTTGTCCACATACCTATAGTCGAACCCGCATATATCGAACTCGAAGGGGATCGGCAAATAATTTGATATATCGATAATTCGATATATAAAGCGTTCGTATTTTAACTCACATTCGCGTGTGCCATATTAATTACCATTTAATTGGGATAGTATGAAACTGGAGCTTACCGATTTGCATGAACGAGAGGAGAAGCTGCACAAACAAAGCGGGCAACAGGACAGTTAACAACATTTATTTGGGACGGAAGAACTCCGTGAGTTGGGCTTGTCTCTTGTTGCGAGCCATGAAGTCCATTACACTATTTTCGATCTTCTCGAGGCCTCCTAAATGAGAAAGTCCAGCTCCTTCTATTGCCCCGCAGCAGCGGCGAATGGTAGCGAAAGCCGAAGCGATCTCGGTGGCTGTGGGCATGACGCCGTCGCCGTTAAGACCTCCCAGTGAGCCTTCATCGCCGCTTGAATCGCCGTCGTCACCAGCAACGTCCGCTATGATGTCCGCATCCGTCATCTCTGCCACAACGTGCACATTGTCGTTGGCGCTTACAAAATCATGTGCTGTCAGATCAGTGGGAACGGCTTCTGGGAACTCTGCGACCTTTCGAAGCTCATCGTTCAGAGCGTACTCGAAGTCGTCGTCATCGTCCAAGGCATCCGCACACGCCTCGTCTGCAACTGCCACGAAGCCCGCTTTGCGAAAGCAGTTCGCTACTGTTTCACGCTTGACATCATTCCAGGCACCGGTCATCATTTGTATGGCACCCAGCAGGGTCGATCTTGAGGTCCACACCCATTCGAAGATTAATCATGAGGCGTTGAAGCAGACGTCTCCGGTAGCCTATCTTGAATGCCTTTATGATACCCTGATCAAGGGGCTGAAGCCTTGATGTCGTATTGGGCTGGAGAAACCTCACTTCAATGTTCTGCAGCTGGCATGTCATGTGGTGCGCCGAGCAATTGTCCAGGAGATGGCATACGCGACGATCAGACCTGCCCAACTCGCTGTCCCATGCTTGTAGCCACTCCGAAAACAGCTGCCGCGCCATCCATGCTTTAGCGTTGAACCCGTATTGGACGGGAAGGCTTCTGCAGTTTTTGAAGCATCGTGGAGCCTTGCTTTTTCCAATCACGAACGGGCGGAGTTTGCAAGACCCGTCCATATTCGCTGCTAAAAGGATAGTCACACGAACCTTGCTGAGTTTCCCTCCATGACATGTGCTTCCACAAATGTCGAGAGTCTTATTGGGAAGCATTTGCCAAAACAGATCAGTCTCGTCCGCGTTAAAAATCTCCGCAGGTGAGAACTTTGCGGAAATTTCCGCGTCTTTTCCAAATTTCCATTTCCGGCCACTGGTCCGACAGCCATTTCTCCGTCTCCTGGGCATTCACAGCTTCGCTTTCGCCTGAAATTGTCCTTCCGACTATCCCGTAGCGATCCTTGAATCTCTGTAACCACCCCGTACCGCCATTGAAGTTCTCGTCGTGAAAGGCCACTGCGAAGCATTTGGCTTTTCCAATCAGCGTTGGTCCACCCACGGGAAGGTTCCTGGCACGGATATCTAGGAACCATGCGTACAGCGCCTTCTCGATCCTTTCAAACGCCGGCGTCCTCAAGCGGCATGCTCCCTTGCGAGATTGTCCTGCTGGTCCTGCTGCTTTCATTCTGATGTCAGTCTTGTTCCGAAGGAGCGTACTCAGCGTGCTCCGTGGGATGCCGAATGCTTCTGCTACCGAAGACTTCTTTTCTCCATTCTCAACATGTCGGATGATGTCGAGCTTGGTCACGAAGTCTAGGTTCTTCCTTTTCTTAGCGTTCATGGCTGCCTCATTCGTGCCAACTTTCAAATGGTGGCGCCTACCAAACGAATGCTCCGACGCCAGTCGCCACTGTGCACGGCCGGCATGGACGATTCCATTGCAGGTCGCGTGCTCTGGGAAGGTAGCATGACGCATGACCCCGTGATTTCTCACTTCGGAGCGTGCGAAACAAAGCTCCGTGGGGTCACTAACTTCTCCCGTTGGCAGCCTGCCCTCATTTCCAACTCCTTTTCGTGTGGATGACTTCATCCCTAATCTCCAAGCCGCGCTTTGTCCTTTTCAATCGCGAAAAATGTGCGCAAGTTACTAAGGGCGCGTCATAGGATTCCAGCGGTAGTGTGATATAGCCGATGACAGCGGTGCCGGCTGTTCGATATAGACGTACAGCATGCCTATACATTTACATGCTATTTTCAAGGAGATGTTTCGGATGTTCGATATAGGCAATAATTTGATATAACCGGGTTCGATATAGTCGGGTTCAACTGTATAGGCATTCAGAGCAGATATTAGTTGGTGAATTAATCCATAGTCTCTGCAACGAAGACTACTAATTGCACATTGCTTTGTACCAGATGTGAGCAGAGCGAAAGCCGCATGCTGGTCGCATTGATGGTATTCGGTTTCTTTTAATGCCTGGAACAATGCCACTTCATCCAGAGGGATCATATTACTTTTGTTGCTCAGTAGGTGTAATTCAATCAACTGAACATTTTACTGAGAAAAGACATATACACTGTCAAGTCCAGAAGAATATCAACGTTCACTGTGTAAGGAGCTTATAGAGCTACAGAAATACCTGGAACCGTTCCTGCTAGGGATGGGTCAACCACATCCGCGAATCCAGAAATCCATCCTCGAATCCTAAGCAGGGACGTTTTTAATTTTTTGATATCAGATGCATTATACAGTCGAACCCGTTTATTACGATCTTCGATATAACGATAACACCACTATTACGATAAAATTGTTAGTTCCTGTAAGCTCACCAATTGAAGTACATGTAAAAAAGACATCGATATAACGATCGCCACGAAAGCGTTTGCTCACGTATAGCGATCAGAATTCTCCCGGCGACCGGCGTGAAAATAGAAAAGCGACATTGCACTTTTTCATTGTTTTCATTGAAAACAAATTACGGTGGCATTTTCAAGGGCCTTACCCTCTGTGAGCATTAGTAGCGAGAGCACAATGACCAGAGGACCGTGGGGAGTGTAGCGACGAAGATTCAGGCGACCCAAGCCGCGAACCTGTCTCGCGAACCAGTGCCTTTACCAAGTGCATCTGATGTAGCATCGGCGCTGGATATGACAGTGCGCCATTTTTCTTCTGAGAAAAATGCGGATATATGCCACGCTTGAACTTGTGTCCGAATCAAAAGCGATGCTAACAGTCCCGCTAAAGGAAACAGTTGCAAGAGCGAAATACTGACTGCTTGCAACCCTAAGTTGCTTCATAATTTCTGTAAGTGAATTCTTGTGAACATATAAGTCCTGTATTTCCTTCAAAGTCGCGGCCAGAGCGATGCTCTGGGAGTTTTCTCCGCCGTAACATCGGTTCGGCATCGGGAACATAACGGGAACGTAACAACGGTAGTGGTGGAATTCGGCAGCGGTAACGATTTGAATTACGCCAATATAAATGCGCCTTGAAGTGACACCGGTACCGCGAACGTAAAACACGGCTCGAAGTGCGTCGCGACACATCTGCATGCGCTCCCTGCGCCCAAGTCCCCTTCCAGGAGAGCGTCTCCCGTTAGTTCGAACTCCGGTTTATTCGAACAAATACCCCGGCCCCCTCGAGTTCGAATTAACGAGAGTCCACTGTATTTGTGTTTTCTACTTTGTTCATATGATCCCGGCCTGCGATTTCGCGAAAGCTCGTTTTTAACGATAACTCTGATATAATGATCAGATTTCACGTTTCCAACAGTATCGTTATAAATGGGCTCGACTGTAGTAATAATTTAGGAGGTTAAGAGCTTCTTTCTTGCTTTCTTCTCTTTTTTGTCTTAAAGGGGTTGTGACACTTTCGTAAATGTGCTTTATTACATCATGGACGCATTTTGTCAAACGTTTTATCGAATTAGGGAGGTTTATCAAATCCTAGGCAGTTACTTGAGATTCGAGAGTCCTAATATCAGTGCCCAAAATGATGGATCAAATCTTTCGAATCCACCAACGGCATTTGTTTGCTTCTTTTTAAAATTGGCGCCTCCAGAATCTGTCGAAAGCCTGATTCGCTTTCAAGTGGATTGGCACCAAAAATATCCCCATTTGAGGAAAGTGACAAAAAAGCACCTGACCACACCCCGTTGACAGTGATGTGAAAAAGACTCTTCAGCACATTGGGTGTCATAGCTGATAAAAACAGCAGTAGGCTAAACCCTGATCAGGTGAGAATGCTACTGGTTCTCAACAGAAATCTGCATTAATTTACTTTCAGCTGTGTTTTCTTGTTTGTTTGTTTTCATTGCTCTGTACTGAGAGTTCATCCAGCAACCCTCAACCCTTACATCATGCGTTTAAGTGTTACATCGTTTTGCTTTTGATTCAGAAGAAGAATATTCAGATTCGTGAGTTTACGTATTTCCTGTTGTCGATAAATATCATGTTTGATAAATTACATTTAAGAAGTGTATGGATATGTTTTCTCATGAATGTGAACTATTATTTAATTTGTTCTTCATTAAACAAAGATATCAAATTCTGCTTCAAAACACTTTTCAGTAGGACTGTTTTTCCCCTGGCTTTTAAACTCTTCCTTTTTTTGAGAAAGGATTTGAAAGATTCGAGATAAGATTCGTGAATTCACAGAACCTTCCTCGGATTCGAAAAACTCTAGATTCATCCCATCTCTAGTTCCTGCATAGCTCATCGTCTTCAGTCACGTAACTAGGGCATGCAGGGCGCACAGCTTTCTTCGGTGCAGCCAAGTCCAAACGAAAAACACTCACAAAGTCACTCTGTCCCACTATGTACTTATGCCTGAGACCATAGACTGCACAATACACACGCTTGGTACTATACATGATGGCAGCCATGCTTGATGCACTGCACTTTACAGTCAACACAGATGCTCAGTTATAGAGCTTGTTGAAAGCTGTCAAAAATATGAGCTGCACTTCTGCTGTAACCTTGCTGCAATCAAGCACAGCAGGTACACAGCAGAAATGCTGTAAATTCTTACACTCTGCTGTGTATAGCAGAGCTGCTAAACTTTGCTGTAGTTCTGCTGTCAACAGCATCCCTGCTACGTTTTGCTGGTTAATTCTGCTGTAGATGTGCTGTCAACAGCATGTCTGCTATATTTTGTGGGAATGCTGCTGTAAACAACAGATCAGCCAAATTCTGCTACTGCTAGTTCTGGTAACAGTGTAGTATATCTTTTGCTCAATATATGACCAGAGAAACGCAAGTACAAAGACGACTACAGGTGTTTATTATTCTTATTGAGATACTGAATCTTATCACAAATGATGCGGTGAAATGCTCCATCGGTCACTGGTGCAGCCTTATCGCCAGACCTTTCGTTCTTCTGCCGGACATATTCATGGTAGGCACCTTGAAAAGAGGAAGCAAATATTTGTCTTGCAATGCAATCGCTGGCTTCAACGAGGCTCAACTGACATATGACTGCACAAAGCATTCAGTACGTACCCCGGGCCGCTAACAGCTTCTGTGGGCTGAGCGCAGGCTTCGCCTCCTTCTCCGTTCGACTGTTGCACTTGAGGCCCTTGACGCTTCTCTGGCGGAGGACGTCGTCACCCCAAAATCGCAGAACACACATTCCTAATGAACTTCCCATGCGACGAAGCAGCTAGGAGTGAGGTCCATACTGGCAACGGTATTGTGACATTATTGCCAATATGTACCTGTAATGACAGGAGTGAGGTGGTATAGTCTATACATGAATTTTTTTTTCAAATTTGGGGGATAATAGCTTCACACCAATAACTGATGCCAATTCGGGCAGCAAAATTATCATCAAACTTAATTCGGGGACAAATTGGGCATCACTATAGGATTAATGTTTGGCGTTCCATTAATCCTGAGTTTTACAAGTGTGGGAAGTAGAGGTCAACAGCGTATTTTGTTAAAGATTAGTATGTCACTGCCTTGAATTGCCCAGCCGATGTGCAGCATTGCAGGTAATAATCTGGTTTCATCCAAAACAGGCGAACCTCACTTGGGTGGTAAATTTGGGGAAAAATAGGGTCAAGCCCTAAAACTTCAGGATACATAGTGACAGTGCACCAAATATCAGGAGGGCTACACCAAGAGGCCTCCACAACTGTGAATGCCTGCTAACAAGTATAGAACAATATCACTTACCTCGTCCCCAGCTGCAGCGATGAAAAGCCGGTTCTGTCTGCACTCTAGAACATCAACCACACGATGCTTTACAATCATAAATACATATTCATTTTAGAAAAATTCTGTATGATACTAAACAGTGTCGCAGCCCTTATTGTTACTGATGTTCTCCTTTTGGAGTGCCCGGTTGAGGTCACGCAACTCATCCAGTTCCACCTTCAGTTTTCTGTACTTTCGGACAATAGTGTGGTGGTTCTTCTTCAGCTTTTGATATGCAGCTTTCAGGCTCTGCAATTTGTTAGTGAATTGCATATAACTAATGTAATTAGCAGCAAAGGCTAACAGAGGCCAAATTTAAATTGGTTTGCAGTCTTACATTATAGTCCTGCTTTGCTTTGAATACTGCAACTTCCACATCACTTCCTTGGTCTCTCCTTTCTTCCTAACAATTCAATACATATATCGCAGTTATGTGAGAGAGCCTATACATGAGCGTATATGGAGACAATTTCTGAAATAATACACACGTTGTTGCTTGCGTTGTAATCTTCAAGGTGCATTCTGTTTGCTGACCTGTGGTCCTGTGATTCTGACTGTGCAAGATCGGAAATGCAAATTAGTGCCCCTACTTGTGCACATTTTACTGCGTGAGAGATGTCACAGAAAACCTTTCATAGCTACACTGATTGGGAAGTAACTCACACTACTGCTTGCATCGTCATCTTCAGAGCCCATTCGCTTGTATTTCCTCTGCACCTGTGATGCTGACTGTAGGATTGGAAATACCAATTAGTGCCCATACTTATGTGCAACATTACTGCATGAGAGATGCCACTGAAAACCACTCACAGCGCTTCACTGACTGGTAGCCATAAGAACACCCCAAATTGTCTTGACTACCATCTCAACACTTACCAACATACGACTGGCAATTTCCTTTCGATTTTCCTGCATCATCCTTTGCCACGATTCTTTGGTCGTGCTTTGAGCCTAGCAGTTAAGACGTGTTTCAAGCGTAAATACATGATTAAGTCAAAGCATGCAGGCGTACACATAATTGGATTTATCGAGCACACGCAATGGTGCACTACAAAAAAAAAATACTAGTAGGGGAAAAACTATAACCTAATGATAAATTCCTACTGACCGTCCATTCATCTGCGGACGAGTCCGTATCGGACCCTGACTGGCTCAACAGTTTTGGAACGGGTATCCTGCCGCAGCTTACTTTCTTTCTGATCGCCTCCTCATTTTCTGCAACGCAGGCATGGCATAAGAGAAAACCATGGGCCGAACACAGTTCCTTCTTACTTACCTTCCATAAGGAGAATTTGGGCCTTGTAGTTCCCTTCCACGTCGACGGAGGCATGGCCTTCTTTTGGGGGAGGCGGCTTCCAGTTAACCCAGTATACCTTTCTACCACTGAAATCAGTACGTGACTTCGGTTTGAAGTGCCGTATGGCGGCAACCGCATGGAGCAACTTTTGCCAACTGAATCGGGCCAACGGAGCGCCAACTCAGCGTGAACGGAACGGTATCGAAGCTATGCAACCGCATGGAGCAGAATGGCCACGTTCAGGTTGTCATGGGGAAGCGTCGGCCCAGCGTTTACCACCGCTTGTTGCACGCGATGTGGCAATGGGGTGGGGGTGGGGGAGATATATTTATTAGACGAAAAGGAAAAAAGACGATATGGCAATGCTTATTGGAGTAAATTGCTGTACGCATTGTTTAGTAACATAAATGATATTTTAGCGGTTCTTGAAAAAGTACAGTGCTGATAACATAGAGAAATCAGCTGTTTACAAGAAATTTTGAGATGAGAAGAGAGGAGAATGTTAATGTTGGCTTATGAGTGTTTCTAGCAATGCTCACTAAAGAAATATCAGACTGCATTTTTGTTTGTCCTCACACATTTCCGATTTCCCATGTGCCACAAATAATATTTTGATGTTTCATTTAGTCACCTTCGCCGTGCACACACCTTATTGCCACCTCCTGCCAAAGGATATATTTTAAGTTGATGTCCATACTGAAGAATTTTGACGTTCCAAAGGGGTGGCCTCCTTGAAACCTCCGATATGAACATATCCACGTCGAAGTCCACGCGACGGGCCATCTGCGTGTCCTTCTAGGAGGCAAAGCGACAAAATCAAAGCCCACAAAAAAAAAAAAAAAAGGGGGGCGGTCACAGGTGACTTTGTCACGTGCTTGTGGCATTTCCTGTGAAGCGTGTTTTCATTGGCGCACACGGTTCCGTCGGGTGGTGTTACTTCCTCTCCTCAGACTAAATATCTATCCTTGGCAGAAACCGGCTCATCCGTCCGTCGTCTATTGTTTGCTTAGTAGGTCACCGTTCCTTTCAAGTTCTGCTGGCATTCAGTTGGCAAAAGTGCTCCATGCGGTTGCCGCCTATCCGCAATATTGGCACGATTTCGCGCTCCTTCGTGTCCAGGTACCGCACGTATGCATACATTTGACATGCTGTTGATGTTGACACTTGACACCACACGCCTGCCAACACGTGTCGCAAAGAGCTGTCAAATGGTGGAAGTCGGCTGCTGCTGCGGGCATTCCGCGGCGAATGTGCAAACGCGAAACGATTTCGCAACTGCAACTTCTCGTGAAAAACAAAACAAGGCTTTTTGATTATTGTATATGTCCTGCATTATTATTTTATTATCATATTTGTAACAATTCGATATTTCTTTCTGCCCGCATCCGGCGTCCATGCTTCCGGGCGCGTTACAATTTCGTGGCGTATTGGTCACGTCCCGCGTGAACGTTATTGCTTGCCACTAGCACCCCAGCACGCTTAAATACACTCGTGCGTGGAGCACTAAGGCTGTGGAGCACTTAGCTGTGCTAAATTTTATACCAAAATAAAGCCAAAGCATCCATCATGAAACACACTTTTTCTTATTAGAACACAAAATGGCCTTTTTGAGCACATGCTTTGTAAACTTGGACAAAATCTCCATAGCTACATCAACACAGGCACAAATTCCCACTGAACGGCGCAACAGAGGGGCATGTGCTAGTACGTACCATTAAATACAGTGAATGTGAAGATTTTGTTTAGTGTGTATTTTTTGCAATGCTTTATGAAGATGACTGGCACAAAAACTGCGCAAAATTGAACTGGCAGCACTTTTGCATTTCTTCCTTTACAAAACATTCTGCTGGTCAGAAGCAATAAATGTGACGCAGGGTCATACTTATAGCCTATGACATGGCGATTGTGTAGCAAAAAGATGGACGTGGTGGCCGTTGCAAACACCGAAATGGAGCACGTAAAAGTGACGAGAAAGCACATCTAGGCGAAGCCCGTATCCTTCCTACCTACGCTCTTGGTTTTATATAGCAACAGCGGAATCGTTGCTTTAAAACTGGACATCTGGTTTGTCCCAGGCATGTACCACTGCTAAGTCCCGTGAACGACGACGTATTCTTCCTTCCACATGCTTCCATGTGCTGGAGTGAGGTCACTGGTTGAGAAGCTTCTCAGCACATCCAGCCTTCCAGCACATTCCATGATTTCCGATCAGTGCTCATGTAGAGGAGCAGAATTTCCTTTGCACCATGTTATGCATACGATGTAATCTGCATGCCCTGTCTTGCTCAAGACGCAACCATACTGCCAGTTAGAAAAATGCTGTTTTTATTCACGTAATTAACGCACCTTTTTATCCAAAACCATCGTACTGCACCACAGAGGGGGGGCATGGGGAAAAGATTTGAACACAAGTGTTTTTTTCTGAAAACATTTGAGTCAGTGCCGTATATTCAACCTGCATTTTCTTGTCCTTGCATGGATCACGACTCTGGTAAGGTCATCTTCTGTTCTGTTAAAAGCAGTTATCCACAGGAATACAGGAAGATATTGTAGCCACGTGAAATGATCCCCACACGCATGCTCTGATGGTGGCCTCCTCATTCTGGCAACCAAATCTTGGAACCAGACTTGTACACGTTACCAAAAAAATAGGAACTAAATACGTTACTCGTTATCAAAACAGCAAAAGGAACGCGTTCCCGTTACTCAACAGTAACTAGTTACTCGTACGTTATCATACTATTACAGACCAACAACCATGTCAAAGTCAAAATTAACACGTGCTTTATTTGGTCCGACAACTTACATGGATTTCGCTTTGAAGAATAGTTGGTACTCGAAAGGGGCATCGTTTATTTTTTATCCGTTTCTTCGAGAGAGCCTCTGTGGCAAGACTGAAAAATTGCTGTGGAAAGGCATGGCTGCATCAAATACAGGCACCTTGGCTCACCGCGAAGTACTCTGGCGGGGGGGAGGATATGTTTATTAAGAAAAAAAAGGAAAGGAAAGGTAAGCCAGATGGATGTCGGCTTGTTATTCCAGAAAAAAGTGAAAGGAGGAAGACAAAAAAGGCAAAGAAAAAGAAAGCGAAAGAAAACAAAGAGAAGGAAAGAAAAGGAAAAGAAAAATGAAGAACACAAAACTAAAGCTGAAGAATCACACACTCTGGCAGGATCCTATGATGTATGCAGAACTGGTATAGAAATAAGAGGAAGGGAGAACAGAAAAAAAAAGAGAAAATACAGCAGTGAACATGTGCACAACTGAAGGCATTACGCCTTTGAAAACTGAGTGCAAAAGGAACAAAATGCATTGAATCCTCGGTGTTTGACCCGAAATGCGCGCAACATAATGAATATGGTCAATGAAATGGAGCAGGTGGAGTTGAACCCGCTCCCAACGGATATGCGTTCCAAAGACTGGCAGCTGCTGGTGCCTTTTCAACTGCTTCGTTTCATTGATCTGATTGCTTTGGGCGGAATTCAGGCTATGTGTTGTGTCATCCTCGATGTTTCTTCACCTCTACTGTGATAATGAGTATGGTGGGTGGATACATATTTCACAAATTGCATTTTTGGGGTTGGTGCCTCTTCGCTCTTTTAACCCGGGCGCGCCGAGCCACAAAGGTTGGTGTGAGCGCCGAGCCCCAAGGGAGGCGGCGCCCCCCCTAGTTCATGTTCCGGGGGTCAGGGGCCCCCAGCGCCCCCCCGCAGTCGGCGCCTATGCCCTGAACATCTCGTCCAACCTAGGCCACACTGATAATGATTATGATCTGTGCCATCTTATAATCCAGCGAGTGACCCTCACTGGAGCCGACAAGTGTGAAGGTGGGAGAGAAAATACAGGGACTAAGGTCTCTTTTCTGGATACGCTGCTAGGCTAATGACACGATCGAGCTGCATATAATAAACCCAAGATCTTGTCGTCCAGGTCAGGTGAACACACTTTACAACAACACGGCAAATCAGCAGACAATGGCAATACCATCTCAGGATCCGAGGCAAGTTTAGTTCCTCTAGTATATCTATTGGCAGCAGCTGGGAGATAACACACATACACAAAAAAATATATAAATCCAAGGTAATTTTCCAAGAATCTTTTCGGGATCTATGACACGACTGGAGAGGTTTGCGGCATTCGTCATGCGGGTCAGTCTAGGACTCAACAAAAGTATGACTGTCGACCAGATGCTTTCAGGACCTGAACATCCAGGTCAGGTCATCTCGTGTTAGAAGCGTACGGAATTTCGGGAATTTCCACGTAGTAATTGGTCATGTCGTCCATGTTGGAGCCGAGCGTAAACGAAGGAAAGGAACGAGTAACGTGTGTAATGAGTTACTGATTTTTGTAACTGAATATGTTATTGGTTACAATTATTAGAAAAGTAACTAGGTTGTTACTTCGTTACCAGAAAAAGTTACTGGGTAACGAGTTACATACAACTCTGTTTAGTACTCCTTTTTTCTTGATACTGTACTTTCACTCCAGCAGTACAGCTGACCAGACAGTGGCAGACACAGCATTGTGAACAAATACCTCATAGCCATAGTTGCTTCGAGGCGCTAACATGGAATAAAAAAGTTAGCAACTACCAAAGTGCCGTACGTATTGGAACAAAATACCAGATTACAATAATTCAGGGCTTTACGTCGCGAAACAGCTGTGATTATGAGGGACGCCACAGTGGTCGGGTTTGTGGATGAATTTTGCCCATCTGAGGGTTCTTCAACGTGTGCCGAAATCTTGACACACTGCACACCACATTTAACGTCCCTCACAGAAGGCTGCATGTCTGAGCAGCTTGTACCCTTCCACCAAGTTGTCACCGTCCTCGGACGGATTTACCTGGCAGATGACTGTTACGTTTCAATCATTCATAAATAATGTGGCCTTTTTATGGCTATACATGTTTGTGCAAAATGTACCTCACTTCTTTGAGCAAATATTATACTTAAAGCTCATCGACTGCCAAACTGTCTGCACCCTCAATGTCCAATTTCTACATTTCAGGAGCACGAGAAAGCACTCGTATGCCTTGTACTAAGGACAAGACCAGAGGCACTTGTGAACAAGCATTTTCAAATGCACAGCTCAAGATCAGCACAACAGCAGTTGAACTACAATTCAACAATGCTGCACTAGTCACTATGGATGGTCGCCCCACGAAACAACCTCCAGACGAGAGCGAGATTAAGGAGGCAGGCAAATCCTTGATATCCTGCTATGAGGAAGACAGGTTGTACAAGTGCAACGTTTGTTTGGCTACATGCATAAACATCGGCCACTCGGAAACTCAGCTCCAAAATCACAAAACGAAGGCCTGCGACACGTGTTGTGCAACATTCTGTCATGCATCAAATCTCCGTTTACATGCAAAACGTCACACGGGAGAAGGGTTGCACAAGTGCACATCATGTTCATTTACGTGCATGTCCAAGGCCAGCCAGAACTGCGAGATGTTCGTAGATGGTCATGAATTCGAAAACTGCCCCACTACAACTCAGTCGGATGTTCAGATGGGAGAGAGGGGTTCTGAGTGCAACCTCAGTCCCACTCCATTCTCGCAGTCTGGTTGTGACGAGAACCATGTGTGGAAACACACTGACGAGAGACCATGCAAGTGCCATATCTGTACTGCAGGCTTCAGCCTCAGCACAAGCCTATGCCATCACCACCAGACATGCACAGGTGCAAAGCCATACAAGTATGATCTCTACCCTGCAGAGTTCAGCCGGAGCTCGACTCTGTGGGGTCACCAGCAGAAATACACAAATGAGAAGCAACACAAGTGCAATCGCAGCTCTGCAGAGCTCAGCATGAGCGCACATCTGCGGTGTTGCAAGCGGATGCACATGAGCGAGCCATCCTACAAGTGCGGCCATTGTCCTGCAGAGTTCGGCGTGGACACTGCCCTGCAGAATCACGAGCAGATACACACAGGCGAGAAGCTATACAAGTGCAATCTCTGCCCTGCAGTGTTCAACCACAGCACAAAGCTGTGGAATCACAATAGGAGATGCACTGGCGAGAAGCCCTACAAGTGCGACCTCTGCCCTGCAGAGTTCAGCCAGAGCACGAACCTGTCATGTCATAAGCGAACACACACGGGTGAGAAGCCATACAAGTGTGATGTCTGTCCTGCAGAGTTCCGCCAGATCTCGCACCTGCGGTGTCACAAGCAGTCACATACGGGGGAGAAGCCATACCAGTGTGGTATCTGCCTTGCGGAGTTCAGCCGAAGTACGGGCTTACAGCGTCACAAGAGGATACACACGGGTGAGAAACCATACAAGTGCGATATCTGCCCTGCAGAGTTCACCAGGAGCGCTGACCTGCAGCGTCACAGGAGAATACACACGGGTGAGAAGCCATACAAGTGCGACATCTGCCTTGCGAAGTTCAGCCGTAGCGCACACCTACAGTGTCACAAGAGGATACACACGGGCGAGAAGCCATACAAGTGTGATCTCTGTCCTGCAGAGTTTATGCAAAGCACGCACTTGCGGCGTCACAAACTGGCACACATGAGCAAGCAGTGATATATGACTTGCAGAGTTGAGCCAATCAGGCCACCGCGTACGTTCGAATCTCGCATCGTGGTCATGAGGCGACGAGAATGTATGTCCGACAGAGGAGTGGTCTGTCACTTGTAGCGCCCCCAGAACCAGCAGAAGAGCGCCCTCTAATTTTGATCCTAGTTCCCGTATCTTCCACCATGCTCATCAGGAGAGCAGCCACGTCCGTGTTCAGGTTGTTGACACAGTCAGAGCATTTGTGAAGGACGGTTAGACGTGCAAGTGACACAAGACTCGACACATGCTCAAACTGAACAAACTAAATTTACTACACTGTGAAATATGAGAACAACTGAATCAGAGCAATGCTCACGGGTACACCACCTCAAGATCACGGTTACCACACAGCTATGGTTCACTAGCTGACTCAAGTTGCTACACAGGCTCCAACAGAAACATTTCGCTTTGCCACACAGGCTCTGGTATAGTTTCTAAAATAGTTGCCTCACAGGCTCTAGTACACTTTCTAACCATTCTGCCACACAGACTGTTACACAAATATACAAAAAAAAATCGTGAAGAAAGTCTTATCTGAGGGGCAGGAACTTGTCCGAGTTGGGGTGGCCCATGTCGTCTTGATGTTCCTTGGCACTCCTCGATGCATTGCGGTCACACTTCACAAGCAGGCACACATTTTGAGGTACAGTAAAACCCCGTTATCTCGAAGTAGAAGAAAAATAGAAAAAATTTGAGATAAGCGTGGATTCAACATGGGTGAATTACCGAAATATTCCATGTAGACGCCACATATTGTTCGATGCTTGCAATGCTATTGTGCGCTTGGCAAAAACAAAGCAAAAAGAAAATGAACGACCAGAGACATGCCTAAGACACGAAAGTACGCAGCGCACGGCGCTGTGCGGGAATGGTGCAGCGATGTTCAAAATGGGAAGCAGGTGACTACGGGACAAAACAATTTATTGCTGTCCAAATCAATGGACTCCAAAACATGACGTTACGCACGTTTCTTTTTGCATTCAAAGAAAGTCATCTTCGAGTTTCTTCATGCACCTCATGAGCTTTTCGTCCCCATCACTACATTCCACCTTGTTACACAGCAAACGTAGCAACTCCCCGGTTTTGGAGGACGGGATCCCCCAAAGTTCCTCCTCCTAGTTTTCCTCGGTGACGGTATCCAAAGCTGTACTGACAATTTCTGCGTCGATCATGTCGACAACCACTGGGACATCTTTTTCAAACGCCGCGTAGTCATTGAAAAATAAATCGTAGTCGTCGTTGCGAATTTTCCACCCGTTTTCTTGTGCTTGAAAAGCTTTGGTGGAAAGTGTAGTAAATACATGCCTTGTTTTTCAAAGTTGTAGACAGTGTTGAAGGAGGAATCCCAAATTCCTTGACAGTGATAATTTTTCTCCGCCGACCTTTCTCGGACTTGTTGATTATGGCAACCTTAGATTCAACGGTCAGCGCCTTGAAGAAGAAGGGTGGCTCCGCCATTTTGTTTGAGGTCCACCATGCTTGGCTGGAAACACCCTATCGCGGGACTGCATGGAGGAAGGAAAATAAGGAGGGAGTGTGACGTCATTTTGCACGATTCCGGAAGTTTGGGTGAGGAGAAGCAACTGGGACAAACAATTCTCCTCTCCCAGCTCTCTAGCATCTCGCCGGGCGCCACAAAACGCCATCTACGCCGGCAGCTGCCCCAGTTTGTTTGTTCCAGTTGTGGCGAAGTCTCACCGCAGATTGGCTGCCTCCAGTCACCTGATCGATATGACGCCCTCATGATGCGTCACTTCCACTACACTTCTGTGATTCGGAAAGAAACGGTCGTGCTCCCTCCTTAGTTTTCCTTCCTCCAAGCGGGACTGTGACTGCACAGCCGCTGTCTTCCCCCTTTTCTCCACCTCCGAGTGCATGTGATCATGTGGGAGGATGGGAGCGATCTCATTGGGTCCCTCTCCCATTCTCTGTCTCAAATGTTCTCTCTCACTGATGAGCGAGGAGCCATGTGGGGACGTTATTTTGTGGCGGTTTGAAGTAATGTAATGTCTTCCACAAAACCCTTAGAGCTAAGGGTTGAAAAATACATAGGGTTTTTTTTGTGACGCAAGAAACTTCCGACTTAACAAAGATTATGAGATATGCAAGTTCGTGTTAACGAGGTATTAGTGTAGTTACACTTTGAACATCAATGTAATGTTACATGGCCTACTCCCATGTTGAAAATACTTCCCCGGCAGATTGCTGTTTACATCTCATCTCTCGCCGAGAGCGACCTCTCCGCTAAGAGTCCCAACATCTATCTCCCTCAGTGCCGAGATTGCAGTTGCCTTAAATAACATTTCGACAGACAAAAATAAACAAAAACAAGGAAAAAAATCACTTAATTGGAACTGCCTGGCCACCTGCACCTGGGCTCTCCCTGTCTTCCCAAGATCCTGTTTGCTGAGCTTCCGCATAGTCTGGCCTGAAGCGTTCACAGCTTTCCCGAGAATTGAATCGCTAAGGCTGCTTTCACCCTTTTGTTTCTCTACAGCCAAGCTGATGTCTTTCAGGGGTATATTGAGTACTACTATTCCCGGAAGTGGTCCAGCACAGTAGCCCAAGGTAAAATAATAATAATAATAATAATTTATTTTTCACCAATGACACTTGGTGGGGGGATACAGACAAAAAGCTGCAAAAACTGCAGCTTGACGAGGTCTGACCCCCCTTTGTACACTCGACAGATAAAGCAATGACAAAACAGCAAACCAGACAATGCAAAGCGAACAGCAATGACAAATAGCAAACCAGATGAATCACGGAGTTAGACAATGGTAATCAACACAATGCATTAACATGCATAAAACAAAAAAGCTATGAGAACACACGAAATAATATGACTATCCTAGTGAACATACATGGCCTTTATTGAGCGAATTGAAAGACAGCTGATGTTAATGTTGTTTTGGATATGGGAATTAATATGTCGTGGAAGATTATATGAAACCAACTCTGAGCCATAGTTAGTTCGTGCACACGGTGTGAAGTAGGGCTCATTGTAGTGTAGTGAATAAGAGGTTAATCTCATGGTTAAATTGGCTAGGGCTAGAAAGATGTGATTATTTTGCTTTACTGAACTTGCATATGTAATGGACATACGGTACTTATAGAGATCCATAATTCTGATTATGCTAAATTTCGCGAAGGGGGATCCTGTTGGATGTAAAAAGGGAACGTTTGCTATGTGACGAAGTACCTTCTTCTGACACAAAACTAACCTTTCAAGATTTGTTTGCGTTGTGGTTCCCCAAACTAGGTGACAGTATGTGAGGTGAGGGTAAACCAGTGCGTTATAGGTCATAACTTTTGCCTTAGTTGGAAGGACGTTTCTGTGTCGACCTAGAATGCCGATCACGCGCGATATTTTGTTAGTGATGTAACCGATGTGCTTATCCCACGACATCGTATCAGTGAACCAGACGCCCAGTGACTTCACCTCCTTGACAAAAGATATCGTGCTTGTACCGACAACAATAGATTCGGAACAGGAAATAGCCTTATGCGGTGGGTGGAAAACAACAGCCTTGGTTTTAAGGGGGTTAATTATCAAATAATTTTTAGTAGACCAGGTGTAGAAGGTTGATAAGAAGTTGTTCATGTTTGTTGTTAAATCTGTGAGACACTTTCCTTGCAGGAATAGGGCGGTGTCATCAGCATAAGCTACTATCTTAATGTGGTTTGATAAAGCAAACATATCATTCACATAGATAATGAAAAGCAGTGGACCAAGAATGCTCCCTTGTGGTACACCGGTTGTGATGTGGTGTATTCCCGAACACTGCCCCTGAATAGCAACAAACTGTTTGCGATGCTGAAGATAAGTGCGTATTAAATTTAATGGAACACCGCGGATACCGTAGTGCTCAAGCTTTAAGAAGAGAACACCGTGATTCAGTAAGTCGAAAGCCTTGGTGAAATCGATGAATAGACCTAGAGTAATGAGTTTTTCTTCGAACCCGGAAAGGATATATTCTTTCTGGGATAGAAGAGCTCGTTCTGCGGAGCGTTGCTTTCTAAATCCAAACTGAGAATCGGAAAGTATGGAGTTCTTTGTTAAAAATGATAAAAGATGGCTATGGATTAATTTCTCTAAACCCTTTGAAAACACTGGTAGGATTGATATGGGCCTATAGTTACTGAGAACATTAAGGTCCCCACCTTTATGTAAAACGACCACTTTTGCAATTTGCATGTCCTTCGGAAACACACCGGAATAAATTATTTCGTTAAAAATAAAAGCTAATACAGGAGCAATTATACCGAGAACAAATTTAATTGGGCGGATCTGAAACCCGTCTTTATCACAACTACTAGTATTCTTGAGTTTTTTAAAAATTGAAATGACCTCCTGTGAATCTGTTGGAAACAGAAAGAAACCGTAGTCTTGGCGTGGAACGGAGTGTATGCCAGGATAATGTGAACTTGTACCTGTGGAATTGTGTAAGTTTGACAGGGATGCAAAAAAAGTGTTAAACTCTCCAGCTAACCGTTCCACCTACGGCCAACTCCTCGACAGGGCTGTTTTCCCGACTGTAAATTGATTTAAGACGCTTCCATGCAATATTTGGCTTAGCAGAAACATTCTCGAAAACTGAATTGTAGTACAGCTTTTTTGCGCGACGTAACTTCGAGTTTACATTGTTTCGGTATTTTTTAAAAATAATTAGATCTTCGGGTGACCTATTTTTTATGAACTTTCTATAAAGCTTATTTCTAATATTTAACATTTGTCCCAGTTCCTTTGTTACCCAAGGCTTACGAATTTTTGCGGAAACCCTGAAAACCTTAACCGGAAAATGCTTATCGTATAGTTTACGAAACTCATCAAGGAAGCTTTCATACGCTCTCTCCGAATCCTTCTCTTTAAAAATGTGTTCCCAGGATGTTAGTAACAGGTCATTTCGAAATGCCTCAAGCGACGACTGCTGAATGGATCGGTGTGACACATGTGTCTGAACCTTTGGTCGTTTGCTAAGTGACGGTATTGCTACAAAAATAGGCATATGATCGCTTATATCCGCGCTGATGACAAAGGCTGTGGGATCGAGTTCATTTGTAATGAACAGCTAAAAGACTAGCTAAAAGACTAGCATAAAAGCCATAAGACTAGCCCAAGACTAGCATAAAAAAGACAAGCATAAAAGACTAGCTTTGTAACATTGCGGCCAGAGTTGTACATAACGCGTTACTAGTAATTGCGTTATGGTAATCAATTACTTTTTTCAGTAATTTTTAACGTAATCAGCTAATTTTGTGAGCAAGTAATTTTCCAAGTAATCTGATTACAATTTTCGGTAATCAATTACTGAATAATTGAGTAATCAATTACTGAGTAATTGATTACTTTTTTAACCTTCTGTCAACAATGGCAACCCTTTTCAGCAAGCCAATCTGTTCACTGTGACTGCTGTCTCTAGTCCACACGTATTCCATCCACATCACAGTAATATGATAATCCCTTACAACCGCGACCTACTGGAGCAACAGTAAAATAGGTGACCGTATTGACAAATTGTACGGGCTGAACATAACCCCAACAACACATTGCACTCCTATGGATGTCCGAGGAATATCCGAGAACGGACATTCAGGCGTCCCATGTACATTCTCTTTAGGTCCGTTTTATGTGTGAGAGAAGCTGAATGAGACAGAAAAACAGCGCCATTGTAGCGCCCAGGGATGTCCCGTGGAGGGGACGTATGTTGGCTTTTTATATTTCTGTCAGTTTTATTTTTAATGTTGACATAATTTACACACTTCTATATTTCTTCAGAAAGACTCCAGACTCGTTCATTGGTGACACTGTTTTATTATGCAAAAAGGTGCACTGTGTAGAAATTGGTTGTTTCCTCCAGTTACTCCTTCTCTGTAGCTCCAAGTCTCATGCCCACAGGTGTGGACAAAGCCGTCGAAACAACATGCGAAAACGACTGGAAGCTTCCTCGCGCACATTTGACAAAGTGTGACGAACTTTTCGTTGCAGCGTTTGGTAAAAACGAAGACCTACGATGAGTCATGCGCGTCCACCTCTCTGTATGCGTACCACATTCGCGTCGGCGCAGTGTACTACGTAACTCGCATAACCATGTCTAAGTTTTACGTTCCAGTAGTTGACTTTTCCTTCGTGTCGTACCTTGTAGTTTGTTGTAGTCCAGAGCAGACGACAGAGGAGCCGACGCTATCGCCATCTAGGCGTTCAGATTCAAATTACGCCGTCAGATATTTCCACCGTCGACGTTCTTTCAAATAGACGATTTCAGAAATTGCATGGATGGCCCGCCAGAGAGCGCCGTATTGCGAATGCCCCACTGCACCTTGGGATTTAGTTTTCATGAGTCAGGGCCAGTTCTCACTTGGCGACGCCCGACGCGACGTCGTGAACGGACGGCGGAAATAGATGTGCCTTTCCGGCGTTGAGACAGGATAGACGTCGAGCCAAAGAACTTGCCATGCCGAACTTTTTTCACGACATCGGCGAGAGCTGACGAGAACGATAGATGGCGACCAATTAGGTGACACAGAAAGGTCACGCCTCCTGATTTTTCGTCTGCTTTGGACGACGGAATGCCACTGTGGTGGGAACAATGAAAATCGTGCGCGCTGACGGGGCGGCGGAAATGCGCCCCTACTTCCGCCGCCCGCACACGACGCAGCGTCGGGCGTCGGCAAGTGAGAACTGGCCCTTAGACAGAAGAAGAGCGCAAACGGTTTCGGTTTTCCCTCCTTCCTTCGAGCAACAGGCAGGCAAGCACGAATGCAAACCATTTCCCACGGTGCATTGCGCGATGCGCGTGACTTGGGCGACGGAGGGCCCCCGTGCGGAGCACAAGGGCAATATCTGAAATCGCCTATTAAGCGTCCATCAGTGAAAACGACACTTTGCTTTGAATTGCAAATGACACATTTGAGCTTCATTTATTACTACACTTATACCGGCCGCACTTTCCTACTTTTTGTCCCAGACGTGCATGATTGATCCTGTCTGGACCACTGATCTCTATGTATAAAGGCTGGATCGCGTATGGGAGAGGGGCTCGTGGGAGAGAGGTACGCATTCGGGCCGCCATGTTGGTGGGCCCTAAAACGCTGTGTGTGCCCATTGGAAACAATGGGAGGCAACAGAGATTGTGAGTATTTATTGCGCTACAGGCGCTGATCATTGTTTGTCGTCACGCGATTTTGTAAGGTGCCAGTATACTGATGTATCCTAACAGTGTTTCGCAGGTGCCCTGCTTTTCGATTTTTAATAACGTTATGTTTTGCATTCCGAAACTAGACTGTCACTGCAGTGCAGCGCTGGGAATTGTACTACAGCACGTTTCCCAGCCAATATTTCAATGAGTAACGATGTGAGGTTAACAACAACCATGTATATAATATCCTGTGCTGCGTTCTGGACAAAAATTTTTCCGTCACGAGCGGTCCGGGAAAAGATATACTCGCATGACAGAAACATATCGTTCTGTAGACTCTCAGCCGTTGTTTTAGCCGTGTATGCGCTTAGTATGATTTATATCAAGCATCACCGCAGAAAGAGTCTTTTAGTGAACGACATGGGTGCCATGCCTCGCACATATGGACACACCGCCAAGCAGCTCAAATAATTACTTCACGCAATTCGTTCGCGCTCGTTAGAACAGTTAGTCAGGTAGTAATGTAAGCTTAATCAATTAACTTACTTAGGGAGTGGTGACACCTGCTTGAAACACAGGACTTATCTCTTTTTGAAGTACAGCCCTTCTATGTTTGTTTGTTGCTTCCTTCATTTGTTCTGCGTATTTGAAGGCGCGGTTGTGCCAAACTGAATGTCCATCCAGCACTGGCTTTGTCATGCTTGTTATGTGGAGCACGTTACAAAAAATGCAGCTCCACATCTGAAACACCAATCAGTATCATCGTCATCTAAAAGGGGCACCGTTGTGAGACCAGACACGCTTTCTGGAGATCTTCTATGGCACTTTCCGCAGTTTGCACAATTTTCTTCAGCATCGAAGTCTCTCATAGGAACCACTTTCATTAACGACTCCCATCTTACCCTTTGATGTGCAGGGGCCCTCTTGCACTACACACGTATGGTCTGCAAATTGCAACAGAACGATTTGGAGCTTGAAACAGTTGTGCTTTTGTCATTTTGGACCTCGTGTATCCTGTCTGTGAAGCGTAAACAAAAAAGTCTAACACGATATGCTTTTGTAAACAAGATCACTGATGATGAGTAAAGAGAGTATACATTTTTCAAGTTCAACATTTATTTCTTGCACTTATGCATTTCAGGATACAATGAACGTGCAGGAAGGTCGCAAAAGACTACATTTATTGTTTTGTGACCTTCCTACAATGACAATATATATTTTAGGGATGACAATGGACAAGTACACTCTCTAAATTTGTAGCACTCAATTTTAGGTTGGAATGAGCAAAGAATAGCAACTTCCCTCCTGATATTTTCTCATATACGCTGAATTTTAAATTTAATGTGATCAACGGTAGATGTAAACATCATCAGTACCAGAGAAATGCATCCTCAATAAATAAATTTCTTCTTATAGCATATATGTGCATGCCTATTAACTGAAACGATTATCACAGTTCCCTGACATGTTTTAATTTCTGAGAGTGTACTGTAGAGGCTGCTTAGATCTACAACAGTTCACACAAGGTATTATATACTGTGAATGCCTTTAAAAATCCCATGTGACACATATGCTTTTATTTTCTGGAGGTGCTGTGGTAGTCAAAGTTTGTGGGCATTACGCAGGTTAAGCACCCGTTTCTTGAGTATGTCGAGGCCAGGGTGTCGAACCGCAAAAAATACGGGTACGGTTCGGGTTCGGGTTCGCGTTGTTTTGATTTCGTTCCGGTTCGGTTCCGGTTCGGCCACGCCAAGAATCGAACCGGTTCGCAGCCCCGAACCGGTTCGCGAACCGGTTCAACGCTTCCGTTTTATATGTTCCATAAAACTGCTTTTATCAGGAAATGCGTGGCTAATAGCTTACTGCTGTTGTCTGCATTGACGTCTCTAGCGGTGAGGTAGCCCTTTAGCGAGAGAAATGAGGAATGGATGAACACTTATTGCAAATAGAGTCCACGCTGTTGAAGCGGTGTAGTCCTGCTACTTTCTGTTCCCAAAATCTCTTTTTTCACACGCACAGTGCCAGCAAGATACACTTAAAGGAAGCCTAATGAGATGGACAGCGTAACATAGACGACAGTACTAGCCGGCACACTGCCTTCGCAACGTGAATCGATCTGAAACCATACTGAAGCATGTCGAAAATGAAGCCTGCCAGCCTTACTCTGTCCGAGCTCACAGCAGTGTACTAGTTAATCCACAACACAGAGGCAATATGTCACGACACAACTGCACTACCAATAAGCAGAACCACATTTACTTTTCAAGCCACGACCAATCAAACAGGCACCGTTCTGCGTACGCTCCTTCTCCACTTCTCATGTTTCTGACTTGTTTAATTTGTACTGCTCACGTGTAAAGGGAAATCTTGGGCGCTTATTTGATCGCATATTCGTCCTGTAGAGCTACATAACTGGCCTACTCCATTCCTGTTTCATTCGTCCGTGTGGCACCTCGTCTCTGAAGAGTAGATGCCGCACCGCGTGCGTGGGGCGCTAGCCGCGGCGCTCACAAGGACAACTGCGCTTCAACATGTTAACAAGACGCTGAAAGTATACTTACTATACGTCGTCGTCTCACTGCTAGGTGAAAATTTCTGAAATCCATGATATAGGCGCGTGATGATGATACCAATGTGTCTTCGTTCCGGGATAGAGAGGAACTCTTATGCTGACTTCTTTTATGTCCGAACCGTTTTGTTGCGAACCGGTTACCGCTATTATTTTTCAAGGTTCTGCTCCGGTTCGGGTTCAACAGTGTCATGAAAATTTCGGTTCGGGTTCGGGTTCGGTTCCGGCAAAAATAACGGTTCGGGTACGGTTTTCGGTTCGGGTTCGGTTCGACACCCTGGTCGAGGCAGCTGTGAAGTAACCTGTATTGATGATTATTCCAATTTTTATGGTGCATCGACAACAAAGGCAATAATACATCAGAACATTGGTTTGGGTGCAACCAGTTAAAAATGAATGTTGTTTAATAAATGCATTGGACAAATGTTAAAACATCAGTTTAAAACATGGCTTACAATCCCTGTATCTTCTAAAAATTGAAAAGATTAAAACCTATTCTAAAAAGAATATGGGGAACTCTTCTAAAAAGAATTATAATTATTCTATTGCTGGATGAAGGAGCCTAAGGTGTGTTTCTGATGTCAACATGTATGAAAATGTGCAAATTTGAGAGAGGCTAACCACAGTGCGTGCACTGAGGTGGTTCCTTCCTGTAAAGTAGAAACCAGTGGATGAGGAACTTGATACTTATCTGTACACCCAGTCGTATCACACTGCACAGATTATTCACTGGGTAGTCCACATGACGAAACCTGTATTGACGAGACACCACTTTTGCCTTAAAAACTGCTACAAATAGCACGGCACGCTACAAATTATTATTATCGTAACACGCTGACGATACAGGTGAGACACAAGGCGTTATCCAAGTCGCGCCACACCACCGTCACGTAGCATTCTGTGTCACAAATCAAACCAAGGCAGAAAACAATACCAATACATGAAAAAATGTGACAATCTTGGTCTAATTACGACGTAATACCGAACTTGTGCGCGAAGGTAATTCATAGAAATGAATGTGGCACTTGCTTCCGCAGAGAACACGGTGTACCATGCTAGCGATGCATGCAAAAAAGCGCTCGAGTGCTCGCACATATATTGATGACAACACTACCAGTGTACTATAACATGTTCTTTCAAGCACATTATGCACTCAAACTGTATTTGCCACCAGGTAACATGCAAGTGTGCTCGATTGAACCTCGGAAGAGCGATCAAGCAACCTGCATCCAGTGCTCGTTTTGAACAAAAAAACACTTCATAATGGTCAACTAAATGTACAGAATGGACGCCTATTTATTCCTTGATAAAGAATTACTCACCTGTAGAAATTTAGGCCCTGTATCCTTGCCAGTACGGTTGGCACGACCGTAATTGCAAGAAGTTGCCATGATCGCTGCGGCGACTGTTGTGGGTACAGTAAGATGGCGGCCGGTTTCCTCACGCTCGCGCTCCCCATCCGCGATCCAGCCTTTTACAATCGAGATCAGTGGTCTGGACGTTCCCCCGCACGCCATATCGCGCACTGGGCAGCGCCTAGTGATTTGGGCGGACTCTGCGCTTAGAACATGGAGGAAAGAAGGAAGCACAAGGAGCGGATCTTCCCTTCAGACAGTGCCGTGTATGCCAAAGGGGAGACTCATTTCGGCTGTAGTTCGTGTCACACAGGCTCCGCCTCATAGCGTGAGTCATATTTCACGTGAGGAGGGAAAGAGAGAGCAACGGATGGGGCGGGAAGACCAAAGACGGCGAGGTCAGATCAGGGTGTCGGAGCGAACCGAAAACCGAAAAAAAAACGCTATTTTGGTGCGAACCGGAACGGAATCGAAACCGTATACGTTTTTTTTCGCTCAGGAGGGAAACCGAAAAATATATTTTACGGTTTTCGGTCCAAAACGAGCCCAAAACGAGCTCGTTTTTGCCCAAAACGAGCACTGGATGCAGGTTGCTTGATCGCTCTTCCGACGTTCAATCGAGCACACTTGCATTTTACCCGGCGGCAAATACAGTTTGAGTGCATAATATGCTTGAAAGAACACGTTACACTACACAGGTAGTGTTGTCATCAATATATGTGCGAGCACTCGAGCGCTTTTTTGCATGCATTGCTAGCATGGTACACGGTGTTCTCTGCAGAAGCAAGTGCCACATTCATTTCTTTGAATTACCTTCACGCACAAGTTCGGTATTACGTCATAATGAGACCGCGATTGTCACCTTTTTTCATGTATTGGTATTGTTTTGTGCCTTGGTTTGATTTGTGACAAAGAATCCTACGTAACGGTGGTGTGGCGCGACTTGAATAACGCCTTTGTGTCTGAGCTGTATCGTCAGCTTGTTACGATAGTAATAATTTGTAGCGTGTCGTGCTATTTGTAGCAGTTTTTAAGGCAAAAGTGGTCTCTCAATACACGTTTCGTCATGACGGCTACCCAGTGAATAATCTGTGCAGTGTGATACGGCTGGGTGTACAGGTAAGTATCACGTTCCTCATCCACTGGTTTCTACTTTACAGGAAGGAACAACCTCAGTGCACGCACTGTGGTTAGCCTCTCTCAGTTTTGCATATTTTCTTACGTGTTCACATCAGAAACACACCTTACACTTTAGGCTCCTTCACCCAGCAATATAATAATTAGAGATTATAATTCTTTTTAGAAGAGTTCCCCATATTCTTTTCAAAATAGTTTTTAATCTTTTTAATTTTTAGAAGATACAGGGATTGTAAACCATGTTTTAAACTGGTTGCACTCAAACCAATGTTCTGATGTATTATTTCCTTTGTTGTCGATGCACCATAAAAATTGGAATAATCATCATCAATGCAGGTTACTTCACAGCTGCCTCGACATACTCAAGAAATAGGTGCAGAACCTGCGTAATGCCCACAAACTTTGACTACCACAGCACCTCCAGAAAGTAAAGGCATATGTGACACATGAGATTTTTAAAGGCATTCAGAGTATATAATACCTTGTATGAACTGTTGTAGATCTAAGCAGCCTCTACAGTACGCTCTCAGGAATTAAAACTTGTCAGGGAACTGTGATAATTGTTTCAGTTAATAGGCATGCACATATACGTTATAAGAAGAAAATTATTTATTGAGAATGCACTTCTCTTGCTACTCATGTTGTTTACATCTACTGTTGATCACATTCATTTATCACATATTATATTCTTATATATTATTATTATATTATCACATATTCGATCACATTAAATTTAAAATTTAGCATATATGAGAAAATAACAGGAGGGAAGTTGCTATTCATTGCTCATTCCAACCTAAAATTGAGTGCTACAAATTTAGAGAGCGTACCTGACCATTATCATTCCTAAAATATATATTGCCATTGTAGCAAGGTCACAAAACAATAAATGTAGTCTTTTGCGACCTCCCTGCACGTTCATCGTATCCTGAAACGCATAAGTGCAAGAAATAAATCTTGAACTTGAATAAACTTGATGTTGTATAAACTTGACATAAAATGTTGAATAATATAATGAATGATATAAAATATTGAATAAACTTGAACTCGTATATTCTCTTTACTCATCATCAGTGATCTTCATTACAAAAGCATATCGTGTTGGACTTTTTTGTTTGCGTTTCACAGACTGGGTACACGAGGGCCAAAATCACAACTGTTTCAACCTCCAAATAGTCCTGTTGCAATTTGAAGACCATACGTGGAGCTGCATTGTTTGGAACATGCTCCACATAACAAGCATGACAAAGTCAGCACTGGATAGCAGGACCCCGTCCCCAAGCAGCTTTTCTCACGCTGCAGTTGTATTCAACAAAAGCATGTGAGTGCTGGAGAAGGACATTCAGTTTGGCACAACCGCGCCTGCAAATAATCAGAACAAATAAAGGAAGAAGCAAACAAACATAGAAGGGCTGTACTTCAAAAAGAGATAAGTCCTGTGTCTCAAGGAGGTGTTACCACTTTCTAAGTAACTTAATTGATTAAGCTTACATCACTACCTGATTAGCTGTCCTAACGAGTGTGATCTAATTGCGTGAAGTAATTATTTGGGCTGCTTCGGTGTGTCCATATTTGCGAGGCAAAGCACCGCTGTCGTTTACTAAAAGACTCTTTCTAATAGGCGATGCTTGATATAAATCATACTAAACGCATACACGGCTAAAACAACGGCTGTGATTCTACGGAACGATCTCTTCCTGCCATGCGAGTATATCTTTTCCCGGACCGTTCTTTATGGAACAATTTTTGTCCAGAACGCAGTACGGGATATTATATACAAGGTTGTTGTTAACCTCAAGTCGTCTCTTATTGAAATATTGGCTGGGAAACGTGCTGTAGTACAATCTCCAGCGCTGCACTGCAGCGACGGTCTAGTTTCGGAATGCAAAACATAACGTAATTACGAATCGAACAGCAGGACACCTGTGAAACACTGTTAGGATACATCAATATACTGGTACCTTACAAAATTTTGTGATGACAAACAACGATCAATGCTAGCAGCGCAATAAATACAATCTCTGTTGCCTCCCATTGTTTTCTATGGGCACACACAGCACTTTAGGGCACCCCAACATGGCGGCCCGAAGGCACGCCTCTCCCATGCGCGATCCAGCCTTTATACATAGAGATCAGTGGTAGCAACAGACATTCGAATGGGACGCGATCGCTCCAATCCAGCAAGAAAGTACTTTACGTATGACATCACGACATGCAAGTCCGTTTGTAGCATGTGCTTCAAGAAAGGAGAAAGCCCATTTGAACAGACAGTAACCTACAGGAACCAGGAGATACCAATTTCACGCCATTTTCAATTGCCATGTGTTTATTAATATTAAATACCATGTATGCGGAATAAACGGGTTTAAAATTTGTAACTTTTTTTTTTTTTTGTGGGGATGAATATTCCCAGCAGAAGCGGAACCGGTTAAAAACCGGTGTGAACCGTTATTTTTTTGCTCCGGAGCAGAACCGGTACCGGATCGTTTATGATGTAACCGGAACGAAAAACGTTTCGGTTCGACACCCTGGGTCAGATTGGTATGTGCCCGGCGGCAGAACTGTTTGCAAGTAGGGCAAATTATGCGATTTTTTTGGGGTTCTAACTTCAAAAAAGGTATTAAGAGCGGTTTTATGTACGTAGCCCGTCAGACTGAGAACAGGATAAACATTCCATTGAATGTTCCGTTGAAACAGTCAGCACTTCCAACACATCATGAAATATTATTTACGCCGTTGCCTGTGTACCGCTGCCCGACGCGTGTTACCCATTACGGCTTCTCGAATTCAGCATTATGTATTCGATGCACGGCGGTTTTCACATTTATTTTACTTCACAAAATTGTATAGATTATCATAGCTATGTGGAACTTTTGTACCTGTTTCCTCTCATATCAACCTCTGTGAAGTAGGGTAGGGTCCTTTGGCTACCAGGGTTAAACATCCCATGTCATAATAACTTCTCTATCATTTGTTGTTGTTGTTGTACCTGCTTCCGAATTTCGAGATATAGATATTAATAGATATTATATTTCATTAAATGGAATACATTAATCATATGTGTGTTCCTCTCAGTCTATTCTTTTGCTATTTTATTTTATTTTATGTTTCCAGCGATTTGAGCACACATTTGAATCACACATCACAGGCACAACTGCTTGCTCACACCTGTCGCACTTAGTCTAAATTGTATTATGCTGCAGTTGCCCGGGTGTTAAGGTGACGTGACAGAAGGCGAAAGTTCAGGGAGGCTAGAACAGTCCCCTTGCGATTTGTAGCTTTTTGTAGCAAAATTTTCCGAAGTTCAGCGCAGCAGGCACTTGTGTTGCCGTTCGGCAAACACTAATCCCCATCTTGCTTTTCCTCCCCCTTTTTTTCTGTGGTCTAATAAATATATCTCCCCCCTCCCATCTTGCCCGCGAAGAAAGGACTAGAGAACGAGTTACTCTTTTACTTGCAATCTGGAATGATCTGCTTGGTTTAACAAACGAACAAAAGTTTTCCTTGCCGTATGAATTATTTTGAGTGCTAGATACCCAGCGCTGTCGCCGATTGGCTTCCCTATTTTGGCCGGGGAAGTGCCAGTGCAGTGTATTACGGCTCTGACCCGGGCGAAGCGGCGAAACTTGAGACACTTCCCAGTTTCGCTCGAGAGGAAGAAGCACCTGAATGCACTCAGTGTAGCGAACCTGTATCGGTTTTACACAAACTCATCTGATGTCCATCCAGCAAGGCTATTCAGTACTACGCGTAAAACACATTTACCTTATAATACTACGAGCACATGTGCACATTCTCCCCATCGCTCCGCAGCTAGAAGAACCCCCAGCGACCAGCGCGCGGGCAGAAGCGACCTTCTCACGTGACATATGACGTTCGCCGAGAGGTGGAGCCCGTGTGACTCAAACTACAGCTGAAAAGAGTCTCCCATGCCAAAGGGAGTCTGGCCACTAATGGGACCTGCCTATACCTGGAGCTTCACCCACTTTTTGAGCTCTCTGGCCAATCATGAGCTAAAATACAGTTCGCTATTAACCCCAGGCCATCCAAGCGATATATTACCTGTATTAACTGGGTGCCGACCACTGATCTCAATGTATAGAGGCTGGATCGCGCATGGGAGAGGGGCTCGTGGGGGAGAGGCGTGCCTTCGGGCCGCCATGTTGGTGGGCCCTAAAGTGCTGTATGTGCCCATAGAAAACAATGGGAGGCAACAGAGATTGTGAGTATTTATTGCGCTGCTAGCATTGATCGTTGTTTGTCATCACACAATTTTGTAAGGTGCCAGTATACTGATGTATCCTAACAGTGTTTCACAGGTGTCCTGCCGTTCGATTCTTAATTACGTTATGTTTTGCATTCCGAAACTAGACCGTCACTGCAGTTCAGCGCTGGGGATTGTACTACAGCACGTTTCCCAGCCAATATTTCAATAAGAAACGACTTGAGGTTAACAACAACCATGTATATAATATCCCGTACTGCGTTCTGGACAAAAATTGTTCCATAAAGAACGGTCCGGGAAAAGATATACTCGCATGGCAGAAAGAGATCGTTCTGTAGAATCACAGCCGTTGTTTTAGCCGTGTATGCGTTTAGTATGATTTATATCAAGCATCGCCTTAGAAAGAGTCTTTTAGTAAACGACAGCGGTGCTTTGCCTCGCAAATATGGACACACCGAAGCAGCCCAAATAATTACTTCACGCAATTAGATCACACTCGTTAGGACAGTTAATCAGGTAGTGATGTAAGCTTAATCAATTAAGTTACTTAGAAAGTGGTAACACCTCCTTGAGACACAGGACTTATCTCTTTTTGAAGTACAGCCCTTCTATGTTTGTTTGCTTCTTCCTTTATTTGTTCTGATTATTTGCAGGCGCGGTTGTGCCAAACTGAATGTCCTTCTCCAGCACTCACATGCTTTTGTTGAATACAACTGCAGCGTGAGAAAAGCTGCTTGGGGACGGGGTCCTACTATCCAGTGCTGACTTTGTCATGCTTGTTATGTGGAGCATGTTCCAAAAATGCAGCTCCATGTATGGTCTTCAAATTGCAACAGGACTATTTGGAGCTTGAAACAGTTGTGATTTTGGCCCTCGTGTACCCAGTCTGTGAAACGCAAACAAAAAAGTCTAACACGATATGCTTTTGTAATGAAGATCACTGATGATGAGTAAAGAGAATATACGAGTTTAAGTTTATTCAATATTTTATACCATTCATTATATTATTCAACATTTTATGTCAAGTTTATACAACATCAAGTTTATTCAAGTTCAAGATTTACTTCTTGCACTTATGCGTTTTAGGATACAATGAACGTGCAGGGAGGTCGCAAAAGACAACATTTATTGTTTTGTGACCTTGCTACAATGGAAATATATATTTTAGGAATGACAATGGTCAAGTACACACTCTAAATTTGTAGCACTCAATTTTAGGTTGGAATGAGCAATGAATAGCAACTTCCCTCCTGATATTTTCTCATATATGCTAAACTTTAAATTTAATGTGATCGAATATGTGATAATATAATAATAATATATAAGAATATAATATGTGATAAATGAATGTGATCAACAGTAGATGTAAACAACATGAGTAGCCAGAGCAGTGCATTCTCAATAAATAATTTTCTTCTTATAGCGTATATGTGCATGCCTATTAACTGGAACAATTATCACAGTTCCCTGACAAGTTTTAATTTCTGAGAGTGTACTGTAGAGGCTGCTTAGATCTACAACAGTTCATACAAGGTATTATATACTGTGAATGCCTTTAAAAATCCCATGTGACACATGTGCCTTTACTTTCTGGAGGTGCTGTGGTAGTCAAAGTTTGTGGGCACTATGCAGGTTCTGCACCCATTTCTTGAGTATGTCGAGGCAGCTGTGAAGTAACCTGCATTGATGATGATTATTCCAATTTTTATGGTGCATCAACAACAAAGGAAATAATACATCAGAACATTGGTTTGGGTGCAACCAGTTAAAAATGAATATGTTGTTTAATAAATGCATTGGACAAATGTTAAAACATCAGTTTAAAACATGGTTTACAATCCCTGTATCTTCTAAAAATTAAAAAGATTAAAAACTATTCTAAAAAGAATATGGGGAACTCTTCTAAAAAGAATTATAATCTCTATTATAGTGCTGGGTGAAGGAGCCTAAAGTGTAAGGTGTGTTCAAGTGTAAGATGTGAACATGTAAGAAAATATGCAAAACTGAGAGAGGCTAACCACAGTGCGTGCACTGAGGTTGTTCCTTCCTGTAAAGTAGAAACCGGTGGATGAGGAACGTGATACTTACCTGTACACCCAGCCGTATCACACTGCACAGATTATTCACTGGGTAGCCCTCATGACGAAACCTGTATTGAGAGATCACTTTTGCCTTAAAAACTGCTACAAATAGCACGACACGCTACAAATTATTACTATCGTAACAAGCTGACGATACAGCTCAGACACAAAGGCGTTATTCAAGTCGCGCCACACCACCGTTACGTAAGATTCTTCGTCACAAATCAAACCAAGGCACAAAACAATACCAATACATGAAAAAAGGTGACAATCGTGGTCTCATTATGACGTAATACCGAACTTGTGCGTAAAGGTAATTCAAAGAAATGAATGTGGCACTTGCTTCCGCAGAGAACACGGTGTACCATGCTAGCAATGCATGCAAAAAAGCGCTCGAGTGCTCGCACATATATTGATGACAACACTACCTGTGTAGTGTAACGTGTTCTTTCAAGCATATTATGCACTCAAACTGTATTTGCCGCCGGGTAAAATGCAAGTGTGCTCGATTGAACGTCGGAAGAGCGATCAAGCAACCTGCATCCAGTGCTCGTTTTGGGCAAAAAAACACTTCATAATGGTCAACTAAATATACAGAATGGACGCCTATTTACTCCTCGATAAAGAGTGACTCACCTGTATAAATTTAGGCCCTGTATCCTTGCCAGTACGCTTGGTACGACCGTAATTGCAAGAAGTTGCCATGATCGCTGCGGCGGCTGTTGTGGGTACAGTAAGATGGCGGCCGGTTTCTTCACGCTCGCGCTCCCTATCCGCGATCCAGCCTTTTACAATCGAGATCAGTGGGTGGAACTGGCTGGCAAGCGCAGTGGCGCGCGCCAGCAGAGGCACGTCTTCATAGTCTTCCACGGGCCGCCACATCACGCCCCCCCTCAGACGCGGAGCGGTGTAGAGCTAATGGTTGAGGTCCACGTCGATACGTGAAAAGGAGAAAGAAGGGCGACACGTGGAACAGGGACAGCTGGACTTGCGTCTTGTGCTGAGTGGGCAGAAGTGGCGGGATGAACTGTGCGGACAAGAGCTGGCCGGGAGGGTTCCAGGGGCGGGCCGAAGCGGAGAGCGTGCAGGTAGGCCGAAGTGATCAAGAGAGTAGGGCGACAGAACCGCGAGCGGTGAGCTCATAGTGTCGCCAAGGGCAGTGGCGGGGAGGACCATCGCGAAGCACGGGGAGACCGAGAGTAAAACTCACTGTGGCCTGCGTGCGTGTCCCCGGTGGAACATTTCTGGCATTCCTGGACGTTTTGACATTTCTGGACACCGTCGGACTTCGATCGTTATTGTGAAGGGGCTCGTTATTTTATTCCCCACATCCCCCCCCCCCCAGCAATGGGGTAGAGTATCGCCTCTGGCGATGAACCTCCCCACTCTCCAAAGTGAAAATAACGTTGTTGTTGTTGTTTTAGTGCACACAATGGCCGGGGATGTCTTTCAGATGGGAAGTACATCCGCTATCCCTTAAAACAATTCGAATGTTCCAGTTCCTGTAAGTGAGGAATGCAGGACAATAGCTTAGTAATCGCTGCTAGCTTGAAATACTGTAAATCACCTTCGTAGGGCAAAAGCTGCTTCCCAATGTCTTGATGTGCACATCTTGCATGGAGACCTTGATGCTCATGAATATGTGAAGCAACGTTATGATCCAAGTATCCATGATATGCCATAGTATCATGAGTCATTTTACCAGAACCAGGTTTCCACTATCTTTGCTTGTCCATGTGTGCAAACATGTGCATGTTTACGATACTGTGGCACCATTATTGTAGCATCAGATGTTGCTTCACCAGCGCTGCTGTATGCACCTTTTTCCTGGGGCCTGAGCAAGGAGAAGCAGAAATTATAATTATACCTGTTAAGGCTAATATTGCTAGGAAATGTGCAAAGAGCATCTACATATTTAGGCTACAAAATGTGATCAACAATGTTAACAGCATAGCTTGCCCCCAACTGTACCCCTTGAGTCTTTCTCATGACTTGATCTATTTGTGCCAATCTGTGATGAGCATGCTGACTGTCATCCCTTCCTGGTCGAGGTACTCGATCACCTTTTGAAGGCCTGCGGTTGCTGGAGTCAACCTCATTTGTATAGAAGGACACAATGGAATTTGTGGCACGTAATAACTTTACATTACAACTTGAATACACAGCACTCACAGACACAACCTCGCTTTTAAGGAGGAACAACAATATGCTACCATGTATGTGGGCTATGGAGTAGTTCCATGGTTGGGAAAAGGCAAAATGTGATCACACAGAAGTCCATAGGAACTCCTAAGTTGTTGCTGATTTCAGCTGCTGTGACTGTTTTGTCTTCCCTGTGTACAAGCTCGGACTTCTCCAAACTCGTGTAATTTCGGAACCAGCTTCTCTGAGAAAGTGCGTAGTTTTACATACAACCGCGGACGATAGGGCTTAGCAGTTCCATATTTGTCGTTCACATGTTCACATTGTGTGCACGCGTGTGTTCACGATAGTGCAAGTTCGTGCGGATACTTATTGCAACTTCGGTCCTTTGGTGCTATCCTCTTTGTTGTCGTCGAACGAGGCAGGTGCCGCATCCCTTTTCAGCGACTTTTGCAGTCCAGATCGGCCGTCACGTGAACTACCTCGTAACATTCTGATGCAAAATGCTTCGAGCATACACGACGGTTGCCTTGATAAGTTCAGAGCACTCAACAACTGGTTTCGTACCACCCAATCACGCACAAAATCAACTGGGAACTTTGTACGAAACATCTTTGTTATTAGCGTACCTGCACACACTGCAAGAAGCACGGCATTCTCACAATTCACTCACGCTGCATCTCTCACAAAGTGACAACTTAGACGAAGTTGTGTGCACTGACCAGCCGGAGGAACAAAAAGATGATCAAATTACAACGCAGAGAAAGGTGCCCGTACGTACAGGCGACTCTCGATTTCGCTTTCAGCCTGACGAGTGACGATTGCTGGCGATTGCGAAACTGCGAGCCAGTGAACGAGCAAAGAAGAGCCAAAGCGAAAGCTGTGCGTGACGTCTGCTGTTCAAGCGGACGATCGGACGGCAAACCTGAAAACAGATTTCGCAGCAAATACAGGGTATTCGGCCAAACTATTTTGGAAGTACATTCAGTAGGCATCAACCTTTGTGCCTGCTAGTTTTTGTTGTAATCTGTGCAGTGAGTTTCCTCCGGAGCTGACCTTTAACGCACCCAATAGTTACCGTGGTGGAAAGACGTCCAAAACGGCGCACAGAAACAGCAAACGCGTTGTTTACAAACGCTTTGACCGCCAATCGCGGACGCGGCCATCTTTAAGGTCATGTGTGCGTTGACGTTTGGTGTGATGCGTGACCAGGACCTGTCCAGAATGCATTGTTTTCGCCACGCACCCTTTCATCTATGGAGCAATACATTGGAGGGCACTGCTGTGGCTTATACAATGCCCTCTCGTAACAGTTCTTTTGAATTCCGCCAGAAGTCGAGTCCACGGATTGCTAGTCTTCTCAACTACAACACTCTCACTGAAGTGGGGGTAACAGTTGTTACGTGATTTAAAATGGGCCACAAACTCCAAATTCCTCAAAAGGGAAACTGCATCCTTCTACGTTCCAAGAGTCGTGTCTCGTGTGTTCAAACATCGTCCCGTTTGACCTACGTAGCAGAAGCCTCAAGCTAGCAGAATACAATATGCGATTCCATGACACAGTCCACAATCCAGAGCTGTGCGAAACATTGCAACCAGATTGTATAAGTAGACATACTAAGTAGACATTCTTTCCGAAAGCTCGCTGGAAAACGTCCCTGAAGAACACTGCGTCTCGACAGGAGAGAAAAGCACGTACGATGCTCTCCTCCTTTGGGCATGACCTACATTTGAAGTTACAAAGAAGCCTACGCAACAAAGAAGCCTGGCCTCCTCTACCATACGCGTACGGGTAATGTGCCTGTATGCAGGCCAAAGAAACGAAATCGAAATATTTCGTTTCTTAGGTTCTAGTTCTGCAGGCATACGTTTCACGCGTACAAGCATATCCTCTCCTGGTACTGCACCAATAAATTGCCTGTATAACGGAAGTGGGAAGACAGAATGAACAATAGCCCAATACAGGGTTCGACGTGTCGACTGAAAAAATAAAGTCGAACGAAAAACGCCTGCCCAGAATGTGTATTGCGTCAGCTACTACTTTGTAGAATCCCGAGATAAAGAATGGGTTGTGATACACTGTAGAGGCAACTACAGAGGGCAGCTCATATTTAAGAACGTACTGATACAATGCCTCAAGAAGGAATTTTCTTCCTCATGAAGGAAGCTAACGCGCCACACCAACTGTCTAGCAAAAAGGTGTACCAAATGAAGACCACAATTCAAGAGACAATGAAAGACATTATCCCTTCGCGTCCTTTCATATTTTGAATTCCATACGTAGGTGGCAAAGATTCTGTGCATTTTATTGCCAGAAGCCCCTCCACAGGGTAACACTTGCAGAAAATACCCCATGCGAGAGGGAAGCCGCGTGTTACACACAAACGCCCGTGCGAATGTCGATAGCTCAACAGCGTTCCAACTTTGTACCCTCTGCCAGTAGTTTTTGCGATGCGAGACTGTCAGAAAGCCGTCGAACAGCGAGCCTTGTCCAGGGGAACACCAAGGTATACGGGCGGGGACCTTGACCACGACAGCCCAGCACACTTGAAATAGGCACTACCCTAGCCAGGTTCCGGAGCTCTTTGCCCAACTCACCCGCTCTCCTGACGCAGTGCAGAATTTACGAACATGCGCAATCATGCGACACGCCTCGCCCGGAGTGGAACAGAACAGGGTAACATCATCAGCGTATGTGAGTACTTTTATGCTGTAACAGTTTCCCCGTATAAGTTTATCCTGAAGAATTGATCGACAAAGAGGTTCCAGGTATATCGAAAACAGAATCGGCGACATATGCACCCCTGCCTCACTGAACACACAACTGTAATTGGAGCAGATGCAACCTCGTTGACAAGAAGTCGAGTGCTCACATTATGGTAACACATCCGAATCCACCTCAGCATACTATCTCTTAATCTCACACGATTAAAGGTGATGAACAGAACATCATGGCTTACTTTGTCAAAAGCCTTCTCTAGGTCAAGCTACATCATGCAACAGACATTTGCAGAAGTGTACAACATTCGACAATCGAACGCGCTGTGTGTATGTTTGTAAAGATAGTACGACATCTAATTCCGTACGCTGGATGTTCCCCGACAATATCACTAACATACTCCAGACGCTCTGTCAGGATTTTCGCAAATATCTTATAATCCACAGTAGTCAGAGTAATGGACGATAATTCTCTACCTTTCGTCTCGCGGCAGGATCCATTTTCTTTGGAATTAGTACAGTGTGTGCAACACCAAAAGATGCAGGCAGTACACCATGACTAACAGCTTCATTGAACACAGATGTCAACAAGTTCAAGAGAACGGAACTGAAAGTTTTATAAAATTCTTAATTGAGTCCATCAGGACCGGGTGACTTTCCTCTATTTAATGTACCTATCGCCCTAGCCACTTCCTCTTGAGTGATGGGCCCATTGATGCTATGTGTAGCCTCCGCAGGAAGCTCAGGCACCCTGTTGAGGAGATCAGAGACTACTATGCCAGACGCAAGAGGTGCGCGCTCACCAAAAATACCCCTAAAGTGGCCGAGAAAGAGCCCTGCTATGGCATTTGGGTCAGCAACAGTAGCAGTACCCGAATCCAGAGCTGTTGCGCAATTATCTAGTCTATGCTTCAATTGTGCTCCCAGAATGTGTTTTGAAGGCCTCTCTCCATCAAGCGTTTATAAGTCCCAAACGTCGCCACACCAGCATTGGACAGCTGTTTCGGCCTTATTGGGCCTTCATCAGCAATGCGTAGGTGGGCGACGTTTGAGCGAGTGGCGTCGGAATGTCACGTGGAACGTGATGTCCTCCCGTCAGGGTGAGTGACTCACTTCTGAAAGCCCAGTGCGAAGCCAGTAAAGTATTAAATGAAGAAAAATAGCATACGCTCTTTGGCTGCACGTTGAACATATGTTTATAAGTCCCAAACGTCGCCACACCAGCATTGGACAGCAGTTTCGGCCTTATTGGGCCCTCATCAGCAATGCGTAGGTGGGCGACGTTTGAGCGAGTGGCGTCGGAAGGTCACGTGGAACGTGGTGTCCTCCCGTCAGGGTGAGTGACTCACCTCTGAAAGCACAGTGCGAAGCCAGTAAAGTATTAAATGAAGAAAAATAGCATACGCTCTTTGGCTGCACGTTGAACATATGTTTATAAGTCCCAAACGTCGCCACACCAGCATTGGACAGCTGTTTCGGCCTTATTGGGCCTTCATCAAGGTGCTTTTGCGATCGAGCGCGTACGGCAGCGCCAGCATATTTCGTGTACATGAAAGACTCAATATCTCTCTGCACAAACTGAATGTCGTCGGCAAAAGATCCTGGCTGATGGGTTTCCAGTGCTATAAGGTCACGCAGCTGCCTCTGACTTGTCCAGATCTCTGGAAAAGCTGACACCAATTTTTATCGCCTCGTCTTTTAGGGCAGATTTGAATACTTCCCATCCAACCGCAATGTGACGTGAAGCCCGGGCCGTAGTGACCTGGTGGGTGCCAAAGGCGCTTTCTCAGACAAGAGAAAATTATTCAGCTAGTACACCTCAACAGCGACTTCCAAGGGTGCGTCATTTGAAGGGACAAACACATCCACTCACTCACTCATTCCACTTTCACTCTTACATGTTTTCTCACTCACGCACACGTTCATACGACGGGGCGATGCAAGCGGCATCTGTTGAACACGATGGAAATTGATATTCTGAGGCTGGAACACAAAATTGAGGACACAACACACAATCCTCAAGTGCCTAAGAACAATGAATGAAGGAAGTCACAGAAAAGGTAAGTCAGCTATAGGACTGGAACCCACATTTTTTGCGTCTGTCATATGTCATTTGACTGCATTGCGTGTCGAGGGCTCTACCAATTGAGGTAAGCTATTTTTCTTAACCTTTTATTCATATAATTTAAAAACTATAACACTCAATGAAACTGCTGACATGTCTTCTGTCAGCCCAAGATGCCGTTCAGCGGAGCGCCCCCTTTCCGTACAGTGATGTCCTCAAGTCCAGGTCCCCCCCCCCCAAACTTATCTCTCATTCCCTGCCACTGCCCCTCCAGTTCCTCTATGGCAGCACACTCCAACTTGTGTTTGAACTTCTCTAACGGAGGCTTTAGTTTCTCTCGGCACTCTACTTTATCTGAAAGACCACAGAGAATGAAGAGCTAGGACTACGGTGCACGAGAGTACATGTTCCTCCTGCTTTCTTCAAACTCGGACATACTTGATGTTCTGCCACGGAAGCTTCAACTCTTGGTTTATGAAGCCCCTGAAGTTATCCCAAAACTGGATAGCCGTCTTGCAGTGCATGGAGATGTGCAATAATGTTTCCTCCTCTGCAAACACGCTCTGCAATTTGGTGCCCATGGTACAGTGGCTAGATAGGGGAAGTGTGGTGACCGCGCATGCGAAAGGGGCTCCGCCGTGGAAGACGGTCGCTAGGTGGCGCCCATGCGAGGATCACTGCTGCTCAGCTGCTACGCCTCCCTTGCAGCGCACGGCAATTGCTCCTTTTTAACACGTAATTTCGTTTTTGTTGCTCATAGTACACGTTCACATATATTCTCGATATCAGCAATGATAATGTCTCCGTGGTAAGTTAAGTAGGTTTACAGAAGCGGCGAATTCTCGGCAGCAACACCTTTCCGACTGTCGACTTTGAATCGCAGTGTTAAACATTCGTCTTTCCCGTGCGCCGTGACTGAGCCTCTCAAAGATTGTGCCACTAATGAACTGCATTTGAATGAATTTCAAGGCGCAGTATATATGAACATAAGCGAAAAAGCATCCACTTATTGATTTATTGTCGTACAGCTTGCTCTAGACCCGGCCAAGTTTGGATATCTTGAGACGTTTTCTCCTTTCTCTATTTCTGTTCAGGGACTTTACATAGAAATGGAGCCGCGTTAGAACATAAAATTTGATTATCCTGTTAGTCAGCTCTGTGTGGTGCACCTCACAGCCAACTCTTGTTACTGGGCTAGCCTGGAGTTGTGATGACACTTCCATGACCACTTCACTGTGGATCTTGCACTTGCTCATGGTCATTGTAAAGGAGTTTTCTATTGTTTCAATCAGGTTATAAAGCTGATCTGAAGCGTACAAAAGACCCCCATGATCAAAATGCTTTACATACATATCAGCACCATCAGTCCTGTCCTGTTTGGCCAACAGCAGGTCAGCACAGCGTTCGCACTGATGTGCTTACATACATTTGCGAGCAGCATAGCCTGCAACATACATTATAAGCCGAGCGTCACTTCGTTCCACTATCATCTCGTCATGTCTTGGTGACTCACACAGTCCATCCAGAACTTCTCCAACTTCTTCAAGATTGCCGATATCTAGGGCAGCGTCAAGACTCGTTGTTTATAATGTTCGTGAAATGACGAACTACATACTGACTGTCGAAGTGCAGTTCGCAAATTGCAGAGTTAGGTTGAAGCTCGACGTCACCACGTGGCACAGCGCGTTTCCACTTGTCGAACATTGCCGGATCCTTGGGTACGCTGAACAGGCTGCGCTTTTCCTTGCATGATCTGTAGCCGCTGTTGCAACCAGGAAGGAAACAGTGATTATCCCGCCTGCGTGATGACGGTGGAGTATTCTCTTCGTCCCATGTTCGTTTACGTTTCATCTCGAGCACTGCTGCCGAAACTTACAACGACAAGGACAACGAAAACCAAGGCATGCCGCACGCCCGGACGGAGAAGTAGCAGGGATACTGTGCTCAGCGCCCCCTGGGCATGACGTAACTGTCTTCCAAGGCGTGGACCGCCGCTCCAACGGGAGTTGCGAGCCGGTCACCACACTGCCCCTATCTAGCCACTGTACCCATGGTACCAAGAACCTCTTACTTCGTAGCCATGCTTTTACTGGCAAAACTTCCCAGTGGAACTGGAACAAGAAGTCCTTTGAACCAGTAGGAATTGGCATTTTTCGAACCTTTCTTAATACGCCCTGTGTCCCTTTCGGAGGATTACATTGTCTATACAGAAAAGTCGACAGTATTGCCGCAATTGTATGCCAATACAGTCTTCCCCTTTACAGTCATGATTTAGTTCCGCGAAAACCGTGCTTCAAAGAAACATCCTCGTCGTCTCGTGCATTGTTCCAGGTCATGTCATGGCTGTGCGAGGTGTTAGCGGTGCAGGTTACTATGGCAGGAAACCGGCCCTTCACCCTTATAAATGTGTATTGCCCTACGGGATAAGTCGGCTTCGACGTTTACTACGTTGGTCTCTAAGGTATCTGGCGAGTACATCGTAGCGGGTGACTTCAATTCGCACCACGTCGCGTGGGGGAACAAGACTGAGGCCCATCGTTGGCCCTAACCGCTTCTAACTAGTAGCATCGTCATGGTCATCTCATTCCAAGGTTGTCCTGGCCAATCTCCCTTGCGGATGCGGTGTCATGGCATGATGGAGGCTGAAGAAGAAGAAGAACAGCATCTTCTACGTACCTCCTTGTGGAAGGAAAGGCTATGCGCCACTGTGGAGGGAGACGAAGAAGAAGAAGAAGCTGCAGCTGCGACGGTAGCTGCAGTTTCTTGTAATTGTCCAGCTGCTGAGGTAAGGGTTGCCGAGCAACTTAAGTGCTGTCCTTAGGAGCGGGTCCTTCTGGTCTCGGAAACACATAAAATCTCTGTACTTGTAATTTGATAGTAAGGTTGACCAGTCCGATACCTGCTTTCTTTAGGTTTAGAAAGCAGGTATCGCAGATTTCAGACCAACCGTGTCGCATACAGTACCTGTCACTCCCCAGTAAAGCTTACGTACGTAATTCGGTCTTGTACACGGCTATTTTCTATGCAGCACAGTGCGTCAGCATCTACAAGCGCGCCCAGAACAGGTTTCACAGAAAATGCGCAATATTTATTTGGAAATCCCCAATGGAGAAGATAAGGCGGCTGTCGCGTCGTCTGCCTCGTGCGCTCTGTTCAGGAGGACATTATCAGACCATCTCTCCCGTCTGGTGGCGTTGTCACAGCGTAGTCACCGCTAGGGTGCCCTACTAGTCACGGAAGTGAGGCGAAGGGGGTACTAACTGACGACCTCGGTTCGCTACACCAGCCTGACACGCGCTCGCAGATTTCAGACAACCGTGTCGCATACAGTACCTGCCGTGCCATGCGAGCAGTTTTGCCGACACTAGACTCATTTTCTTCGCCCACATATCGCCTCTGTCTCCATTGAAGTTGATTCCCAAATACTTTCCCACCGTTGTCGTCCATGTGGTTTGCATAAACCATTTGAGCTAAGCTAACACACCTCCCCAGAGACTTGATTTACTGGTTTTCCCATCGTATTTAATCCTTATGTCCTGGAATTTAATCCTTATGGCCCGATATTTAATCCTTATACTGTGGAATTTAATCCTCATGCCGCCACTTTTAATCATTGTTTCGTGGCATTTAATCCTGATGCCGCCACTTTTAATCCTTTTCTACCGTGGGATTTAAAAAGGGGACACGACGTCCGGCGGCTCTATGGGCGAAACAGTGCGATTTTTTGCACCTAATACAGAACCTATTCGGACAAAAATGGCCTGTTTGAGAGATTTTAGAGTTTCAAACAATTCGTATTGGAGACATTTGCAATTTTTTTTTGCAGAAAATTTTCAAAAACCTTACGAAAGCTGCAAAAAGTTTGTAAGTTAGGTCTCTCGCTTTTGGAAGTTCGTAGCTCGTTTACTGTAGCACATATGTGAAATGTAATCAGTAGCATTTACGCGGAATTCTTAAATATTTTGGTGTCAATGGCATGTCTGTCCATGCCTCCAGTTGTTCACGATATTGAAAAAACTTAAGGTATGTACGGCTCCGTGAACCGCGCCGTCTTGCCATTAGCGCCACATTGCCGGTCACAAGAGAACTTCATATCATTCCGCGGAATGCAGTCGCTGTTCTGGTATGGTGAGCTAGAATGTGATAACTGTGTGATAACCGGCCTATCCAATGCATGGGAGCGCTTGGTCGCGGCTGTGGCACCCCAGCCACGTGCGATTGATTACATGGATGCGCTGAAGCTCGCTAAGCGCCTTGCGGAAGTATTTTTGTGGGGATCCGAGGAGGAAGGAGGCAGAGAGAGGCGTCGTTTTCAGTGTTCAGTGGTTCTCATCTGTACTTATCTGTTTCCTATCACGTGCCCTTTCCGTTCGTATCACGTGCCCTTCCCAAATGCAGAGGTTCGCACCGCGCCGGCCAAGAAACGGAACAGTGCCGTGGTGCCGATGGATGGCTTATCAGGGCTTCGCGAGCTCTTGCTCAGTACAAGGTCGTGGCTTGCTGCATGAGGTTCTCTATCTCTCTCTCTCTCTGTTGCAATTGACAATTTGTTGCTTTATGTCGTGATACCACAATGATCATAAGCGATGCAACAGTGGTCGGTCTGTGCATACGGCCGTATTCTTGCTCAGCTCTGAGGGATCCTTGCGCTTCGAGGAACCCTTTCAGTAGCATTGGCAATGCGTTGGGCGTTCGCTCGCTGCGCGTGCACAGTCTATAAGCAAATTGTACCCCGCCGAAAAGCTGATAGCGTCCTCAGCCGGAATTGAATCCACAACCTGACGCCAAACATTTGAGGGTTTTAGTGAAGGGGCCTCGGTAAATCACTGATTGTAAAGTACGGGTAGATTTGGTTAGACGAAGTACAATGGCCATTCTTTGCAATCTAACTGTGCTTGTTTCTACAGATTTTTCGGACTCGGATCTACAGAAAATTTTTTCACGTGTGGCAACACTGCCGTAAACAAGGAAATAGTCAAACAGGTCATAAATCATGCAGATAGTTCCATACTATTGAGTATGACGTAAGGGGGCGGCACTGGATGAAGATGAGCGAGTGAGCTGCTTGGAACACGCACATAGAATAAACCGTTCTCTCGTAGAATACGGTCTGTGTCAGCCTCCTCTGTCCTTAACATTTGGTGCCGAAACCTGGGAAGAAGGCTGACCTCTCACATATTCACTCATGGAGTAGCTACGGCGTAACAGAACTATCCTTTGTGGAACCGTGACGCGGTGCCTGTCATCCACAACCGAGCTCCTGCAACAGCCGTCACCGGCCTCGTCTGATTTGCAGGTAACCCTGGATGAACTTCTCGACAAGGACAGGGCTCTGAACGATGAAGTCGCAGAGCTCATCGACGACGACACCTACGAGCAAGAAATAAGCACCGCTCTCGATTACCACAAGAAAATTTGCCGTTGCGGAAGCCGGATTCGGTTCCTTCTGAGTTATCGTCCCGGATCTAATACTCTAACGACTGGCAACGCTACCCAAGACCAAGCAGGAGAGTACTCAGACTTGGGTACTCAGGCCACTTGGGGTCGGGTACCGTCGATGCCGCTCAGAACCTCACTGCGAGGAGCTCGCGCTCAGGAGCGCAACGGGTTAATCTGCCGAAACTCCAAGTGCCCGTCTTCTCTGGTGAGCTCCGTGAATGGAAGGGGTTCTGGGACCACTTCGAAGCAACTATCCAAAGACGTCAGGATCCGTCATAGAGAAATTGCAATACCTGAGTAGGTCTGCAAGACCGTCGAGGCAAAGTCTGCAAGACAAGGAGTCGAGTGGATTCGAAAACGAAAACAACTACCCGATGACGGTGAGCGTGCTCACCGAGCAGTTTGACCGGTTCGACGCTCTTGTCGATGAACCTGTTAATAGCCTTCTTGCCATTGCGCTTATTCCAAGTTCTTGTCAAATAACTCGGCTCCGGGACCTTGCGGGACAAGTGCGAAACTAATGTACACGTAGTCCTAGTTGTTTTATTTAAAAAAATCTCTATTAAAAATGGCTACGACCACGAAGTATGCGTTTGTGGCACCCCGTTTATTTTGTGTGTGTGTGTGTGTGTTTCAGCTTGGACAAATTTCTATAAAAAAGTCACGAGAGCACGTCATTTTCACAGTTGAGTTCTACGGGCGCGTATCTTTTCCAAGAAAGACTATAATGACTAAGAAGGATGACTAATCAATTAAATTCATTAATTAACTCGAATAAGGACGTCTTGAACAAAAGCCAGATACCGATATGGGAGACTGTCCTAGTTAAAATCCACAGCACGTTTAAAAATTTTGAAACACGTACGTGTATTAAAATATCCATCCCTGAATTTTGACACGCAAATGGGCCAAAACCGAAACCGTGCCAACCACTCTCTTAAAAATGATGGTGGTGGTGGTGGTGGTGATAGGGCTTGCCGTTGTCGGCCTCACGTATGGGGGCAACGTCACGACCGACGCCCTGGCGTCCGCCGTTTTGTGACAATTAACATTTCTACATAAGTGTCACAAAAAGGCGTACGCCTCTCGTTTCCAACAAATCAGGGGAGAGAACGATGTCACTCGGGATGATTGTTGGCTAGGAGCGTGCTATGTGGTGAAGTTCATTTTTAAGAGTGCACGTTTGGGGTGGGGGTGGGGGGTCTTCACGGTACGGAACACTTCTGCGCTCACAACTATATTGTCTTGGCTCAGAAACCGTATGTTTCTGGAACGTAGAGAGGGAAAAAGGAATCACAAAACACGAATATACTTCAAGTACTCTTTTCCTTAGGGAAGCGAGGAAGCGAGAGATTTATTGACTCTACGTTGCACTAGTGTCAGCGCGCTGAGCGGTTGAGCTGGAATTGGAAATGAATCAAAAATAATAATAAATAATACTAAAAAGAAAAAGAATGAAAAAAGCGTTATCTGAGCTGATCGAGCTCGGTTCACTCTGGACACTGTTGCACCGACGACTGGCGCCATGTTCGAACTTACCTAAAATTGCTCCTCTGTTGAACTGTCCTTCTCGGCTCGCATGGCCGCGCCCATGAAATCAGCAATCAGCTGTTCTCGTTTTGGGGAGTGTGCACCAAACTGTTTGTAGTTCAAGCTACAGGTACTTAATACGAGTGGGAGAGCTTCGGCAGTCTTCCTGTGGATTCGTGGGTGCATCAACAAAGATGGGCATAGCCTTCGGGATGGCTGTGTCTATGACAGCCGGTGTCTTTCTCCGTCTGTTACGTCGCGAGACAACTGAGATCACCGTCTGTGCGCGCTCAGGAAGCTTGTAATCTGCCCTGATACATATACAGTAATATATACCTTCAATATACACTGATACATATACTGTCAATAAATTGGGACTTGCTCCACTGCAATCTTTCCCGGAGTTCACAAGAGACACTGTTTGCGGATTTATGCCTTACATTTAATCTATCGCATGTCGTTCCACATCCTACCCGAATAACTCATGCCACGCAGTCAACCCTTGACTTGGTTTTAACCTCCCATACTGAGCACATGACTTCTTTGCATGTCACTGATGGTCTCAGTGACCACAAGGCCATTTTCTTCGATATCTCTTCAAGTCGTCCAAATGTTCATAAATTCAACGATAAAACCATATACGACTACGCTCGAGCTAACTTCCAAGCCATCAACGAGGGTCTTGAAGCTCTGTATGAAGATTCCTTTCATGGCACCTCACCTCACTCCATTGAGGATAACTGGTCCCTCTTTCGTGACAACATAAACTACCTTACCGAGTACAATGCTTCAAAGATAAGAGTGAAATCTTATGATCACAGTCCTTGGTTCACGAAAAGTCTTAAAATCTTGCTAACCAAGAAAAGGCGTTTATTCAGGAAGGCAAAGCGCCTTGGCGACGACGTATCACGGGCTAAATTTCACTACTGTGAACGGGAATACAGGCGCTCGATCAAGGAAGTGACTCATCAGTTCTTAACCATCGACCTCCCGTCTCTCTTGACAAATAAACCAAAACAATTTTGGAAAATTTTATCTCCGCCAAAATCCCACCTTATCAGTCTAACTGACACCCGCCGACAACGACTGCGCCAACGCTTTCGCTTCCTCGTTTTCATCCGTTTTCAACACCGATAACGGGTACACCCAAACTCCATTATCAGTAATCGCCTCCTCACCTATGGTCCCCATTCATATCAGCACACATGGCATTTGTAAAATCATTGGGTCACTTAAGCTGTCGTCAAGTGCTGGTCTGGACTCTATTAACCCGAAGGTTCTATACAACACGAGATCTATTTCCAGCAAGATTCTATGTTGCATATTTACTCAGTCACTCCAAGATTCTGCTTTACCGCAGGACTGGAAGACGGCGAAGATTGTCCCTATTCACAAATCAGGCAGCGAGGGAGAACCTTTTCAGTACCTTCAGAACTTAGTTTCAGAACCTCATCAGTTCGAGGGAGAACCTTTGTATGGTTGTGCGGCTCACCGATTCATTGAGTGCTCCATTTGCCATGGAGGTCGGTTAGGTGGTTCGGTTGTGGTTGTGCGCATGTGGCTCACTTACTCGTTTTCTGAGCAGTTCACTTCGCGCCGTTGGCTGGCGGGAGTGTCTGGCTCGCTGAGTCATGGTGTGACTGTTCGTTTGCGCTTTATGGCATTATCCACGGAATGGTCTGACCGCTCCTGATCGAGTGAGTGGTAACTGGGCTTGGACTGGTTTGCTCTGGACTGTTTGGTGTTCCGCGGCTGATCTTTTACGGGATGGATCCGTTCGGTCTTAATAACGGTAGCAACCCCGATGCGTCCGTTCGAAAAGGGGTGCAACCGTTGCCGTGCTAGCGCTGCAACCCTTCGTCTTTTTATTAGGATTTGTCCATTTCTCGCCGTATGAAGGCGATAAAACTACAACGTGAAGTAATGAGATATGCATGAAACTGCTCGAGACCCAACTTCAATGAAAGGCGATGTCCGTAGCATATACATTAGCGACAGCATACACGCGGTATGGTTTACGTCAGAAAACGGATGGAACACGAATGAACATGTAATTGTAGCGAACAAAAGTGTAAACATGACGCGACTTGCGTTTTGAGTTCGAATGTTCGAGCTCTGGTTACCACGTTTTTATTTCGTGTTTGTTCATTTCCTATGAGTGTCGTGCTGATTGTGAGTATGTATTGTATTGTACATCAACATTAATTTATCTTTAATAAACATATCCCCCCATTAATTTATCTGTCGTTTTTGAGTATGTAATAATAAGCAGAGATAATCACAGCAACGTGCGGTTGCGAGAAAAGCGCCGTTCTTCTCTTCACCTCTTTCTTTATAATAAATGTAAGGTCAGCTATCACGTGACCTGATGACGTCATTGCGTCACGTGTGTCGTGACGTCACTGAATCACTGAACGAATCTTTTGAACGAATCACTAAAATGAACTGAATCAAATGAATCGATTCACTAAAAAGAGTCGTTTTGCCCATCACTAGCTTCCAGAAGGAGACCCCTCCGCGCATGCTCGGTCGTCGCCTAGCAACGGAGACGCTTGCTCGCGCCAGCCCAGCGGTGGCTTGGCGCAGCGAGGCCGCGCGGATGTGACGAGCTTGTTATGAATTCCCGCGTGGTCGATTTTCCTCGGCTATTGTTTTTCGTCGCTCATGCGACGCAACTTCATCTTCCGTACCTTCGCAAGACATATATTTACAGAATACCACCCACTTTGTAAGGGACGAGAGGGTCTCCAAAGCCTTGCTCCCTTGTTTTTATTGCCAGTTCGTAGCTAGCGACGAGACAAAAAAAAAAAAAAAAGAGAAGAAAAGCGAGTTAAAAGAGTACAAAGCGGTGACCGCAAAAGATATACGACAGGCATAAGAAGGGCAACGTCCATCTACCTTTTGTGTTAACCACGGAGTTAATTTCTGTCTTTGTGCTTATTGTTCATAGCTCTTTATCCAGACAACAGAGCGCGGTACTATTTCTGTATTTATTACGCTCCGAGAAAGTTGATCCGAGCTAGGTATTTACAGGTGTCAACGCATAAGATGGAGGAAAGTACTAACTATATAACCCGTACAAAGCAACAGCTACACACCACACAAATATTTCAATATATGTACAGTAAATATACCATTCACAGCATACAACCACACAATGGAGAAAGAACCAGTTTGCAGTATTCTCAATAATTATGTGCCATGCTGTCATAAAACACTGATGCACTCTGCTCCTCTGGCATTTCTGGAAGCACCCTACTTAAGTTAGGTGCCTTGTAGGTCTCTCTCAGCGTCTCAGCCTTTTTGCCTACTCGGCCGCGAGAAAGCCAGTGCCCTCCAGGTGACAGACGTTGCTTCTTCAATGGCAGTTCCTTCACTACTGTCCCAAATGCAGCTGCTGTCTGTGGAGGTTTCGGTCTTTTTGTGCTAGTGCACCCCTTTGTTGGTGATCCTCTAATGATAATGCCATTGCTTGTAGTAACACTTTGCTGCACCAGGGTTCTGGCATCATTAAACATGGCATGTAATTGGTGGAGCACTTCTTGATCATGGATATAGTAGAGAGAAGAAAGAATTTGGTCGACTTGACCTCTGATCTGAGATTTCAAATGACGGTTTGTTTGGTGCGATGTCCTTGGCAGGTCCACATCTGCACACTGCTCGGGGGTGTCCTCTACTTGTAAGTCCACGATCTCTGTATCAAGCGATGTGCTATTTGTTGAAGCATGTGCTGTCATGTGAGGCCCATCTCTGTATGATGTAGGGAGACACGAGAAGCCCCAGCCATCAACAAGCAGAAATACTGCTGCAAAGTGCTTACATGGCAACTTTGACTTTATGAAGTCAAAGCATGTGCAGCTGGGGGCACTGAAGCTTACTGTGTGGAACTTACAATTGTCACTGGCAGAGCGAACGAGAAAAGTGCCCTCTTCGTTTGCAATCTTCACATCATATAGCTTGTAATACGAAGCTCTTGCTAGGCGTTCCATGATGCGTTTTGCCACGGTAGGTGGCCTTCCATGCAGGAAGTCAGGCACGTTGCTGTGGTAAAGGCGGTAGCTAGGAGAAAAGCTCAAGTTTGCCTGGAGAAACTGCGCTTCCTTTTGTGGAAAGAACTTGTCAACTAGGACTCTCAGAAGTCCCCGAAGACTACGACGACCACTGTTCCCAGCCAAATATGATTTCAGCTCTTTGTTTTTTGATTCAGTCCCGTTGTTCGTGTCAATAGGTAGGTCTGCTCTGTACATTTTCACCCACATCTCCTTGATCGATAGCCACTTATGTGTTACGTAGGCCTGCAGCTTCTCGTTTGTTTGCCAATGGGAAGAGTGCATCAAGGTGTCAAGCGCATTTCCTTAATCCAGTTCATCAGTGCTGCATGCTACTTGTCTCAGCATGATCTTCACAACGTCAACTTCATTTACTCCGTTTTCTTTCTTCGAGAGCCACCTGTGCCATGCCTGCTCTCTGTGAAAGCTGCACAAGACTGTGCGGCTGCAGGGAAAAGAGGAAGACAGTGCATTTATTTCCGGCTGGCTATAGTCCACCATCCAAAACTTAGGGCTCAGACCTGGGTTCCAACTGTTGAAGATTTCAAGTGCTTCTTGAATACACTGGGCAGTTTCAAACTGAATCGTGAAAGCACCGACCACGGCATAGCAGGACGCAGTTTTCACAACAATCAGGAAGAGGGGAAGGGCATAATCTGTAGTTTTATACGTGGCATCGAGACATACCATAGTGTCACTGTACTTCAGCATCAAGTCATTCATAAATTGAGTCTGGATGCATAAGAGTAATGTATGTTCACACTCCTGCGCAACAGACTCGAGAACATCGCAATCAGGCGACCCAGCTTGTCGCTCATGATTCCCTGGCATGGCATCTTCCCGAGTCTTTATCTGATAAGCACGAAAAAAAAAAAAAACAGCTAGTTGTAGGAGCCTTCTTCTTCAGCTCTGCCACATACATTGCGACATTCTCCTGGTCGACAGAACTAAACCTGTCTTTGCGTAGTGCCATTTGGATGTGGTTTTTTATATCTGTTTTCGTTGGGTAGAAATCCCTGCATGTTGCAGGAGGGCTCTGCTTGCTTGCGAAAAGAACATCCTGAACGTAGAATTTCAGGCAGCTCTCCATTGTGCGTACAGATGTCACACCTTGCTGCACTAGCTCAACGATCTTTTTGGAGACCTGTGGGTTCATGGGCTGTGCATAGCCTGCACACTGAGCGTTGAAATCGTAATTGCAGTGGCTTTCCCGGTCAGACATGCTGATGTAGAATCGTTGTTGGCGAAGCACAGCATTACCACTAGCCTCGTCTTGGAGTGCCAGCTTGAGTCGGGTCATCACCTCCTTTGTAGCCATTTCCCGCTCCCACTTCGTACTGTGATGTGGAATGTTCACCTTAATAAATAACGGTTGTCATGTGAAAATAAGCCAGGACATTAGTCGCATGCAACCAGTTTTTTCGTAACTTGAAACAATGTTAAAGTCAGTAGCGTAGTCAGAAAAATCTTTGGGAGGGGTCATATCGTATGTCTGCATGTCTCTCGTATGTCATATCATATGTCTCTCTTCTTTCTGTCCCAAGTTCATCACTATAGATAGGGTTTCAGTGGTGGTGGTGGTGGTGGGGTATTGAGTCACCAGATACCCTCCTGGCAGGCATGCCACTGATCAATCCGAATCATCATTCCCAAATCCAGTACTTGTAGTCTGTCAAACATTGGTGTAATACTGCTGCAATTGGGACAATCTGTCTTTCTCATCAACATGTTTTTTGGTGATGTTAAATAGTTATTGCACACTCAACTTTGTGTTCATTGGAGAATACAGGATTTGTCATAGTATTAACTCAAATTACACATCTTCTTGTGCTGTGTTTTTAAAGGTCTGTTTACCTTGAAGTCTGGGTACATCTCAAGTTGTTTAATGTGCATCATTGCAGCGCAGCCTTTCTTCTTCGTCCCTTGGAGTTTTAACTTTCTTCGTTGGAAGGTGGTTGCTGACCAGTCTGCTTTTCCCTCGTGTACAGACATGTTGAGATACAGTTATAACTGTCCCATCAACTTTATTAAGTCATATTCTAGCTAAGGGGCCCACAGGCTTGAGCTACGTCCGTTCAATTGCGTCATATGTGGAACACTCTGCTATTTTTGCTTACCTCGTTGTTCCTTGAATCCTGCACCTTCTTTAGGTCCCGTCCAAAAAGGCATCCCTTCTCTACACTTTGCACAACTTTGAATGGCACATCTTCGTTTACGACGACATGACCGCGGCTGCTACTGAGCACCAACCTTCCTGCATGAATGCAATATTATTAACGATGGTGATGACGTCCCGCTTTGGAAACAAAATGCTGAAAAACAACGCGGGAAATATCAGCCTAAACGTTGACGCCAACGCACCTTTTAGCTTGATCGAGTGTTCGGTTTGGAAGGAGACGTTGATTGTGGCAAGGTCCCGCTGAAACTCCTCGAACTCCTCTTTAGACTCAGTGTAGCCTCTCCACGTGCGGCCGTCTTTCTTTAAGCCACGCAGGTGCTTTCTGACAACGTCTTCTTTAGAGGGCGTCGAGCGGGTGCTCTCCATTGAGAGATGCACAGCCGCGATTACGCAATCGCAGACAAAACAAGGTAGGTATTCACCTTGACAAAACGTTAAAAGCTGAAGTTGATTTATCCCCGACAAGCTGCTGACAGCAAGCGCGAAGTTGCGAAGAAAGCCAGTGAAAGAAAGGTGGCAGACGTCGTGGCGGGCTAAGTGCGAGCGTCTCCATTGCTAGGCGACGACCGAGCATGCGCAGAGGGGTCCCCTTCTGGAAGCTACTGCGAAAAACCTCTCCCTACCCTGCGGGGAACTATTTTGAGACGCGGGAGCCAAAAGCCTTCGCTGCTCTGAGGCTGTCGTGCCTGTCGACCAATCAGAGACGATTTATTTTGAAAGTTTGAATCTGAAGCGTTTGTATCGCAAAAGTTGATTTTTACGGCTTTATCTTTACGCCGTGGATTTTTTCGTGATTTATTTCGAGGAGTTTATTCTCGAAGTTTATTTTGCGAAGTGTAAACCAGAGTGATCCCACTTCTGCCTGTGAGAGCTCAAGCTTACCGACTTCATTTGCACGATCCACTCCTTAGGATTGAAGACTACGGGCACCTCTCTAAAGAGTCACTGCGTGGATCAAGAGGTTTCTTCGTCGTGCGTCACTCCATGCCACGTCTTCCTCCGGACCGCTAACAGCCTCGAGTTGTGTGAGGCAGAGTTGTACTGGATTTGTTCAACGCTCTGCGTTTCCTTCAGAAGTCGCTACGTTAGAGGTCGGACAATCTGTCCGAGTCTACTTCCACTATTCTTACTTTACAGGCATTCCTAGACCAGAAAGGTTTGCTTCGTGTCGGTGGTCGCCTGCAGGCCCTTGATGCGTCGGAGGAGTTGAAGCGTCCTATGATACTACCGTGCAATAACCGGTTCACCGAACTTCTGGTAGACGCAACGCATGTCCGCCTTCTTTATGGAGGAGTCCAGCTGACCTTAATTGGACTCCGCTCCAGGTTCTCGATTATGAAAGGATGTCGGACAATGAGACGGGTATTGAACGCTTGCCGAGCCATCGTAGATAGGTCACCCCAACCCACCTCGGAAAAGCGTGCAACGACGAAGGCCGTCACTAGATACCCCACTGTTGCCGTTCCGGATCACTTCATCGCGCTAAGTTTAGCGGCAAAATGTTTTTGTTGTTTCTGCGAATGAATCTAGTCTTTATATGTCCAAATAAAACGCGTATAACAACTTTCTGTGTCGTGCTTCACTTTTTGGTCCCGTTTTTAAACGTGTTGAGCGATCGGAAGGATCTAGTGCACGGCTGCGTGCATCACATAGCGTACCTGTCGTACCAGGCGCCGCAGGCGCAGTCGTCCATTTCTCCTTCGGTGACTTGGCCTGGCTTGGATTGTGCTTCAACTGGATCTTTAGCGCACTACAATCTAACGCAAGCCAACGTCTGGTAACAATGGGGTATCTAAGGGCGGCCTCCGGCATTGCACGCATCGGGATAGGAACAAATACATGGGAAAATGGCGACATTGGGGGACCTGATCGTAGACGCTTGCGTCCGTAGTCTGCTCCTCCTATGGGGCCGGATAACCGAAACCATGCCGCTTGACGTCGTTGGAATTTACTTTTGGGAACCGCTGTACTGCTCCGCATCATCGCAAAACACGGTCAGAAAGGTGTACATCGTTGTGTTCTCGTGTGCAGGGACAAGAACGATCCACCTCGAGTTAACGACTGATATGACGGCACAAACATTCCTCTTTGCCTTTCGCCGCTTCACTTCGCGGCGGGGTGTGCAGTCCACCATGTATTCGGACAACGCAAAGACATCCCCTTACTGCTCTCAGGTGCTGCGCGCGCTCTTCATGACTCTGTCCAAGACCACGCCAGTTCTCTCCGCATTCTGTGGAAATTTATCGCTGAATGTGCGCCCTGGTGGGGAGGTTTTTGGGAACGACTCATTCGTACTATCGAGGACGCGCTGAAACGTGGTTTAGGGCGCATTAGTCTCTGCTATGAGGGACTTCTCACCGTGCTACTCGAAGTTGAGGCTGCAGTCAACTGCCGTCCCCTTGCCCAGTTTGCCGACGACACAGAGGACTGCGAGGCTCTGACTCCTTCCCACTTCTTGATTGGAAGGCGTGCCATGGCCTTACAGGCCTTACCGGCTTGCCCTGGCGTCGGGAACATGGCGCCCCCATCGCCCGGCAGGCAGTGCCTGTCGCAGTAGCCCGCTCCCACACTGCGGTTGGGTCACCGTGGGAGTCGTAGATCCCCACGTATAGCTGTGCGTGGCTGCCCCGTGTCTGGGGAAAGGGGGATCGTCGTGGTTGAGTGGACCCAGAGGTTGTTCTGGACCCTTTAGGGCCCCTCTGGGAAACCAACACACCACTTTGGCCCCTGCTTCCCATAGACGTGTGGTCCTGGAAGATCCGGCCAGGACTATTCAGCTAGTCGCCATCTCCTATTTTCCTCACTTTGTCCTTTCATCTACTCCTCCTTCCTCCTTTTCCTTATTCACCCTCTTTGGCGGCAAGGGTCAACCTTGTGCAGTACTTTCAATCTCTCGTTGAAGCTGCACTTGGGTATAGTGCAGAATGATGTGTTAATGTGCGGAGCACGTTCATTGGTTGGGGTCGGTGGTGGCCGACACACCTACTGCACTGAATACCACATATTCTTGCATGGACAATCAAACTTCCAAAAGACGCGATCAGCCTCCCAAAAGAAGTCGCAACGAAGTACTCAGCATGAATTTTTCTTAATGTCACTGAAGAACCATGGTTCCCAAAGTATCTAATCATACATTCAAAGGACCAGAACTGCCCACTCGAAAAAAATTCTCCATTTGTGACTGGAAAGGCTCTGGAACAGTTAATTGGGAAATCGTATGATGCCAAAGAGCTGAGAACAGGTGACGTCCTACGTCCCCTATCCCCTCTACGCCCCCATATCCCAACATGGAGAGTATATCTGTCAGCCCGCATGGTATCGCTAAACTTATCGACTCTCTTGAGAATACCTCATCATGCGGTCTTGATAGTATAAATATCAAAGTCTTAAAACAGACATATCCTCACTCTTCCTGTCATTTATCTTTCAGCATGCAGCCGTTAGAGACAGGTGACATTCCTCGTGACTGGAAGACAGCCAAAATCATTCCCATCTTTAAGGCAGGCGACCCACACACTCCATCGAACTACAGACCAGTTTCACTAACAAGCGTCCCGTCGAAACTCATAGAGCATGTCGTCTACAAACACGTGATCCAGATCTTGGAAAATAACCAGTTCTTCTTCCACAATCAGCACGGATTCCGAAAGGGTTTTTCCTGCGAAACCCAACTTGCATCGTTCACGCATCACATCAGGCTCGCTTTAGATAACAACATTGAATGCGATGCTATCTTCCTCGACCTATCAAAAGCCTTTTATAGGATATCACACTCATTGCTGTTTAAAAAATTATCAGCGCTCCACTTCCATCCACGTATACTTCAATTGGTTAAGAACTTCTTAACAGATCGCTCACAGACGGTCTACGCTAACAACCACTACTCTTCATGTGCGCATGTCACCTCTGGTGTCCCACAGGTGGTGCACCTTTGTTGTTTTTAATATATATTAATGATCTCCCACAGTCAGTTTCGTCGCACATTCGCCTATTTGCAGGTGACTGCGTCGTCTATCGCACAGTCCATTCCACAGCAGACCATATAGCCTTACAGAGAGACTATATAAATATAGGCGAATAAATATAAAGGCGTATAAAATAGGCGAATGGTGCGAGACCTGGCAGATGTCACTTAACCCCACAAAATGTAAACACGTGATGTTTTCACTTAAACAACGATCATGTTCCACTACATATATCATAAGTGGATCACCTGTAGAAACCGTTACTAACTACAAGTACCTTGGAGTGCATTTCTCGTCTGATCTAACATGGAACACACACATCTCGAACATTCTTTCTAATGCAAATCGTAGTCTTGGGTATCTTCGGCGACACATTACTCATGCACCTCCACATCTCAAACGGCTGGCCTACCTCACGTTTGTCCGCCCGAAGATCGAATATGCCAGTGCCATATGGGATCCTCATCAAACTTATCTTTCGAATAATATCGAAGCCTTGCAGAATCGGGCTGCCTGGTTCCTTTTTAAACAATATTCACCTTACACAAGCGTAACCTCACTCAAGGTCCGAGCTGAGCTCACCGACCTTAAAACACGTCGTATGATTCAACGGCTGTCATTATTTCACACTCTCCCGCGCTCCGCAGTAGTTACATCCGCTCCCCTTCTTATCTTTCCCCCGGCGTCGGGAACTTGGCGCCCCCATCGCCCGGCAGCAGCCGCAGTAGCCCCCTCCTGCACTCACGGTTGGGTCGCCGCAGGAGGGAGACCCCCACGTATAGCTGTGCGTGGCTTTCCCGTGTCTGGGGAAAGGGGGATCCTGGCGGTTGAGTGGACCCGGAGGTTGTTTAGGACCCTTCGGGGCCCCTCCGGGAAAGCAACACACCGCTTTGGCCCCTGCTTCCCATAGTCGGGTGGTCCTGGAAGGCCCGGCCGGGATTATTCAGCTAGTCGCCATCTCCCTTTCATTACTTTCTCTTCCTTGGTCTCCTTCTTCTCTCCTTTCCTCCTTTCACCTTCTTTGGCGGCAAGGGTCAACCTTGGGCAGTCTTTCACTCTCCAGAAGCTGCGCTTGGGTATAGTGTAGGCGTACCTGCTACTGCGTGAAACGCGGTCCCCTGGTTGGGCTCCGTGGTGGGCGGCAGGACCCTTGCATCGAATTGTATTGTCACCTTTATGGCTTCCTCTTCTTTAAAACCCCGAGATCGGAATCGGAAACGGTTCCGCACCGAGTACCAGCAAATTGATTTAAATACCTCAACACCCGAACCATGGTTTGCAAAGTTTCTCGTTGTCCACTCGAATGACGACACAAGACCACTGTCAAAGGTATCTCCTTTTGTAATAGCGAAAGCACTTGAACAGCTGATAGGTAAAGAATACAATGCCAAGAAACTGGGCTCTGGAGATATCCAAGTCCACGTTGAAAAGCGAGAGCAAAGCATTGCACTTCTTTCACTGACAAGCATCAATGGGATATCTGTCACAGTAAGTTCACACCGGAGTCTCAACATTGTTAAAGGAGTAATTTCTGAGAGCGACCTTCTTGACTGTTTGGAATCAGAACTTCAAGAAGGCTTACAACAGCACGGTGTGGTAGCTGTAAAGCGAATAGTCATGCGTAGGGATGGGAAAGAAATCCCAACAAAGCACATAATCCTTTCTTTCAAGCTCCACAAGCTGCCAGACACAATCAAGGCCGGTTACCTCAGTTGCAATGTGAGGGCTTACATCCCCAATCCGAGTCGCTGTTACAAGTGCCAGCGGTTTGGCCACGGTTCTCAGGTATGCCGTGGGCAGCCCGTCTGTGCTAAGTGCTCCGGCAAAGACCATTCGTCAGAGTCGTGCAGCAATGATTTTCAGTGTGCCAATTGCAAGGGTAACCACCCTGTTTACTCCAGATCATGTCCTTGTTGGAAGGAGGAGAAACAGATCCTCAAGCTGAAAACTGAGCAAAATATTACATACAGTGCGGCAAAGGCACAATTGGCGTTCCAGAAGAAAGGAACCTTCTCTGATGTGGTGCGCAGGGGAGTGGCACCACTCAGAGTATCGGTGGAGACCCAGACCTCTGGGGCTCCCCTCCACACTCCCCAACACAAAGAGAGGGACACTGAGGGTTCTCCTCCAGTGGCCTCTCAGACGAACAGCCAGGGAGATGCAATGTTAACCTCAGAGGAGGTTGTTGCATCCCCTTCCGTTTGGGACGGGATTGCCATGGGCCTGTCCCAAAACACGAGTCAGAGCATGGATCTCGATGACGACGACTGCTGCTCTCAGAAGTCGTCTTCGAGTCTACCAAGTCTTTCCATGGGCAAGGAACAGAGAGGGAAAAAAGCTGGCCGAGGACGAGGAGGAAAAGCCAAGGAACAACAGCAAAGGGTTCCTCCACCGAGAATACAAGCTCCTTAATCCCTCCGCATTCATGGACAGTTGTTCCACAAGGTCTTTACGCCTTAGAGTAGTCGTTCAGTCCATATTCTTTCTCCTCTTCTGTGCATTTCTTATGGGTTCCCAGAGCATTATTCAGTGCAACTGCCGGGGTTTGCTGAAAAATCTTGATGATGTCCATGATTTGGCAGACAAACATCATGCTGTCTGTTTCTGTCTCCAAGAAACAAATTTGATTCCAGACACCCCTTTCCACCTCCGACGGTGGAACGTTTACCGTAAGGACCGAACAGACACGGCACGTGCTTCCGGAGGTGTGGCCATTCTCACGGCCAGAACACTTCCCACGAGAGATGTCCAACTTTCTACAAACCTTGAGGCTGTTGCAGTGCAGATTTGCACTGACCGTGTGATGACGGTGTGTTCTCTGTACCTGCCGCCATCAGCTAAGGTTGAAGAAAAGCAACTTCAAGACCTTCTCAGACAGCTGCCACAGCCTTTTCTTCTGCTTGGAGATTTTAATGCACACCATCCTCTGTGGGGTTGCTCAAAAGTTGACACACGAGGTAGGATGTTAGAGAAAATGCTAACATCTTTGCCAATCTGCCTTCTCAACACAGGGAGTGCAACACATGTCAATTCGGCTTCACAGACTTTCTCAGCTATTGACATTTCACTATGTAGTCCATCTCTATTCCAAGACATTTCATGGACAGTTGCCGACAGTCCTTACAGTAGCGACCACTTCCCTCTTGTATTAAAACTCAATCAACTGGCAGCTACCCTCACTACCCGACCACCCCGTTGGAAAACAGAATTTGCCGATTGGGGCTCCTTTAAACAAGAAGCCATTCTGTCAGCAGAATCACTCCATGGACTCGGCATTAATGAAGCAAATGACATTATTACAGACATTATTATTGACGCAGCCACTAAATCCATTCCGCAGTCTTCAGGTCGTCTTCCTAGACGCTGCAAGCCCTGGTGGACGAGTGATTGTACGAACACCAGACGGGAGCAGAACCGTGCATGGGGTAAGTTTAGACGATACCCAACCCCAGCAAACTTACTCGCTTTTAAAAGAGCCCGTGCGAAAGCAAGGTGGACACGGCAACAAGCGAAACGGCAATCTTGGGAAAATTTCGTATCCACCCTAAATAGTAGCACTCCATCCAAGTTTGTATGGGACAGACTGAAAAAAATCAGAGGCGACTACAGGAGCTTCTCTGTTCCACTTCTGCAAATAAATGGAAGCACGTGTCAGAGCATCGAAGACCAGGCTGACGCCTTAGGTGAACATTTCCAAAACATTTCCTCTTCTACTCATTACACACGGGAGTTCTTGAAGATCAAGGATTCTGCCGAGAAGTGCACCCTGTCATGTGGTACTGGCGACAACTACGCTTACAATAGGCCTTTTACCATAACAGAACTTTTAAGAGCACTGAGCGTTTCAAAACAGACAGCTCCAGGGCCAGATCGCATCACATACTCTATGCTGCAGCATTTAACACCTTCATCGCTAGAAACCCTTCTATGCTTCTTTAACTCTCTCTGGAATGAGGGCTGCCTCCCGTCCCACTGGAAGGAGGCGATCATCATTCCACTGCTAAAACCAGGGAAAAGTCCTTCCAATCCAAGCAGTTACAGGCCTATTGCCCTTACCAGTTGCTTAGGAAAAACTTTTGAACGTATGGTGAACTGCAGGCTTATGTACTACCTTGAAGAAAATGAATGCCTAGACCGATATCAGTGTGGCTTTAGAACTGCATGCTCAACAACAGACCAGCTATTACGTTTGGAGACTGTTATTAGGGAGGCCTTTGTCAGACGGCAGCATTGTGTATCCATCTTTTTCGACCTCGAAAAGGCGTACGATACCGCCTGGCGGTATGGCATCCTTCGTGACCTACACTCTTTTGGGATACGTGGTCGGCTCTTCCGTTGCGTTGCAAACTTTCTTCAGGGGAGAACATTTGGGGTGCAGCTGGGAACTGTACAGTCCCGCCTGTTCACACAAGAGAATGGAGTCCCGCAGGGGTCTGTTCTAAGCGTAACACTCTTTATTGTAAAGATGAACTCTGTCGTCCATGCAGTTCCACCGTCTGTCACGTACTCCTTATATGTGGATGACATTCAAATATCCTGTTCTTCCACAGGCGTTTCTAGGTGTGAGAGACAGCTCCAGCTCACCATAAACAAACTTTCAGACTGGTCCACCAAAAACGGTTTCAAGTTTTCTCCTGAGAAAACTGTTTGTGTCCCATTCTCAAGAGTGAGGGGTGTGTTTCCTGAGCCCACACTCAGAATGAATGGCCAGGATATTACTGTCATGCATGAACACAAATTCCTTGGTGTCATCTTTGACCAAAAGCTCAATTTCGTGTCTCACATAAAAAATCTCAGAGTCAAGTCAATGAAGGCCTTAAATATACTCAAGATCTTGTCGCACAGGTCTTGGGGTGCAGACCGCGAAGTCCTGCGTCGTATTTATATTTCCGTCATTCGCTCAAAGCTTGACTACGGGTCTTTGGTTTATGGCTCTGCACGGAGGTCTGCCCTGGCGATTTTAGACCCAGTTCACCACCAGGGTCTCCGTCTGGTGTTGGGAGCTTTTCGAACATCACCAGTTGAAAGCTTGTATGCAGAGTGTAATGAATGGTCGCTGGAAAAACGGAGATTTTACCTTGCCTCTACATATGCAATGAAGGTGAGATCTTACCCGCAGCACCCTGCCCTAGCCTGTGCCACAGAAACCCGTTTCCAGCAGCTGTTTTTGAACAGACCTTCTGTCATTCCTCCTTTTAGTATGCGACTGTCCCTGGAAATGGAAGCTTATGGCTTCCCTGACCAGGGCAGGGTGACTCTAGTAGCAAGTGGTGGGAGGCTTCCCCCATGGCAGCCACCACCAACACACAACACATCGTTATTAAAATATAAAAAGCAAGAAACTTCTACAGTTGTGCTCCAGCAGGAGTTCTTATCATTAAAGGACAGTTTTGGAGACCATGTCGCCCTTTACACGGATGGCTCTAAAACGGGCTCAAAGGTTTCATGTGCAATGGTCACAGGCACGTCTGCTGTGTCTCGCCGTCTGCCAAACACTTTTTCCATTTTCAGTGCAGAGGTATACGCTGTGATCCTCGCTTTTAATCATGTGTTACACTCTCACATTGATACATCAGTCGTGTACACCGATTCCCTGAGCTGTCTACAAGCTATATGCAGCTTACGGAAACAAAAGAACCCATTCGTGCAACAAGCCCAGCATTTATTCAGCCAAATTACAAACAAAGGTTTCTCTCTAACACTCTGCTGGGTGCCAAGTCACGTAGGTATACGTGGCAACGAGCAAGCCGACAAGGCCGCTGTCGAGGCACTGTCCGGCGATCTCGCATTTACAGAAGTGGCAGCTGAAGACTTGCGTTCAGTCATACGAAAGACGATTAATGAGAAATGGCAAAAACAATGGAACACACAGAACACTAATAAACTTCATCTAATCAAACATGACATAGGCAAGCCCACACATGCTTTCAGTAACCGCCTTCACGAAATTCTGTCAGCTCGGTTACGTATTGGCCACACCTACCTGACACACGGATTCCTTTTACGGGAGGAGGATCCACCCCTGTGTGTGCCTTGCAGGGAACCGCTTTCTGTTTTGCATATTCTGATAATGTGCCCACTGCACGAAGCTCACCGTCGCCGCCACTTTCCCGCCTTTTACAAATATCACATTCCTTTCCATCCCGCACTTTTGCTGGGTGATGAGCCCCTGGTTACTTTTAATTGTGTATACAATTTTTTAAACGATGTTGGTTGCATCAAGTACCTTTAAACTAAATTTTAACTGAATTATTCCCTTTCTTAAATAGATAACATTTTATCATTGTCTTGGCGCATAATAGCCCTAGTCGCTCATGCGCCAGAAAAACTTCAATCACTCACTCATTCTTATCTTTCCTCCCGCGTTGACCATCAACGTAAGGTACTACTAACTCGGTCACGTACAACATCATTCGAGGCATCCTTCTTTCAACGAACGTAATCAGATTGGAATAAACTCCCACGGCATATTGCAGAACTCACAGATCATATCCAATTTACCAACGCATTAATCGCCGAGTTTACTTGACCATTGTCGCTCCATGTACACGCACATCGTTGCTCTCTAATCTAGATATATTCTTTGCTTTTCATCTTGTTATAATCTTTTTCTGTCTGCTGTTTTTTTTTTTTTCAGTGGATGTTTGCTGTTTGATGTACAGTGCCAGTGTGTTGCATACGTACTCACTCCCTCATGTAATGGCCTAAAGGCCCCTTGATGGATCAATAAATAATAATAATAATAAAACATCCAGGTTAAAGTTCAAACAAAACCACAGAGCGCAGCCCTTCAGTCACTGAAGAAAATTGGCGATGCTGCTGTATCTGTTACAGTACCTCGCACTCTTAACATTGTAAAAGGCGTGATTTCTGTGGATGAATTGCTCCCTTGCTCAGATACTGAAATAGAGGAAGGCGTAAAAGATCAAGGAGTCGTGCTCGCAAAAAGAATTGTAATGCGCAGGGAAGGAAAGGAAATCCCAACTAAGCATGTAGTCCTGTCCTTTCAGTTCCATACACTTCCTTCTTCGTTGAAGACAGGATACATCAACTGCCAAGTAAGAGCATATGCTCCTAGCCCAAGGCACTGCTTTAAATGCCAGCACTTTGGACACAACTCGCGAACCTGCAGGGGACATGCAACATGCCCAAAATGCGCCGAGACTCCTGGACCTCAACTCACACTCCCCAAAGGAAAGAGAGGGCCACGGAAGTGTCCCCTCAGGCTGGCCAAACCGCCAGCCCAAAACAGGATGGCAACAGCCTCATCAGAGGTTGCTGGCTCCCCTTCTGTTTGGGACGAGATTGCAAGCTATCCGTCCCAAAGCGTAACCATGGAGGTTGACGACGACGACCGCTCATCACAGAAGTCGTCGTCGAGTCTTCCAGCTGGTTCTTCTCAGGGGAAAGACAAGCGGGAGAAGTCAGGTGGTAGAGGTAGAGGAAAGTATAAGGAGTAGCCGAAAGTACCTGCACCAAGAATAGAGGCCCATAAAGCCATGCAGAGACAACACAAAATACACATACTACACAATGCAGGTGTTCCTTTTCCGCCTCCTCCTAGCAATATCCTTCAGTGGAATTGCCGAGGTCTGCTGACAAATATAGATGATGTTCACGATCTTTGTGACACACACAGTGCCGCCTGTATTTGCTTGCAGGAAACTTATCTGAACCGCTGTAACCCTAATCCATTCAGACAATGGAATATCTTTAGGAAGGACCGATCTAACACAGCACGGGCTTCTGGAGGTGTCGCAGTTCTGACACGGAAACACCTTCCTGCAAGGCACCCCATTCCACTAAACACAACACTTGAGGCTGTTGCTATTCAGATATGTCTCGATAATGTAATAACTGTATGTTCTCTTTATCTTACACCTTCAATAGCTAGGAAGGGAGTTGCCTCAGGACAGGAGCCGCCGATATTTCGAACAGAGACTGTTCTTCTTCTGGGCACCGTCCTCATCATTGGCAGGGTATTTAAAGGGTTAGGTGTGACGTGTTAAAGATTCATGCGAATTGTGGGTCAACAGCCCGGAGGGAAGAAAGGGTCCGTACGGGCCTCTGCGGCCGGAGTGAATGGCCGCTTTGTTAGAGTGTGGAGGGGATTATGTGAACGGAGTGATCTTAATCCAATCTTAATCCGGATCTTAATCCGGTACCCAGAAGAAGAACAGTCTCTCTTCGAAATATCGGCGGCTCCTGTCCTGAGGCAACTCCCTTCCTACATCTCTACCGGTTCGTTGGATTTCTACCCATCTACATTCAATAGCTGTTGAACAGAAACAAATAGAAGATATTTTGGACCAGCTTCCCTCACCGTTCATTCTGCTTGGAGATTTCAATGCACAGAACATCTTGTGGGGGAGCCAAAAAACCGATAGTCGTGGGAGAATGTTGGAACGAGTCCTCCATGCAAGGCCTGTCTGCTTACTAAATACGGGATTGCCAACATATGTAAACTCTGCATCAAGGTCTTTTTCCGCAATAGACATCTACTTGTGCAGTTCTTCTCTTTTCCACAGCAAGGACTGGAGAGTTGAACAGAATCCCAGAGGTAGCGACCACTTTCCGGTCATTATTAAAGGCACTGTAAAGCAGCACCGATCAAGTGTCATTTAGTGTGGCTATTCGACAGTCCAAGCCACCAGGACAAAAACTGTGCAAGTTTCATTCCAATCGACATTGCAGTTAATTACAAAATTACAATTAAAGATTACGGGCAACACTGTACTAGGTACTCGAAATGAATCTGTACTTCTGACACATATGGCGGCAACCACATTGCATGCGCATAACACTGGGCCCGACATAACAATCCACCATAAAATTCGCCCTGCAATCCACACAACGATCTACATCTGAGGATAAACGGATAAGCGAACTGAAATGAAATACTAGGTGCGTTCTTTTCGGCAAAAAAAGTGCTGCACCTAAATCCCCGGTTTTCTGGGTTGGAAGACCGCGAAAACCAGTTTAGTGAAAGGTGCAAAGACACTAAGCCCTTGAAAAGAATGCAAATGTGCGCCAGGGGGGGGGGGGGGGCACTGTCGTCTGCTACGAAGCAGAGCTGTAGCTGCGTAGTTTTCGTAGAGCGTGCAGTTTTGTTCGTACGCGCAGTCCCGCATTCTTCAGGTTCTTGTGACGGTAATGGCGTGTAACGCGAGTCTGGCGGCCTTTATGGAGCTAATTGATTCGGACTCAGAAGACGAGTGTTATGAATCGCGCTTGGTTTGTGCTACAATCTAATTTCTCGAGAGGCATGAACGTTGTCGAATTCCTCTGTATTATGAAACTGTCGTGCCGAGGTACATGGAATTCGAGTACAAACGTTTGTTCCGACTGTCTTCACGCCGTGTCCAGCAACTTGCCGACATGTACGAGGCCTCTGAGTTCTACCCGTCGAGCAGGGTTCAGATTTCGAAGACCGACATCGCAGCCATTTCACGATGTCGTCTGCTTCCACACTTTTTCACCCACGTACGGGAAGGTGCAGATGTTTTTGAGTTCAACGTGAAACTGGGGCAGAGGGAACTACGAAAAGAACGCGGACGGGGCAAGAGTGCGCCGAGGAGGGGACGAAAGGAATGAAAAAGTGCTGCATCCTCTGAACCGGTTTGCTGGGTGCAAGGAGGTGCAAGCGAAAAGAACGCACCTACTGAGCTGTTGAAAAAAATGTGTCAGACGTTCAAAAAGCCAGACAGCGTTGGGACTTGTTTGTTCACAGAGGTTCACAGAGAGAGTTTGTTCGTTCGAAAGAGGCTGCGAACAAAAGGAGCGCGCAAGCGCAGCAGAGAAGTAGGGAGAGCCCCCATCGAACAGCGGCCAGCACTGGGTTACTTCGCAAAAACAGGGGTTAACAGGTTAAACTGTTAGCAGGGGTTTCAGAATGCATAGGTAAACAGGAAAACTAATAATATGGTTACTAAAATAACGAAGTTCCGATGTCATAGTGTGTAATACCAATTTTCAGTGTTGCCCGCTGTACATGGAGTTGTTTGACACCAGGTGTCGCACCGCTCCACTACGCCGCATCTTTCATGGCAAATTAAAATTATTTATAGCGCGTTGTCGGTCGTATGGTTCCGCATATGGTATTTAGAAGCAACAAAGTCTCTAGTCAAATCACCGGCATATCTTGCTTGTCTACCGCTTTACAGTACTTTTAAACTGTATGGTTACACTAACAACATAAAAACATGTCCACCACGGTGGAAATTACAAGAGACAAATTGGGACATATTTGAAAGGGAAGCCAATTTCCCATATTCTGCTTTGCAGGGTTTGAATGTTGAGAAGGCAAATAAGTCGACCACTCATACCATTATAAATGTCGCTCAACATTCCATTCCGCAAACATCCGGCCGGCTCCCTAAGCGCTCCAAGCCTTGGTGGATAAGCGATTGCGGAAGCACACGCAAAGAACAAAACCGGGCGTGGGGTGTCTTTCGACGGCACCCCACTACAGCAAACTTAATTGCTTTCAGGAGAGCTCGAGCGAAAGCACGTTGGACGCGAAGGCAAGCAAAGAAAGAGCACTGGAGAAATTTCGTATCATCCTTAAATAGTATCACTCCATCAAAAATAATATGGGAGAGACTAAGGAAAATCAAGGGCGACTATACAAGCTTCATTGTTAGAAATAAATGGTACAGTGTATCAAAGTATGGAGGAGCAGGCCAATGCCCTCGGGGAACATTTCCAACAAGTGTCAAGTTCATCCCATTACAGCAGGGATTTCTTGATTAAATCATCTGCTGAAAGGCAAACAATTGATAGTGGGTCAGATGAGAGGTGTGGTTACAACGCACCTTTTTCAATGGCGGAGCTACAAAGGGCTAAAACTCGGCACCTGGACCTGATCGCATAGTGTACTTCATGCTTAAACATCTGTCTTTAACTTCATTTAATTAAAGTCTCTCCTGGATTTCTTTAATTTTGTCTGGTGAGAAGGTGTTCGCCCTTCTGGCTGGAAGGAGGCAACCATAGTTCCACTGCTGAAGCCAGGAAAAAAAATCCCTCGCACCCGTGCGGTTACCGACCCATAGCGCTGACAGTTGTCTGGGGAAGACTTTTGAGCGCACGGTCAACAACCGTTTTATGTATTTTCTAGAAGAAAATAATTGTTTAGATAAATACCAGTGTGCTTTAGAACTGCGTGCTCAACAGTCGACCAACTTTTGCGTTTGGAGACTACCATTAGAGAAGCTTTCGTCAGGAAACAGCACTGTATGTCTGTGTTCTTCGATCTAGAGAAGGCATACGATACAGCATGGCGATATGGTATCCTTCGAGACTTGCATGCACTTGATGTACGTGGTAGAATGTTCCAATGTATTACCAATTTCCTACAGGGGAGAACGTTCAGGGTACAAGTTGGGACAACACTATCTCGTCCATTCATCCAGGAAAATGGTTTCCCGCAGGTCCGTACTTAGCGTGACCCTTTTCATCGTGAAAATGAACTCTTTAGCAAGTGTTATGCCTTCATCAATCAAGTACTCGTTGTACGTCAACGATGTTCAGATTTCTTATTGCTCCTCTAACCTATCGGTGTGCGAACGTCAGCTACAGCTAACAATGAATAAGCTGGTTAGATGGTCTCAGGAAAATGGATTCAGCGTCGACTTTCGAGCTGCCCTATAAACAGTTATGGGCATTAAAATCTCCCAGTAAGAGGAAAGGCGGAGGGAGTTCATCAATATTTTAAAGTTCCGAGTGCGTTCTGATCTACCACAGCTGATGGTGGTAGGTATAAGAATATACTGTTATGACCCCATAAAGACATATTTGAACGGCAACTGCCTCTAGTGCTGTTTTCATTGGAAGGTGCTCTGCAGGGAGGGTTTTTGGTGTGAGGATAGCAACACCTCCAGATGTACGTGTTACATCAACCCGATCGTTTCGGAACAGGTTCCATCTCCGGAGTGTACGTGTCTGTTGTGGATTCAGATAAGTATCTTGTACTGCAAAACAGAGTGTCTCATACCTGTCCGAAAGATCATTGACATCGTCAAGATAAGTGAGAAGCCCTCGACAATTGCACTCATGGATCGCCATAACATAGAAAATGAGAAAGCTGTGCAAAACAGGTGTCTTCGTCATGGGAAAGAGTGTACTGTCTAAAGAAACTTCCATTATTTCTTCTTTGGGGGCATTATGGGCTGTCTCGGAGTTTTCTTCCGAGCAGCCGCCAGTTACTTAGGCGATATATCGGGGAGTGAGCCACCCCCCGAAATACTGTTCTTAGGCTTCGTTTGAGATTGTGAGCTCACGCGAGCGAGCTCGTGTCAACATCGCATTCCATGGAGCTTGCCTCCACGCGTTGCGATGACGAAGGTGGCGTCTGTGAGAATGACGCCACGGAAGAGGAGTGCGAAAGTGTGGTTATCGTTGTTTGAAAACGAGATGTACATGTTTCTTCACTTTGTGTTGTATTCTCCGTCTGTGTTGCGCATGACGAGAAGTATGTTTACCCATGCGAGTTTTAAGGAAATGAATGTACTCATTAGTCACCCACACTTCACATTCATACATGTGGAAAGGTCCCGGAGTTTTAAAGGGACTCTGACCAGAAGTTGTGGGAGCTCTTTCGTACTTACAGTCGATAAAGCAACCAACAAGGGCTCTCCATGCGAAAATTCACGCATTAAAACTCCGCGGTTTCTCTAAACTGGAATTTCAAACATTCGACTTCATCCGAGTGCAGCACGCCTAGCGTCAAACCGAGAAAACATACGTTTATATAGAATATCCACCCCGGCCCACCATCAAGATGACGTCAACACGAGGGCCACTGCCAACACCCATAATTGGCTCAAACGCGTCACGTGGTCACGCAATACCTGTCAATTTTCTTCATGAAATGGCATTTATGTGTTAATGTTTTAGTTACAGAGCCTCAAAAAGAAAAATATACCCTACATTTATCACCTGCAAATGGGTTCTACGATTTTCTTTTCAATCTGTGCACGGCGTTCCATATGCTTCCGCATCCGGTCAGCTGTAATGGATGCCGTATGACGACGAACTGCGAACTTGTGTGACTCCCGGCTTATCCTGCTTTTTTTCGGGTCATTGGGTTGGTGTACGAGTTGTTCACCATATTCTGAACATTTCACCTATCATTGCGGTGTACTGTTCTTGATCTGCTGCGAAGCAACGAGCCGCAACGGCAGTAACTCGCCTCAGCGAAATTCTGTTTGCTGCATCTCAAAGGAGCATCGGGACCTCATGATACCGTCACCTAAACCTTCATCTAAAGAAACCAAGTGTGCTGTCGTGTAGTCCTGACGAAAAAGTAGTTTCAACAAGGTTAGCACATTTATTTTCCATTTCCAAGCCTACGCACTGAAAACCATGCAAGTGCAGCCGATCATTGCTCGTAGCTGTTGTGTAACGCGTATGCTTTCTTACGCATCCCACAGAACCCTCCGCTTTTTCAACCCAGTTATCTTTATGTGATCCTTCTGATGGCTTCTTACTAGGCTATGCCGCTCTGAAGCATTGAGATGACGAAGCGTCGTGGTGGCTGCACCTCTGCTTTCGAAAGATTCTACACTGTGCTTACTTGGCTTTGTATCGAGTCTGACAACTCCGACAGACTTAGACTGCCTTTTTCAAGCAAGTCTGAAATGTAAGTATGTGTATATTGGTTTCACATATCCACCACATAGTGTGTGTATCGTTGTACTTCATATGCTACAGCATATTAGCGTACGTTATTATACAACACCTGGTGTGGCAAACTCTACATCAGTCACACAATGCCAATAATTGCTTCTGCCTTTTCTTCAACTGCTTATTTTTATCATATCATGTTTTTGTCTATATCTCAATTTACCAACCAAACAATTATAATATTCTAGCATAATAGTGTGATTTTTAACTAGTCAGTTTTACAATGGTTTTGGCGCACTATAGTCCGAGTTGCTTATGCGCCATTAAATTGAATCATCATCATCATCTTCAACTGCCATTATTCAATTCAAGTGCCAGGTCTCAGTTGGATACAATGATATGGCGAGATATATTTTTTTCTTTCATTCTGGAATTTCTCATTTCAGAAGAATAGTCAATGTGGAGTTTGTTTCCGTTTTCGGAAACATTAAGAGGACTAAAACGAAACACTTTTCTTTCAGAGCATCCCTTATGCACCTGCATTGCAATTCCAATCTGCATTACAAGAATGACAGACCACTCAATAGCGATGAACATTTGAAGGTGAAAGAGCAGGAACGAAGATGCGTTAATCTGTGTGAAAGGTGCTTTATATGTGTCTGAGTCGAGGACATAGGTCGCAAGCTAATTCCTGTCTTCAGGAGAGGTGACAGCTATGCTCTTTCTATCTTCTAACCAGCTCCACCTTTTAGGGTTCCCTGTAAACTAATGGAGCACATCATATACTAGCACGTTGTCAACCATGTTGAGTCTATCAATTTCTTTTTTTTAAAATTCTAGTATGGTTTTAGAAAAGGGTATTCAGTCAAAACTAACGTAGTGGAATTCGTTCACAGCACTTTAAACTGTCTTGAGTTCTGGGTCCACGTAAGTACAGTCGACCCCCGTTTATCCGGACGGTGCCGTTCCCGGCGAAATCGTCCGGATAGCGGGGCATCCGGATAAATGAAACGACCGAATTGAAACGTCCTACAGAGCAAGGTTTAATTAAAACACAGAAATCTCGTCAATGACAGCTCTTACATAGTAGTGTAGGCACTCGATTCCTGCAAACATTTGCTAATTACATAGAGTTGAGCCACGCTCCTGCGCTGATCGAATAATGTCAGTGCGGACGCAAAGTGTAAATGTCGGAGCCTTGTTTCTCACTGGCGTCATCGGCTCCGTCTTGCTGCACATCATCGGAGGCAACAGCAGCAATCACACCGTCATCAGTCATAGCTGCACACGCGTCATCATCCTTATCAACGTCAACGTAGTGAGACACCGCAGCATCATCTACAGCAGTCGCAGTGAGCCTCTGCATCAGGGATCGCAGCTCAGCTAGGGGAATGTCTTCATCAGCCAACGTGCCGTAAGCAGCAGGCCCTCGGGTTGGAGTTTTCCCCTCTAGAACCGGACAGTTGCTCGAGATATTTCTAAATGACTCGACTGGTCAACGTGACCCAACGCACACAAATAGAAAAGGGGGTCATCGTGCACGGTTGTCTCCCCTACGGAAGAATGTAGGTCCCTGACGTGTGACGAGAATAACCCCAACACCGCGAAAAGGGTGACGAAGCGGGGTCAGCGTCTCCTCTTTCTCACGGTAGTCCGGATAACTGAAGCTGGATTAGAAGAATTTTCAGCTTTCGTTCCCTGGAATTCTTGTCCGAGTCCGGAAGCTGAAGTCCGGATAAACGAGAACAAAATACATGGAGGAAAATCCGTTCCCGTGCCTTTTGTCCGGATACCGCGGGATCCGGATAAATGAAGTCCGGATAAACGGGGGTCGACTGTAGTAATCACCCAAGGATTATGGCTACCAAGGATAGTTTCGACCATCGCTATCCTCCTCGTCTGATATCGGAGGGTATTTGGAGCAGGGTACTTTGCGCCAAGGAGGAGGGCGCGCCAAGACCGCCCCGCGCGTTTCGCGGCCGCGCGTCGCGTAGAGAGGGGTTTCCTTCTCGCGTTTGAACATGCATCAACATGCAAAATACATCCTATTCCCTTTCCACATCTTTTATTACATCCCCGAGCGGAGAGTTTCAATTGTCATTTAACATAGCATACTTTCCTCCTGAAGACATGCAAGCAATAGACATACACATTTGTACAAGTGAAAAATATTTTATTAATGCCAATTAAAGCCAATGGTGCTTAGTAATGCCAATTAAAGCCAATGGTGCTGGGGATTGCCAATTGTGTTGCCAGTCTGCGTGAAGGAGAAAACCCCAGCGGAAAAACCTTCACACCTGAAACAGAAGAAACATACAAGACATTACACATTTTCTACAACGGAAAATATGTTTATTGTATATTTAATAAATGTAATAATGATTCAAATAAACTTTCTTGAATTATACCCCTAAGGGCGTCCGGATCTGAAAGATAACATAAAATCAGCATTTGTCACATTGCTTACCCAACCAGATGACTCACTGCAGCAGTAGCAGCAATGATCTGAAAGAGAACCTAATATTGTTAAGAGAAACGGAGGTGACTCAGTCTGTTTATTATCGGGCCAGCACGAGAGGAAGAGACCGCCACCCGTGCCAGAGAACGTCTTCGTCCTCTCACGCTCGCCTATTACCCGTGACAATACCCCCCCCCCCCCCCCCCCCCCCCCCCCGCTGAGGCGTGTGATCATCCTGATCACGGCGGCAGTGGGGCGCTGTAAGGTTTCATCCGGGAGACATGTACCACCTCTTCGACTTTACGCTGACGGCGACGGCCGGGAGGAGATGCGCTTGTGGGAACGACGACGTAATTGACAGCGGAGGTCTGCTTTACAACCTCGTAAGGGCCGAAATAGCGACGGAGCAATTTTTCCGCCAGGCCAACCTTCCGTTCCGGTTTCCAGATCCATACCAATTGCCCCGTCGCGAATAGAGCGGGCGTGTGCGTTAAGTCGTAGCGGGTCTTCTGCTTATCCTGGGAAAGCAGCACATATGTGCGTGCAAGTTGCCGCGACTCTTCAGCCCTGGCCAGAATCTCAGTGACATAGTCGGTGGGGCAGTGGTCAGGAGCATACGGAAGCACTGTATCCAGCATGGTCTCGCATTCCCGGGCGTATAGCAGAAAGAACGGAGAAAAAGTAGTAGTGTCTTGCCGGGAGGTGTTATACGCGCAGGTGACATACGGGAGGACATGGTCCCAGTTGGAATGAGAGGCGTCCACGTACATGGACAACATATCACATAGCGTCCGATTGAGTCTCTCCGTGAGGCCGTTACATTGAGGGTGATATGAAGTAGTCGTCCGATGGACAGTGTTGCATGCACGCAAGAGTTCGGAAATGACTGTGGACAAGAAGACAGCTCCACGATCAGTTAAGATTTCACGAGGGGCACCATGGCGAAGAATGACCTGATGCAGCAGAAAATTGGCGACGTCTGGTGCCGTTGAGGAAACAAGAACGGACGTTTCGGCGTAACGGGTGTGATGGTCAATGCAGACTATGATACACTTTTTCCCTTCAGAAGACGAGGGGAACGGTCCCAACAGGTCAACTCCAACACGGTGGAATGGGGCTGGGGGCGGCGGGATGGGCTGCAGGAGACCTTGAGGGGCAGTCGGCGGGTGTTTGCGACGTTGACATTCTAGGCAGGTGCGGACATAATTGGAGACGAATCGTCGCATGCCTGGCCAGAAGAAACGACTGGTGACGCGGCCGTACGTCCGGGCAAATCCAAGATGTCCGGCACTGGGGTCATCGTGAAAGTGCTGCAAGAGCGGTTTTCGCAGGTGGCGGGGAATAACTAACAAATACGGTCGGCCGAAAGGGTTAAAGTTCTGCTTATAAAGTATGTTGTCACGAAGGACGAAATTTCGCACCAGTGATGCTTGCTGCTTTGTCACGGGCGTCGGTTCTCAACGGGGCTGGGGGCTTCTGGTCAGGTCGGGTCATCTTTGGTCTGTCGGCAGGTCGGGGCTGGGGTGTCGATGGCCATGGCAGCAGCAGGTCGGTCGAGGCGAGCCAGCACCTCCAGCAAATGTTAAGAGAAACGGAGGTGACTCAGTCTGTTTATTATCGGGCCAGCACGAGAGGAAGAGACCGCCACCCGTGCCAGAGAACGTCTTCGTCCTCTCACGCTCGCCTATTACCCGTGACAATATTAAGAAGAACATCCACATTTCCATTAACTTATACATATGCTGCATAGGGGTGCCAGGGTAATCTGAAAAACAAATACAACAACTATTAATATCATCATCTACATAAAATGATATGCCATTGGAACACTATATCCTGAAAGAGAATGTTCACTAATACATACACTGCATAGGGGGGCCAGGGTAATCTGAAAACAAATACAACAACTATTAATATCATCTACATAAAAACGATATGCCACTGGAACTCTATATCCTGAAAGAGAACATTCACTTATACATACGATGCATAGGGGGGCCAGGGTAATCTGAAAAACAAATACAACAACTATTAGTATCATCATCTACATAAAATGATATGCCATTGGAACACTATATCCTGAAAGAGAATGTTCACTAATACATACACTGCATAGGGGGGCCAGGGTAATCTGAAAACAAATACAACAACTATTAATATCATCTACATAAAAACGATATGCCACTGGAACTCTATATCCTGAAAGAGAACATTCACTTATACATACGATGCATAGGGGGGCCAGGGTAATCTGAAAAACAAATACAACAACTATTAATATCATCATCTACATAAAATGATATGCCATTGGAACACTATATCCTGAAAGAGAATGTTCACTAATACATACACTGCATAGGGGGGGCCAGGGTAATCTGAAAACAAATACAACAACTATTAATATCATCTACATAAAAACGATATGCCACTGGAACTCTATATCCTGAAAGAGAACATTCACTTATACATACGATGCATAGGGGGGCCAGGGTAATCTGAAAAACAAATACAACAACTATTAATATCATCATCTATATAAAATGATATGCCATTGGAACACTATATCCTGAAAGAGAATGTTCACTAATACATACACTGCATAGGGGGGCCAGGGTAATCTGAAAACAAATACAACAACTATTAATATCATCTACATAAAAACGATATGCCACTGGAACTCTATATCCTGAAAGAGAACATTCACTTATACATACGATGCATAGGGGGGCCAGGGTAATCTGAAAAACAAATACAACAACTATTAATATCATCATCTACATAAAATGATATGCCATTGGAACACTATATCCTGAAAGAGAATGTTCACTAATACATACACTGCATAGGGGGGCCAGGGTAATCTGAAAACAAATACAACTATTAATATCGTCTACATAAAAACGATATACCATTGGAACTCTATATCCTGAAAGAGAACGTTCACTAATACATACACTGCATAGGGGGCCAGGGTAGTCTGAAAACAAAGACAACAACTATTAATATCAAGCGTGGTAACGAGACCTATAACTATACTCACTGTCAGGTGGTGGTATCCAGTGAGTATCTACAAAGATATTTGCAATTAAGATCAAACATGGAAACAGGATCTATAACTATTCTCACTGTCTGGTGGTGGTACCCGGTGATCGTCTAAAAGATATTTGCAATTAAGATCAAACATGGAAACGGGATCTATAACTATACTCACTTTCCGGTGGTGGTACCTGGTGATTATCTAAAACGATATTTGCTATTAAGATGAACTAATCAAAGTCATATGCTGGTACATACTTTCATTCGCTACCACACAAACTGATTCATCTGAAATGAGACTCATATATTAACATGAAATCTATGAAATGTCGCTAATACATACAGCTTGGTGGTGGCGACTCAGGCGCTGAAAAGAACGGAACTTTAGATACTTCTCGCTTTTCATATTCGCCATTACCTTACCGTCTTCGAAGTAAAACACGGGCTCGATGTGAATACTGAGAAAGATAATATTCTTAAGAAACTGAACTTGATGAGAAAAACCACCAAAACTCACCACTATCATCATCGTCTTCAAAACTCGAGGAAACTGAGAAAGACTTACCACCATCGTTGGCCATGTTGCTTCGAAGTGATGCTCTAGGAACCATATCTTCGTTTTTTTAAAGCTGACGCATCGTCATTATCATATCACATCCTCTCCTACTATGTATAAATGACTTTTAGCAACAAGAGGGAGGGCTGGAAAAATCCACATGTAGCAAAAAGTCTTTGTAGTAAACAACCAATTGCAAACTAAAGAAAAACGCAACCAATAGGGAAAGTATGCGCATCCTTTCCATCGGATTCCTTTTCAACATCCCCCTCACAGTCGACGATGGAAGCGCAGAAGTGCTAAGCAGTCTCCGAGGACGATTGTATGTATAGAAAGTTTTCCCGTTTTTCCCTCTCTAAAAATGTGATTCTTTGTTCAGATTCTGATTGTCTTCTGACGGGGGATCTTCCTCTTGTGAAGACATTGAAGCCACCACCCAGAACTTTCTTTATACAATATGATGAGCATCTGCGACGCTGTCGTTGTGGTGGATTGTGGTCATCGAATTCATCTCATTGGCTAGACAATAACATCCAACCTTATCTCGGTTGCCATCCAAGCTCGGATCAACCATGAAGCCCAGTGAACGATTTGCTTTGACGGTACAATGGCTGATGTACAAGGATTTGATGAAATTAAACTCCTATCTGAACTGCAACGGGCCAGAGGCTGATTTTCGTCTCATTATGCAAATTCTCCCGTTTCCAACGCGGACAAAACGAGGAAAGATTAGTCGGAGGCTCCAACGCTTCGTCGCCATCAAATGTGACTTGTTGCGACGGTATCATCAGGGTGACAATACCTCTCCAGCCATACTTAATGCTGGACTCAAGCGACCAATAATTCGAAACTTTTACATCCAACACTCGGAATACATCGTGCGTCGCAAGAAATTGTTCGACTGATAAAATCTTGGGTGCTTCACTAATAAGTATAACCGACACTGCGCAAGGTAATGGCTTAGCAAACTTCATTTCAATCCTACAATTGCCCTTGCGCAATGGATTAAAATAGGAACCAAAACTTTCGTCAGCACTCAAGTTCCAATGCATGATAAAGGATTTTTTTTTTATATTTTTCATAACTTAACTCAACATGTTTTTCATTCAGTTGATACAAGAATTCATAGTAGCTTGCTCTAGCCAGATCATTTTCCCAGTCATAGGATAATTGTTTCCTGTATCCATCAACTGATAGTGTTACAGAAGTAACGTTAAAATGCTCGAAACAAAAGGGGCTAGACTTGTAATCACCCTGATAAGCCTCGGTGCGAACTAGACATACAGTAAGTTGATCAGGAATTCTATCAGGTAATAAGTTTTCAAAGATTACATCATGAAGGCCCGGCGAAAGCGAGCGGACTTTGCTTTCTAGTCCACGCATGATGTAACATGCTGGGGATGATCTAAGGGCTTTCTGGTGTGCAATAAAACTTGAGTTGCTAACTTTGACTTTGCGTGCTACAATTACAAGTGCCGCGCTGTGGATTTTCATTGATGCTTATGAGTTTCATTGGTGCCAGTTAGCAATCTAAAGCTATCCGTATTATGTAGAGCAGTCACTCGAACCCCCACACCAGGTAACAAAAGCCTCCCTTGGTTTGTGAGGTTGGTGTTAACTTTCATGACAATTTCAAATAGTTTCCCCCCACTTGTTCTAGCAATGCGCAACTTTGCATCCCGAGCGACTGGATCATTTGCTGCATGCTCTCCTGTGTCATATGTATACATTGCACAATCATCTAAAGTCTTCTGCAGATGAGTATTCGTATGAAGGAGGGTATCAATCATACATCGATAGGAGTTCAAACAGTTACTGCCGCGAGACGTTGATTCAAGTGAATGGTTACATATTTAAATAAAGCGGCACCCAAGTTGTTGACTGGGAATACAGTGTCCTCAGTGATACCGTCTGCTCTTCAAGTAATTGGTTCACTCCCATCCGACCTCAATATCTGCATAGTTATATTAAAATACAGTGATGATAAATCGGGATACAAGTCTGAGAGATTTGTTATGTTCCATTCGATCGTCGATTCTCCTCCGCTGATTGTAGAAACAGGATAATAGACTTGCGTCTCGCATGATTCTATTGAAACTTGGGTAGGAGGTATGTTGAATAACTCACACTCCCCCTTCAAACCAGCTGCGACTGTGCGTGTACAACGTTGACCTGCGACATCTTTGCAAATGAAAGGGCACAATGCTTTCCTCATGGCTTTATTTGTTAGTATCTTACCCTAGCAAAAAGACTTTTTTTCTTCCAACCTCCTTACCTTTTGACATTGCCCTCACAACCCAACCCTACCTGGGTCCACCTGTTTTTCGGAATACGATGGCCGATCGCGATTAGAAGCATTGTCCACCACATTTTCTACAAGTGAAAGGCGACCCATTGTTCGACTTCTAACCAGCTTGGATGCTGATGCACAGTTTTAACCCCCACTGACCACATTTTTTGGAATGCGATCCCGTTCACGATTGAAATCATTGCCCTCCAACCCCCTTACCTTTTGACATTGTCCTCACAACCCAACCCTACCTGGGCCACCTATTTTTCGGAATGCGACGCCCGATCGCGATTCGAAGCATTGTCCACATCGTGAAAGGCGAGCATGGTCCGTTTTGCTAGCCGCCAGCCGATCCACTCCTCTAACCCCCCACTGACCAGCTGTTTTCAGAATGCGATCCCGTTCACGATTCGAAGCATTGTCCTCCAATCCCCTTACCTTTTGACATTGACCTCACAACCCAACTCTACCTGGGCCACCTATTTTTCGGAATGCGACGCCCGATCGCGATTCGAAGCATTGTCCACATTGTGAAAGGCGAGCATGGTCCGTTTTGCTAGCCGCCAGCCGATCCACTCCTCTAACCCCCCACTGACCAGCTGTTTTCAGAATGCGATCCCGTTCACGATTCGAAGCATTGTCCTCCAATCCCCTTACCTTTTGACATTGTCCTCACAACCCAACTCTACCTGGGCCACCTATTTTTTGGAATGCGACGCCCGATCGCGATTCGAAGCATTGTCCACATTGTGAAAGGCGAGCATGGTCCGTTTTGCTAGCCGCCAGCCGATCCACTCCTCTAACCCCCCACTGACCAGCTGTTTTCAGAATGCGATCCCGTTCACGATTCGAAGCATTCTCCTCCAATCCCCTTACCTTTTGACATTGTCCTCACAACCCAACTCTACCTGGGCCACCTATTTTTCGGAATGCGACGCCCGATCGCGATTCGAAGCATTGTCCACATTGTGAAAGGCGAGCATGGTCCGTTTTGCTAGCCGCCAGCCGATCCACTCCTCTAACCCCCCACTGACCAGCTGTTTTCAGAATGCGATCCCGTTCACGATTCGAAGCATTGTCCTCCAATCCCCTTACCTTTTGACATTGTCCTCACAACCCAACTCTACCTGGGCCACCTATTTTTTGGAATGCGACGCCCGATCGCGATTCGAAGCATTGTCCACATCGTGAAAGGCGAGCATGGTCCGTTTTGCTAGCCGCCAGCCGATCCACTCCTCTAACCCCCCACTGACCAGCTGTTTTCAGAATGCGATCCCGTTCACGATTCGAAGCATTATCCTCCAATCCCCTTACCTTTTGACATTGTCCTCACAACCCAACTCTACCTGGGTCACCTATTTTTCGGAATGCGACGCCCGATCGCGATTCGAAGCATTGTCCACATTGTGAAAGGCGAGCATGGTCCGTTTTGCTAGCCGCCAGCCGATCCACTCCTCTAACCCCCCACTGACCAGCTGTTTTCAGAATGCGATCCCGTTCACGATTCGAAGCATTATCCTCCAATCCCCTTACCTTTTGACATTGTCCTCACAACGCAACTCTACCTGGGCCACCTATTTTTCGGAATGCGACGCCCGATCGCGATTCGAAGCATTGTCCACATTGTGAAAGGCGAGCATGGTCCGTTTTGCTAGCCGCCAGCCGATCCACTCCTCTAACCCCCCACTGACCAGCTGTTTTCAGAATGCGATCCCGTTCACGATTCGAAGCATTGTCCTCCAATCCCCTTACCTTTTGACATTGTCCTCACAACCCAACTCTACCTGGGCCACCTATTTTTTGGAATGCGACGCCCGATCGCGATTCGAAGCATTGTCCACATTGTGAAAGGCGAGCATGGTCCGTTTTGCTAGCCGCCAGCCGATCCACTCCTCTAACCCCCCACTGACCAGCTGTTTTCAGAATGCGATCCCGTTCACGATTCGAAGCATTGTCCTCCAATCCCCTTACCTTTTGACATTGTCCTCACAACCCAACTCTACCTGGGCCACCTATTTTTCGGAATGCGACGCCCGATCGCGATTCGAAGCATTGTCCACATTGTGAAAGGCGAGCATGGTCCGTTTTGCTAGCCGCCAGCCGATCCACTCCTCTAACCCCCCACTGACCAGCTGTTTTCAGAATGCGATCCCGTTCACGATTCGAAGCATTGTCCTCCAATCCCCTTACCTTTTGACATTGTCCTCACAACCCAACTCTACCTGGGTCACCTATTTTTCGGAATGCGACGCCCGATCGCGATTCGAAGCATTGTCCACATCGTGAAAGGCGAGCATGGTCCGTTTTGCTAGCCGCCAGCCGATCCACTCCTCTAACCCCCCACTGACCAGCTGTTTTCAGAATGCGATCCCGTTCACGATTCGAAGCATTGTCCTCCAATCCCCTTACCTTTTGACATTGTCCTCACAACCCAACTCTACCTGGGCCACCTATTTTTCGGAATGCGACGCCCGATCGCGATTCGAAGCATTGTCCACATCGTGAAAGGCGAGTATGGTCCGTTTTGCTAGCCGCCAGCCGATCCACTCCTCTAACCCCCCACTGACCAGCTGTTTTCAGAATGCGATCCCGTTCACGATTCGAAGCATTGTCCTCCAATCCCCTTACCTTTTGACATTGTCCTCACAACCCAACTCTACCTGGGCCACCTATTATTCGGAATGCGACGCCCGATCGCGATTCGAAGCATTGTCCACATTGTGAAAGGCGAGCATGGTCCGTTTTGCTAGCCGCCAGCCGATCTACTCCTCTAACCCCCCACTGACCAGCTGTTTTCAGAATGCGATCCCGTTCACGATTCGAAGCATTGTCCTCCAATCCCCTTACCTTTTGGCATTGTCCTCACAACCCAACTCTACCTGGGCCACCTATTTTTCGGAATGCGACGCCCGATCGCGATTCGAAGCATTGTCCACATCGTGAAAGGCGAGTATGGTCCGTTTTGCTAGCCGCCAGCCGATCCACTCCTCTAACCCCCCACTGACCAGCTGTTTTCAGAATGCGATCCCGTTCACGATTCGAAGCATTGTCCTCGAATCCCCTTACCTTTTGACATTGTCCTCACAACCCAACTCTACCTGGGCCACCTATTTTTCGGAATGCGACGCCCGATCGCGATTCGAAGCATTGTCCACATTGTGAAAGGCGAGCATGGTCCGTTTTGCTAGCCGCCAGCCGATCTACTCCTCTAACCCCCCACTGACCAGCTGTTTTCAGAATACGATCCCGTTCACGATTCGAAGCATTGTCCTCCAATCCCCTTGTCTTTTGACATTGTCCTCACAACCCAACTCAAATTGGGCCATCTACTTTTCGGAATGCGACGCCCGATCGCGATTCGAAGCATTGTCCACATCGTGAAAGGCGAGCATGGTCCTTTTTGCTAGCCGCCAGCCGATCCACTCCTCTAACCCCCCACTGACCAGCTGTTTTCAGAATGCAACCCCGTTCACGATTCGAAGCGTTGTCCTCCAATCCCCTTACCTTTTGACATTGTCCTCACAACCCAACTCTACCTGTGCCACCTATTTTTCGAAATGCGACGCCCGATTGCGATTCGAAGCATTGTCCACATCGTGAAAGGCGAGCATGGTCCGCTTTGCTAGCCGCCAGCCGGTCCACTCCTCTAACCCCCCACTGACCAGCTGTTTTCAGAATGCGATCCCGTTCACGATTCGAAGCATTGTCCTCCAATCCCCTTACCTTTTGACATTGTCCTCACAACCCAACTCTACCTGGGCCACCTATTTTTCGGAATGCGACGCCCGGTCGCGATTCGAAGCATTGTCCACATCGTGAAAGGCGAGCATGGTCCGTTTTGCTAGCCGCCAGCCGATCCACTCCTCTAACCCCCCACTGACCAGCTGTTTTCAGAATGCGATCCCGTTCACGATTCGAAGCATTGTCCTCCAATCCCCTTACCTTTTGACATTGTCCTCACAACCCAACTCTACCTGGGCCACATATTTTTTGGAATGCGACGCCCGATCGCGATCGAAGCATTGTCCACATCGTGAAAGGCGAGCATGGTCCGTTTTGCTAGCCGCCAGCCGATCCACTCCTCTAACCCCCCACTGACCAGCTGTTTTCAGAATGCGATCCCGTTCATGATTCGAAGCATTGTCCTCCAATCCCCTTACCTTTTGACATTGTCCTCACAAGCCAACTCTACCTGGGCCACCTATTTTTCGGAATGCGACGCCCGATCGCGATTCGAAGCATTGTCCACATCGTTAAAGGCGAGCATGGTCTGTTTTGCTAGCCGCCAGCCAATCCACTCCTCTAACCCCCCACTGACCAGCTGTTTTCAGAATGCGATCCCGTTCACGATTCGAAGCATTGTCCTCCAATCCCCTTACCTTTTGACATTGTCCTCACAACCCAACTCTACCTGGGCCACCTAGTTTTCGGAATGTGACGCCCGATCGCGATTCGAAGCATTGTCCACATCGTGAAAGGCGACCATGGTCCGTTTTGCTAGCCGCCAGCCGATCCACTCCTCTAACCCCCCCACTGACCAGCTGTTTTCAGAATGCGATCCCGTTCACGATTCGAAGCATTGTCCTCCAATCCCCTTACCTTTTGACATTGTCCTCACAACCCAACTCTACCTGGGCCACCTATTTTTCGGAATGCGACGCCCGGTCGCGATTCGAAGCATTGTCCACATCGTGAAAGGCGAGCATGGTCCGTTTTGCTAGCCACCAGCCGATCCACTCCTCTAACCCCCCACTGACCAGCTGTTTTCAGAATGCGATCCCGTTCACGATTCGAAGCATTGTCCTCCAATCCCCTTACCTTTTGACATCGTCCTCACAACCCAACTCAAATTGGGCCATCTATTTTTCGGAATGCCACGCCCGATCGCGATTCGAAGCATTGTCCACATCGTGAAAGGCGAGCATGGTCCTTTTTGCTAGCCGCCAGCCGATCCACTTCTCTAACCCCCCACTGACCAGGTGTTTTCAGAATGCGACCCCGTTCACGATTCGAAGCATTGTCCTCCAATCCCCTTACCTTTTGACATTGTCCTCACAACCCAACTCTACCTGGGCCACCTATTTTTTGGAATGCGACGCCCGATCGCGATTCGAAGCATTGTCCACATCGTGAAAGGCGAGCATGGTCCGTTTTGCTAGCCGCCAGCCGATCCACTCCTCTAACCCCCCACTGACCAGCTGTTTTCAGAATGCGATCCCGTTCACGATTCGAAGCATTGTCCTCCAATCCCCTTACCTTTTGACATTGTCCTCACAACCCAACTCTACCTGGGCCACCTATTTTTTGGAATGCGACGCCCGATCGCGATTCGAAGCATTGTCCACATCGTGAAAGGCGAGCACGGTCCGTTTTGCTAGCCGCAAGCCGATCCACTCCTCTAACCCCCCACTGACCAGCTGTTTTCAGAATGCGATCCCGTTCACGATTCGAAGCATTGTCCTCCAATCCCCTTACCTTTTGACATTGTCCTCACAACCCAACTCTACCTGGGCCACCTATTTTTCAGAATGCGACGCCCGGTCGCGATTTGAAGCATTGTCCACATCGTGAAAGGCGAGCATGGTCCGTTTTGCTAGCCGCCAGCCGATCCACTCCTCTAACCCCCCACTGACCAGCTGTTTTCAGAATGCGAGCCCGTTCACGATTCGAAGCATTGTCCTCCAATCCCCTTACCTTTTGACATTGTCCTCACAACCCAACTTAACTGGGCCACCTATTTTTCGGAATGCGACGCCCGATCGCGATTCGAAGCATTGTCCACATCGTGAAAGGCGAGCATGGTCCGTTTTGCTAGCCGCCAGCCGATCCACTCCTCTAACCCCCCACTGACCAGCTGTTTTCAGAATGCGATCCCGTTCACGATTCGAAGCATTGTCCTCCAATCCCCTTACCTTTTGACATTGTCCTGACAACCCAACTCTACCTGGGCCACCTATTTTTCGGAATGCGACGCCCGATCGCGATTCGAAGCATTGTCCACATCGTGAAAGGCGAGCATGGTCCGTTTTGCTAGCCGCCAGCCGATCCACTCCTCTAACCCCCCACTGACCAGCTGTTTTCAGAATGCGATCCCGTTCACGATTCGAAGCATTGTCCTCCAATCCCCTTACCTTTTGACATTGTCCTCACAACCCAACTCTACCTGGGCCACCTATTTTTCAGAATGCGACGCCCGGTCGCGATTTGAAGCATTGTCCACATCGTGAAAGGCGAGCATGGTCCGTTTTGCTAGCCGCCAGCCGATCCACTCCTCTAACCCCCCACTGACCAGCTGTTTTCAGAATGCGATCCCGTTCACGATTCGAAGCATTGTCCTCCAATCCCCTTACCTTTTGACATTGTCCTCACAACCCAACTTAACTGGGCCACCTATTTTTCGGAATGCGACGCCCGATCGCGATTCGAAGCATTGTCCACATCGTGAAAGGCGAGCATGGTCCGTTTTGCTAGCCGCCAGCCGATCCACTCCTCTAACCCCCCCACTGACCAGCTGTTTTCAGAATGCGATCCCGTTCACGATTCGAAGCATTGTCCTCCAATCCCCTTACCTTTTGACATTGTCCTGACAACCCAAGTCTACCTGGGCCACCTATTTTTCGGAATGCGACGCCCGATCGCGATTCGAAGCATTGTCCACATCGTGAAAGGCGAGCATGGTCCGTTTTGCTGGCCGCCAGCCGATCCACTCCTCTAACCCCCCACTGACCAGCTGTTTTCAGAATGCGATCCCGTTCACGATTCGAAGCATTGTCCTCCAATCCCCTTACCTTTTGACATTGTCCTCACAACCCAACTCTACCTGGGCCACCTATTTTTCGGAATGCGACGCCCGATCGCGATTCGAAGCATTGTCCACATCGTGAAAGGCGAGCATGGTCCGTTTTGCTAGCCGCCAGCTGATCCACTCCTCTAACCCCCCACTGACCAGCTGTTTTCAGAATGCGATCCCGTTCACGATTCGAAGCATTGTCCTCCAATCCCCTTACCTTTTGACATTGTCCTCACAACCCAACTCTACCTGGGCCACCTATTTTTCGGAATGCGACGCCCGATCGCGATTCGAAGCATTGTCCACATCGTGAAAGGCGAGCATGGTCCGTTTTGCTAGCCGCCAGCCGATCCACTCCTCTAACCCCCCACTGACCAGCTGTTTTCAGATTGCGATCCCGTTCACGATTCGAGGCATTGTCCTCCAATCCCCTTACCTTTTGACATTGTCCTCACAACCCAACTCTACCTGGGCCACCTGTTTTTCGGAATGCGACGCCCGATCGCGATTCGAAGCATTGTCCACATCGTGAAAGGCGAGCATGGTCCGTTTTGCTAGCCGCCAGCCGATCCACTCCTGTAAGCCCCCACTGACCAGCTTTTTTCAGAATGCGATCCCGTTCACGATTCGAAGCATTGTCCTCCAATCCCCTTACATTTTGACATTATCCTCACAACCCAACTCTACCTGGGCCACCTGTTTTACGTAATGCGACGCCCGATCGCGATTCGAAGCATTGTCCACATCGTGAAAGGCGAGCATGGTCCGTTTTGCTAGCCGCCAGCCGATCCACTCCTCTAACCCCCCACTGACCAGCTTTTTTCAGAATGCGATCCCGTTCACGATTCGAAGCACTGTCCTCCAATCCCCTTACCTTTTGACATTGTCCTCACAACCCAACTCTACCTGGGCCACCTATTTTTCGGAATGCGACGGCTGATCGCGATTCGAAGCATTGTCCACATCGTGAAAGGCGAGCATGGTCCGTTTTGCTAGCCGCCAGCCGATCCACTCCTCTAACCCCCCACTGACCAGCTGTTTTCAGAATGCGATCCCGTTCACGATTCGAAGCATTGTCCTCCAATCCCCTTACCTTTTGACATTGTCCTCCCAACCCAACTCTACCTGGGCCACCTATTTTTCGGAATGCGACGCCCGGTCGCGATTCGAAGCATTGTCCACATCGTGAAAGGCGAGCATGGTGCGTTTTGCTAGCCGCCAGCCGATCCACTCCTCTAACCCCCCACTGACCAGCTGTTTTCAGAATGCGATCCCGTTCACGATTCGAAGCATTGTCCTCCAATCCCCTTACCTTTTGACATTGTCCTCACAACCCAACTCTACCTGGGCCACCTATTATTCGGAATGCGACGCCCGATCGCGATTCGAAGCATTGTCCACATTGTGAAAGGCGAGCATGGTCCGTTTTGCTAGCCGCCAGCCGATCTACTCCTCTAACCCCCCACTGACCAGCTGTTTTCAGAATGCGATCCCGTTCACGATTCGAAGCATTGTCCTCCAATCCCCTTACCTTTTGGCATTGTCCTCACAACCCAACTCTACCTGGGCCACCTATTTTTCGGAATGCGACGCCCGATCGCGATTCGAAGCATTGTCCACATCGTGAAAGGCGAGTATGGTCCGTTTTGCTAGCCGCCAGCCGATCCACTCCTCTAACCCCCCACTGACCAGCTGTTTTCAGAATGCGATCCCGTTCACGATTCGAAGCATTGTCCTCGAATCCCCTTACCTTTTGACATTGTCCTCACAACCCAACTCTACCTGGGCCACCTATTTTTCGGAATGCGACGCCCGATCGCGATTCGAAGCATTGTCCACATTGTGAAAGGCGAGCATGGTCCGTTTTGCTAGCCGCCAGCCGATCTACTCCTCTAACCCCCCACTGACCAGCTGTTTTCAGAATACGATCCCGTTCACGGTTCGAAGCATTGTCCTCCAATCCCCTTGTCTTTTGACATTGTCCTCACAACCCAACTCAAATTGGGCCATCTACTTTTCGGAATGCGACGCCCGATCGCGATTCGAAGCATTGTCCACATCGTGAAAGGCGAGCATGGTCCTTTTTGCTAGCCGCCAGCCGATCCACTCCTCTAACCCCCCACTGACCAGCTGTTTTCAGAATGCAACCCCGTTCACGATTCGAAGCGTTGTCCTCCAATCCCCTTACCTTTTGACATTGTCCTCACAACCCAACTCTACCTGTGCCACCTATTTTTCGAAATGCGACGCCCGATTGCGATTCGAAGCATTGTCCACATCGTGAAAGGCGAGCATGGTCCGCTTTGCTAGAAGCCAGCCGGTCCACTCCTCTAACCCCCCACTGACCAGCTGTTTTCAGAATGCGATCCCGTTCACGATTCGAAGCATTGTCCTCCAATCCCCTTACCTTTTGACATTGTCCTCACAACCCAACTCTACCTGGGCCACCTATTTTTCGGAATGCGACGCCCGGTCGCGATTCGAAGCATTGTCCACATCGTGAAAGGCGAGCATGGTCCGTTTTGCTAGCCGCCAGCCGATCCACTCCTCTAACCCCCCACTGACCAGCTGTTTTCAGAATGCGATCCCGTTCACGATTCGAAGCATTGTCCTCCAATCCCCTTACCTTTTGACATTGTCCTCACAACCCAACTCTACCTGGGCCACATATTTTTTGGAATGCGACGCCCGATCGCGATCGAAGCATTGTCCACATCGTGAAAGGCGAGCATGGTCCGTTTTGCTAGCCGCCAGCCGATCCACTCCTCTAACCCCCCACTGACCAGCTGTTTTCAGAATGCGATCCCGTTCATGATTCGAAGCATTGTCCTCCAATCCCCTTACCTTTTGACATTGTCCTCACAAGCCAACTCTACCTGGGCCACCTATTTTTCGGAATGCGACGCCCGATCGCGATTCGAAGCATTGTCCACATCGTTAAAGGCGAGCATGGTCTGTTTTGCTAGCCGCCAGCCAATCCACTCCTCTAACCCCCCACTGACCAGCTGTTTTCAGAATGCGATCCCGTTCACGATTCGAAGCATTGTCCTCCAATCCCCTTACCTTTTGACATCGTCCTCACAACCCAACTCAAATTGGGCCATCTATTTTTCGGAATGCCACGCCCGATCGCGATTCGAAGCATTGTCCACATCGTGAAAGGCGAGCATGGTCCTTTTTGCTAGCCGCCAGCCGATCCTCTTCTCTAACCCCCCACTGACCAGGTGTTTTCAGAATGCGACCCCGTTCACGATTCGAAGCATTGTCCCCCAATCCCCTTACCTTTTGACATTGTCCTCACAACCCAACTCTACCTGGGCCACCTATTTTTTGGAATGCGACGCCCGATCGCGATTCGAAGCATTGTCCACATCGTGAAAGGCGAGCATGGTCCGTTTTGCTAGCCGCCAGCCGATCCACTCCTCTAACCCCCCACTGACCAGCTGTTTTCAGAATGCGATCCCGTTCACGATTCGAAGCATTGTCCTCCAATCCCCTTACCTTTTGACATTGTCCTCACAACCCAACTCTACCTGGGCCACCTATTTTTTGGAATGCGACGCCTGATCGCGATTCGAAGCATTGTCCACATCGTGAAAGGCGAGCACGGTCCGTTTTGCTAGCCGCAAGCCGATCCACTCCTCTAACCCCCCACTGACCAGCTGTTTTCAGAATGCGATCCCGTTCACGATTCGAAGCATTGTCCTCCAATCCCCTTACCTTTTGACATTGTCCTCACAACCCAACTTAACTGGGCCACCTATTTTTCGGAATGCGACGCCCGATCGCGATTCGAAGCATTGTCCACATCGTGAAAGGCGAGCATGGTCCGTTTTGCTAGCCGCCAGCCGATCCACTCCTCTAACCCCCCACTGACCAGCTGTTTTCAGAATGCGATCCCGTTCACGATTCGAAGCATTGTCCTCCAATCCCCTTACCTTTTGACATTGTCCTGACAACCCAACTCTACCTGGGCCACCTATTTTTCGGAATGCGACGCCCGATCGCGATTCGAAGCATTGTCCACATCGTGAAAGGCGAGCATGGTCCGTTTTGCTAGCCGCCAGCCGATCCACTCCTCTAACCCCCCACTGACCAGCTGTTTTCAGAATGCGATCCCGTTCACGATTCGAAGCATTGTCCTCCAATCCCCTTACCTTTTGACATTGTCCTCACAACCCAACTCTACCTGGGCCACCTATTTTTCAGAATGCGACGCCCGGTCGCGATTTGAAGCATTGTCCACATCGTGAAAGGCGAGCATGGTCCGTTTTGCTAGCCGCCAGCCGATCCACTCCTCTAACCCCCCACTGACCAGCTGTTTTCAGAATGCGATCCCGTTCACGATTCGAAGCATTGTCCTCCAATCCCCTTACCTTTTGACATTGTCCTCACAACCCAACTTAACTGGGCCACCTATTTTTCGGAATGCGACGCCCGATCGCGATTCGAAGCATTGTCCACATCGTGAAAGGCGACCATGGTCCGTTTTGCTAGCCGCCAGCCGATCCACTCCTCTAACCCCCCCACTGACCAGCTGTTTTCAGAATGCGATCCCGTTCACGATTCGAAGCATTGTCCTCCAATCCCCTTACCTTTTGACATTGTCCTGACAACCCAAGTCTACCTGGGCCACCTATTTTTCGGAATGCGACGCCCGATCGCGATTCGAAGCATTGTCCACATCGTGAAAGGCGAGCATGGTCCGTTTTGCTGGCCGCCAGCCGATCCACTCCTCTAACCCCCCACTGACCAGCTGTTTTCAGAATGCGATCCCGTTCACGATTCGAAGCATTGTCCTCCAATCCCCTTACCTTTTGACATTGTCCTCACAACCCAACTCTACCTGGGCCACCTATTTTTCGGAATGCGACGCCCGATCGCGATTCGAAGCATTGTCCACATCGTGAAAGGCGAGCATGGTCCGTTTTGCTAGCCGCCAGCTGATCCACTCCTCTAACCCCCCACTGACCAGCTGTTTTCAGAATGCGATCCCGTTCACGATTCGAAGCATTGTCCTCCAATCCCCTTACCTTTTGACATTGTCCTCACAACCCAACTCTACCTGGGCCACCTATTTTTCGGAATGCGACGCCCGATCGCGATTCGAAGCATTGTCCACATCGTGAAAGGCGAGCATGGTCCGTTTTGCTAGCCGCCAGCCGATCCACTCCTCTAACCCCCCACTGACCAGCTGTTTTCAGATTGCGATCCCGTTCACGATTCGAGGCATTGTCCTCCAATCCCCTTACCTTTTGACATTGTCCTCACAACCCAACTCTACCTGGGCCACCTGTTTTTCGGAATGCGACGCCCGATCGCGATTCGAAGCATTGTCCACATCGTGAAAGGCGAGCATGGTCCGTTTTGCTAGCCGCCAGCCGATCCACTCCTGTAAGCCCCCACTGACCAGCTTTTTTCAGAATGCGATCCCGTTCACGATTCGAAGCATTGTCCTCCAATCCCCTTACATTTTGACATTATCCTCACAACCCAACTCTACCTGGGCCACCTGTTTTACGTAATGCGACGCCCGATCGCGATTCGAAGCATTGTCCACATCGTGAAAGGCGACCATGGTCCGTTTTGCTAGCCGCCAGCCGATCCACTCCTCTAACCCCCCCACTGACCAGCTGTTTTCAGAATGCGATCCCGTTCACGATTCGAAGCATTGTCCTCCAATCCCCTTACCTTTTGACATTGTCCTGACAACCCAAGTCTACCTGGGCCACCTATTTTTCGGAATGCGACGCCCGATCGCGATTCGAAGCATTGTCCACATCGTGAAAGGCGAGCATGGTCCGTTTTGCTGGCCGCCAGCCGATCCACTCCTCTAACCCCCCACTGACCAGCTGTTTTCAGAATGCGATCCCGTTCACGATTCGAAGCATTGTCCTCCAATCCCCTTACCTTTTGACATTGTCCTCACAACCCAACTCTACCTGGGCCACCTATTTTTCGGAATGCGACGCCCGATCGCGATTCGAAGCATTGTCCACATCGTGAAAGGCGAGCATGGTGCGTTTTGCTAGCCACCAGCCGATCCACTCCTCTAACCCCCCACTGACCAGCTGTTTTCAGAATGCGATCCCGTTCACGATTCGAAGCATTGTCCTCCAATCCCCTTACTTTTTGACATTGTCCTCACAACCCAACTCTACCTGGGCCACCTATTTTTCGGAATGCGACGCCCGGTCGCGATTCGAAGCATTGTCCACATCGTGAAAGGCGAGTATGGTCCGTTTTGCTAGCCGCCAGCCGATCCACTCCTCTAACCCCCCATTGACCAGCTGTTTTCAGAATGCGATCCCGTTCACGATTCGAAGCATTGTCCTCCAATCCCCTTACCTTTTGACATTGTCCTCATAACCCAACTCTACCTGGGCCACCTATTTTTCGGAACGCGACGCCCGATCGCGATTCGAAGCATTGTCCACATCGTGAAAGGCGAGCATGGTCCGTTTTGCTAGCCGCCAGCCGATCCACTCCTCTAACCCCCCCACTGACCAGCTGTTTTCAGAATGCGATCCCGTTCACGATTCGAAGCATTGTCCTCCAATCCCCTTACATTTTGACATTGTCCTCACAACCCAACTCTACCTGGGCCACCTATTTTTTCGGAATGCGACGCCCGATCGCGATTCGAAGCATTGTCCACATCGTGAAAGGCGAGCATGGTCCGTTTTGCTAGCCGCCAGCCGATCCACTCATCTAACCCCCCACTGACCAGCTGTTTTCAGAATGCGATCCCATTCACGATTCGAAGCATTGTCCTCCAATCCCCTTACCTTTTGACATTGTCCTCACAACCCAACTCTACCTGGGCCACCTGTTTTTCGGAATGCGACGCCCGATCGCGATTCGAAGCATTGTCCACATCGTGAAAGGCGAGCATGGTCCGTTTTGCTAGCCGCCAGCCGATCCACTCCTCTAACCCTCCACTGACCAGCTTTTTTCAGAATGCGATCCCGTTCACGATTCGAAGCACTGTCCTCCAATCCCCTTACCTTTTGACATTGTCCTCACAACCCAACTCTACCTGGGCCACCTATTTTTCGGAATGCGACGGCTGATCGCGATTCGAAGCATTGTCCACATCGTGAAAGGCGAGCATGGTCCGCTTTGCTAGCCGCCAGCCGATCCACTCCTCTAACCCCCCACTGACCAGCTGTTTTCAGAATGCGATCCCGTTCACGATTCGAAGCATTGTCCTCCAATCCCCTTACCTTTTGACATTGTCCTCCCAACCCAACTCTACCTGGGCCACCTATTTTTCGGAATGCGACGCCCGGTCGCGATTCGAAGCATTGTCCACATCGTGAAAGGCGAGCATGGTCCGTTTTGCTAGCCGCCAGCCGATCCACTCCTCTAACCCCCCACTGACCAGCTGTTTTCAGAATGCGATCCCGTCCACGATTCGAAGCATTGTCCTCCAATCCCCTTACCTTTTGACATCGTCCTCACAACCCAACTCAAATTGGGCCATCTATTTTTCGGAATGCCACGCCCGATCGCGATTCGAAGCATTGTCCACATCGTGAAAGGCGAGCATGGTCCTTTTTGCTAGCCGCCAGCCGATCCACTTCTCTAACCCCCCACTGACCAGGTGTTTTCAGAATGCGACCCCGTTCACGATTCGAAGCATTGTCCTCCAATCCCCTTACCTTTTGACATTGTCCTCACAACCCAACTCTACCTGGGCCACCTATTTTTCGAAATGCGACGCCCGATCGCGATTCGAAGCATTGTCCACATCGTGAAAGGCGAGCATGGTCCGTTTTGCTAGCCGCCACCCGATCCACTCCTCTAACCCCCCACTGACCAGCTGTTTTCAGAATGCGATCCCGTTCACGATTCGAAGCATTGTCCTCCAATCCCCTTACCTTTTGACATTGTCCTCACAACCCAACTCTACCTGAGCCACCTATTTTTTAAATGCGACGCCCGATCGCGATTCGGAGCATTGTCCACATCGTGAAAGGCGAGCATGGTCCGTTTTGCTAGCCGCCAGCCGATCCACTCCTCTAACCCCCCACTGACCAGCTGTTTTCAGAATGCGATCCCGTTCACGATTCGAAGCATTGTCCTCCAATCCCCTTACCTTTTGACATTGTCCTCACAACCCAACTCTACCTGGGCCACCTATTTTTTGGAATGCGACGCCCGATCGCGATTCGAAGCATTGTCCACATCGTGAAAGGCGAGCATGGTCCGTTTTGCTAGCCGCCAGCCGATCCACTCCTCTAACCCCCCACTGACCAGGTGTTTTCAGAATGCGATCCCGTTCACGATTCGAAGCATTGTCCTCCAATCCCCTTACCTTTTGACATTGTCCTCACAACCCAACTCTACCTGGGCCACCTATTTTTCGAATGCGATGCCCGATCGCGATTCGAAGCATTGTCCACATCGTGAAAGGCGAGCATGGTCCGTTTTGCTAGCCGCCACCCGATCCACTCCTCTAACCCCCCACTGACCAGCTGTTTTCAGAATGCGATCCCGTTCACGATTCGAAGCATTGTCCTCCAATCCCCTTACCTTTTGACATTGTCCTCACAACCCAACTCTACCTGAGCCACCTATTTTTAGAATGCGACGCCCGATCGCGATTCGGAGCATTGTCCACATCGTGAAAGGCGAGCATGGTCCGTTTTGCTAGCCGCCAGCCGATCCACTCCTCTAACCCCCCACTGACCAGCTGTTTTCAGAATGCGATCCCGTTCACGATTCGAAGCATTGTCCTCCAATCCCCTTACCTTTTGACATTGTCCTCACAACCCAACTCTACCTGGGCCACCTATTTTTTGGAATGCGACGCCCGATCGCGATTCGAAGCATTGTCCACATCGTGAAAGGCGAGCATGGTCCGTTTTGCTAGCCGCCAGCCGGTCCACTCCTCTAACCCCCCACTGACCAGCTGTTTTCAGAATGCGATCCCGTTCACGATTCGAAGCATTGTCCTCCAATCCCCTTACCTTTTGACATTGTCCTCACAACCCAACTCTACCTGGGCCACCTATTTTTTGGAATGCGACGCCCGATCGCGATTCGAAGCATTGTCCACATCGTGAAAGGCGAGCACGGTCCGTTTTGCTAGCCGCAAGCCGATCCACTCCTCTAACCCCCCACTGACCAGCTGTTTTCAGAATGCGATCCCGTTCACGATTCGAAGCATTGTCCTCCAATCCCCTTACCTTTTGACATTGTCCTCACAACCCAACTCTACCTGGGCCACCTATTTTTCAGAATGCGACGCCCGGTCGCGATTTGAAGCATTGTCCACATCGTGAAAGGCGAGCATGGTCCGTTTTGCTAGCCGCCAGCCGATCCACTCCTCTAACCCCCCACTGACCAGCTGTTTTCAGAATGCGAGCCCGTTCACGATTCGAAGCATTGTCCTCCAATCCCCTTACCTTTTGACATTGTCCTCACAACCCAACTTAACTGGGCCACCTATTTTTCGGAATGCGACGCCCGATCGCGATTCGAAGCATTGTCCACATCGTGAAAGGCGAGCATGGTCCGTTTTGCTAGCCGCCAGCCGATCCACTCCTCTAACCCCCCACTGACCAGCTGTTTTCAGAATGCGATCCCGTTCACGATTCGAAGCATTGTCCTCCAATCCCCTTACCTTTTGACATTGTCCTGACAACCCAACTCTACCTGGGCCACCTATTTTTCGGAATGCGACGCCCGATCGCGATTCGAAGCATTGTCCACATCGTGAAAGGCGAGCATGGTCCGTTTTGCTAGCCGCCAGCCGATCCACTCCTCTAACCCCCCACTGACCAGCTGTTTTCAGAATGCGATCCCGTTCACGATTCGAAGCATTGTCCTCCAATCCCCTTACCTTTTGACATTGTCCTCACAACCCAACTCTACCTGGGCCACCTATTTTTCAGAATGCGACGCCCGGTCGCGATTTGAAGCATTGTCCACATCGTGAAAGGCGAGCATGGTCCGTTTTGCTAGCCGCCAGCCGATCCACTCCTCTAACCCCCCACTGACCAGCTGTTTTCAGAATGCGATCCCGTTCACGATTCGAAGCATTGTCCTCCAATCCCCTTACCTTTTGACATTGTCCTCACAACCCAACTTAACTGGGCCACCTATTTTTCGGAATGCGACGCCCGATCGCGATTCGAAGCATTGTCCACATCGTGAAAGGCGAGCATGGTCCGTTTTGCTAGCCGCCAGCCGATCCACTCCTCTAACCCCCCACTGACCAGCTGTTTTCAGAATGCGATCCCGTTCACGATTCGAAGCATTGTCCTCCAATCCCCTTACCTTTTGACATTGTCCTGACAACCCAACTCTACCTGGGCCACCTATTTTTCGGAATGCGACGCCCGATCGCGATTCGAAGCATTGTCCACATCGTGAAAGGCGAGCATGGTCCGTTTTGCTAGCCGCCAGCCGATCCACTCCTCTAACCCCCCACTGACCAGCTGTTTTCAGAATGCGATCCCGTTCACGATTCGAAGCATTGTCCTCCAATCCCCTTACCTTTTGACATTGTCCTCACAACCCAACTCTACCTGGGCCACCTATTTTTCGGAATGCGACGCCCGATCGCGATTCGAAGCATTGTCCACATCGTGAAAGGCGAGCATGGTCCGTTTTGCTAGCCGCCAGCCGATCCACTCCTCTAACCCCCCACTGACCAGCTGTTTTCAGATTGCGATCCCGTTCACGATTCGAGGCATTGTCCTCCAATCCCCTTACCTTTTGACATTGTCCTCACAACCCAACTCTACCTGGGCCACCTGTTTTTCGGAATGCGACGCCCGATCGCGATTCGAAGCATTGTCCACATCGTGAAAGGCGAGCATGGTCCGTTTTGCTAGCCGCCAGCCGATCCACTCCTGTAAGCCCCCACTGACCAGCTTTTTTCAGAATGCGATCCCGTTCACGATTCGAAGCATTGTCCTCCAATCCCCTTACATTTTGACATTGTCCTCACAACCCAACTCTACCTGGGCCACCTGTTTTACGTAATGCGACGCCCGATCGCGATTCGAAGCATTGTCCACATCGTGAAAGGCGAGCATGGTCCGTTTTGCTAGCCGCCAGCCGATCCACTCCTCTAACCCCCCACTGACCAGCTTTTTTCAGAATGCGATCCCGTTCACGATTCGAAGCACTGTCCTCCAATCCCCTTACCTTTTGACATTGTCCTCACAACCCAACTCTACCTGGGCCACCTATTTTTCGGAATGCGACGGCTGATCGCGATTCGAAGCATTGTCCACATCGTGAAAGGCGAGCATGGTCCGTTTTGCTAGCCGCCAGCCGATCCACTCCTCTAACCCCCCACTGACCAGCTGTTTTCAGAATGCGATCCCGTTCACGATTCGAAGCATTGTCCTCCAATCCCCTTACCTTTTGACATTGTCCTCCCAACCCAACTCTACCTGGGCCACCTATTTTTCGGAATGCGACGCCCGGTCGCGATTCGAAGCATTGTCCACATCGTGAAAGGCGAGCATGGTGCGTTTTGCTAGCCGCCAGCCGATCCACTCCTCTAACCCCCCACTGACCAGCTGTTTTCAGAATGCGATCCCGTTCACGATTCGAAGCATTGTCCTCCAATCCCCTTACCTTTTGACATTGTCCTCCCAACCCAACTCTACCTGGGCCACCTATTTTTCGGAATGCGACGCCCGGTCGCGATTCGAAGCATTGTCCACATCGTGAAAGGCGAGCATGGTGCGTTTTGCTAGCCGCCAGCCGATCCACTCCTCTAACCCCCCACTGACCAGCTGTTTTCAGAATGCGATCCCGTTCACGATTCGAAGCATTGTCCTCCAAGCCCCTTACTTTTGACATTGTCCTCTGTGAGAGCCAATCTGTTCAATTCGGCCTCACCGTCATTGTCATGAGCCAGCAGTGGCGCCGCTACATGCTTATAAGCGCGCGCCACGTGCTGTTGTCAGTTCTTTCATTGTACGACGTTCATCAACATACGTCGTTAGTCTGTTGGATCCTCACTTTAGCTCATTCGGCCCTTCATCACCCAAATTGCTAGGTATATCTTTACTGTCTTTCATTCATTGTATGTATCATACCAGAGTGTTAGTAAACTGTCTGTGTGTTATCCAAATGCCGTATTCCTGAATCTTATTTTGAGTTTGGCAGATAGCCAGGGGCATCGGGTCCATCACCAGCGTTAACACCTTTCTTCACCCGTTCCCTTGGTCTATCTTGCCTCACACCTCACAACCCAACTCTACCTGGGCCACCTATTTTTCGGAATGCCGACGCCCGATCGCGATTCGAAGCATTGTCCACATCGTGAAAGGCGAGCATGGTCCGTTTTGCTAGCCGCCAGCCGATCCACTCCTTTAACCCCTCACTGACCAGCTCTTTTCAGAATGCGATCCCGTTCACGATTCGAAGCATTGTCCTCCAAGCCCCTTACCTTTTGACATTGTCCTCTGTGAGTGCCAATCTGTTCAATTCGGCCTCACCGTCATTGTCATGAGCCAGCAGTGGCGCCGCTACATGCTTATAAGCGCGCGCCACGTGCTGTTGTCAGTTCTTTCATTGTACGACATCAACATACGTCGTTAGTCTGTTGGATCCTCACTTTAGCTCATTCGGCCCTTCATCACCCAAATTGCTAGGTATATCTTTACTGTCTTTCATTCATTGTATGTATCATACCAGAGTGTTAGTAAACTGTCTGTGTGTTATCCAAATGCCGTATTCCTGAATCTTATTTTGAGTTTGGCAGATAGCCAGGGGCATCGGGTCCATCACCAGCGTTAACACCTTTCTTCACCCGTTCCCTTGGTCTATCTTGCCTCGCACCTCACAACCCAACTCTACCTGGGCCACCTATTTTTCGGAATGCGACGCCCGATCGCGATTCGAAGCATTGTCCACATCGTGAAAGGCGAGCATGGTGCGTTTTGCTAGCCGCCAGCCGATCCACTCCTCTAACCCCCCACTGACCAGCTGTTTTCAGAATGCGATCCCGTTCACGATTCGAAGCATTGTCCTCCAATCCCCTTACTTTTTGACATTGTCCTCACAACCCAACTCTACCTGGGCCACCTATTTTTCGGAATGCGACGCCCGGTCGCGATTCGAAGCATTGTCCACATCGTGAAAGGCGAGTATGGTCCGTTTTGCTAGCCGCCAGCCGATCCACTCCTCTAACCCCCCACTGACCAGCTGTTTTCAGAATGCGATCCCGTTCACGATTCGAAGCATTGTCCTCCAATCCCCTTACCTTTTGACATTGTCCTCACAACCCAACTCTACCTGGGCCACCTATTTTTCGGAACGCGACGCCCGATCGCGATTCGAAGCATTGTCCACATCGTGAAAGGCGAGCATGGTCCGTTTTGCTAGCCGCCAGCCGATCCACTCATCTAACCCCCCACTGACCAGCTGTTTTCAGAATGCGATCCCGTTCACGATTCGAAGCATTGTCCTCCAATCCCCTTACCTTTTGACATTGTCCTCACAACCCAACTCTACCTGGGCCACCTATTTTTCGGAATGCGACGCCCGATCGCGATTCGAAGCATTGTCCACATCGTGAAAGGCGAGCATGGTCCGTTTTGCTAGCCGCCAGCCGATCCACTCCTCTAACCCCCCACTGACCAGCTGTTTTCAGATTGCGATCCCGTTTACGATTCGAGGCATTGTCCTCCAATCCCCTTACCTTTTGACATTGTCCTCACAACCCAACTCTACCTGGGCCACCTGTTTTTCGGAATGCGACGCCCGATCGCGATTCGAAGCATTGTCCACATCGTGAAAGGCGAGCATGGTCCGTTTTGCTAGCCGCCAGCCGATCCACTCCTCTAACCCCCCACTGACCAGCTTTTTTCAGAATGCGATCCCGTTCACGATTCGAAGCACTGTCCTCCAATCCCCTTACCTTTTGACATTGTCCTCACAACCCAACTCTACCTGGGCCACCTATTTTTCGGAATGCGACGGCTGATCGCGATTCGAAGCATTGTCCACATCGTGAAAGGCGAGCATGGTCCGCTTTGCTAGCCGCCAGCCGATCCACTCCTCTAACCCCCCACTGACCAGCTGTTTTCAGAATGCGATCCCGTTCACGATTCGAAGCATTGTCCTCCAATCCCCTTACCTTTTGACATTGTCCTCCCAACCCAACTCTACCTGGGCCACCTATTTTTCGGAATGCGACGCCCGGTCGCGATTCGAAGCATTGTCCACATCGTGAAAGGCGAGCATGGTGCGTTTTGCTAGCCGCCAGCCGATCCACTCCTCTAACCCCCCACTGACCAGCTGTTTTGAGAATGCGATCCCGTTCACGATTCGAAGCATTGTCCTCCAATCCCCTTACTTTTTGACATTGTCCTCACAACCCAACTCTACCTGGGCCACCTATTTTTCGGAATGCGACGCCCGGTCGCGATTCGAAGCATTGTCCACATCGTGAAAGGCGAGTATGGTCCGTTTTGCTAGCCGCCAGCCGATCCACTCCTCTAACCCCCCACTGACCAGCTGTTTTCAGAATGCGATCCCGTTCACGATTCGAAGCATTGTCCTCCAATCCCCTTACCTTTTGACATTGTCCTCACAACCCAACTCTACCTGGGCCACCTATTTTTCGGAATGCGACGCCCGATCGCGATTCGAAGCATTGTCCACATCGTGAAAGGTGAGCATGGTCCGTTTTGCTAGCCGCCAGCCGATCCACTCCTCTAACCCCCCACTGACCAGCTGTTTTCAGATTGCGATCCCGTTCACGATTCGAGGCATTGTCCTCCAATCCCCTTACCTTTTGACATTGTCCTCACAACCCAACTCTACCTGGGCCACCTGTTTTTCGGAATGCGACGCCCGATCGCGATTCGAAGCATTGTCCACATCGTGAAAGGCGAGCATGGTCCGTTTTGCTAGCCGCCAGCCGATCCACTCCTCTAACCCCCCACTGACCAGCTGTTTTCAGAATGCGATCCCGTTCACGATTCGAAGCATTGTCCTCCAATCCCCTTACCTTTTGACATTGTCCTCACAACCCAACTCTACCTGGGCCACCTATTTTTCGGAATGCGACGCCTGATCGCGATTCGAAGCATTGTCCACATCGTGAAAGGCGAGCATGGTCCGTTTTGCTAGCCGCCAGCCGATCCACTCCTCTAACCCCCCACTGACCAGCTGTTTTCAGAATGCGATCCCGTTCACGATTCGAAGCATTGTCCTCCAATCCCCTTACCTTTTGACATTGACCTCACAACCCAACTCTACCTGGGCCACCTATTTTTCGGAATGCGACGCCTGATCGCGATTCGAAGCATTGTCCACATCGTGAAAGGCGAGCATGGTCCGTTTTGCTAGCCGCCAGCCGATCCACTCTTCTAACCCCCCACTGACCAGCTGTTTTCAGAATGCGATCCCGTTCACGATTCGAAGCATTGTCCTCCAATCCCCTTACCTTTTGACATTGTCCTCACAACCCAACTCTACCTGGGCCACCTATTTTTCGGAATGCGACGCCCGATCGCGATTCGAAGCATTGTCCACATCGTGAAAGGCGAGCATGGTCCGTTTTGCTAGCCGCCAGCCGATCCACTCCTCTAACCCCCCACTGACCAGCTGTTTTCAGATTGCGATCCCGTTCATGATTCGAGGCATTGTCCTCCAATCCCCTTACCTTTTGACATTGTCCTCACAACCCAACTCTACCTGGGCCACCTGTTTTTCGGAATGCGACGCCCGATCGCGATTCGAAGCATTGTCCACATCGTGAAAGGCGAGCATGGTCCGTTTTGCTAGCCGCCAGCCGATCCACTCCTCTAACCCCCCACTGACCAGCTGTTTTCAGAATGCGATCCCGTTCACGATTCGAAGCATTGTCCTCCAATCCCCTTACCTTTTGACATTGTCCTCACAACCCAACTCTACCTGGGCCACCTATTTTTCGGAATGCGACGCCCGGTCGCGATTCGAAGCATTGTCCACATCGTGAAAGGCGAGCATGGTCCGTTTTGCTAGCCGCCAGCCGATCCACTCCTCTAACCCCCCACTGACCAGCTGTTTTCAGAATGCGATCCCGTTCACGATTCGAAGCATTGTCCTCCAATCCCCTTACCTTTTGACATTGTCCTCACAACCCAACTCTACCTGGGCCACCTATTTTTCGGAATGCGACGCCCGATCGCGATTCGAAGCATTGTCCACATCGTGAAAGGCGAGCATGGTCCGTTTTGCTAGCCGCCAGCCGATCCACTCCTCTAACCCCCCACTGACCAGCTGTTTTCAGATTGCGATCCCGTTCACGATTCGAGGCATTGTCCTCCAATCCCGTTACCTTTTGACATTGTCCTCACAACCCAACTCTACCTGGGCCACCTGTTTTTCGGAATGCGACGCCCGATCGCGATTCGAAGCATTGTCCACATCGTGAAAGGCGAGCATGGTCCGTTTTGCTAGCCGCCAGCCGATCCACTCCTCTAAACCCCCACTGACCAGCTGTTTTCAGAATGCGATCCCGTTCACGATTCGAAGCATTGTCCTCCAATCCCCTTACCTTTTGACATTGTCCTCACAACCCAACTCTACCTGGGCCACCTATTTTTCGGAATGCGACGCCTGATCGCGATTCGAAGCATTGTCCACATCGTGAAAGGCGAGCATGGTCCGTTTTGCTAGCCGCCAGCCGATCCACTCCTCTAACCCCCCACTGACCAGCTGTTTTCAGAATGCGATCCCGTTCACGATTCGAAGCATTGTCCTCCAATCCCCTTACCTTTTGACATTGACCTCACAACCCAACTCTACCTGGGCCACCTATTTTTCGGAATGCGACGCCTGATCGCGATTCGAAGCATTGTCCACATCGTGAAAGGCGAGCGTGGTCCGTTTTGCTAGCCGCCAGCCGATCCACTCCTCTAACCCCCCACTGACCAGCTGTTTTCAGAATGCGATCCCGTTCACGATTCGAAGCATTGTCCTCCAATCCCCTTACCTTTTGACATTGTCCTCACAACCCAACTCTACCTGGGCCACCTATATTTCGGAATGCGACGCCCGATCGCGATTCGAAGCATTGTCCACATCGTGAAAGGCGAGCATGGTCCGTTTTGCTAGCCGCCAGCCGATCCACTCCTCTAACCCCCCACTGACCAACTGTTTTCAGATTGCGATCCCGTTCACGATTCGAGGCATTGTCCTCCAATCCCCTTACCTTTTGACATTGTCCTCACAACCCAACTCTACCTGGGCCACCTGTTTTTCGGAATGCGACGCCCGATCGCGATTCGAAGCATTGTCAACATCGTGAAAGGCGAGCATGGTCCGTTTTGCTAGCCGCCAGCCGATCCACTCCTCTAACCCCCCACTGACCAGCTGTTTTCAGAATGCGATCCCGTTCACGATTCGAAGCATTGTCCTCCAATCCCCTTACCTTTTGACATTGTCCTCACAACCCAACTCTACCTGGGCCACCTATTTTTCGGAATGCGACGCCTGATCGCGATTCGAAGCATTGTCCACATCGTGAAAGGCGAGCATGGTCCGTTTTGCTAGCCGCCAGCCGATCCACTCTTCTAACCCCCCACTGACCAGCTGTTTTCAGAATGCGATCCCGTTCACGATTCGAAGCATTGTCCTCCAATCCCCTTACCTTTTGACATTGTCCTCACAACCCAACTCTACCTGGGCCACCTATTTTTCGGAATGCGACGCCCGGTCGCGATTCGAAGCATTGTCCACATCGTGAAAGGCGAGCATGGTCCGTTTTGCTAGCCGCCAGCCGATCCACTCCTCTAAACCCCCACTGACCAGCTGTTTTCAGAATGCGATCCCGTTCACGATTCGAAGCATTGTCCTCCAATCCCCTTACCTTTTGACATTGTCCTCACAACCCAACTCTACCTGGGCCACCTATTTTTCGGAATGCGACGGCTGATCGCGATTCGAAGCATTGTCCACATCGTGAAAGGCGAGCATGGTCCGTTTTGCTAGCCGCCAGCCGATCCACTCTTCTAACCCCCCACTGACCAGCTGTTTTCAGAATGCGATCCCGTTCACGATTCGAAGTATTGTCCTCCAAGCCCCTTACCTTTTGACATTGTCCTCACAACCCAACTCTACCTGGGCCACCTATTTTTCAAAATGCGACGCCCGGTCGCGATTCGAAGCATTGTCCACATCGTGAAAGGCGAGCATGGTCCGTTTTGCTAGCCGCCAGCCAATCCACTCCTCTAACCCCCCACTGACCAGCTGTTTTCAGAATGCGATCCCGTTCACGATTCGAAGCATTGTCCTCCAATCCCCTTACCTTTTGACATTGACCTCACAACCCAACTCTACCTGGGCCACCTATTTTTCGGAATGCGACGCCTGATCGCGATTCGAAGCATTGTCCACATCGTGAAAGGCGAGCATGGTCCGTTTTGCTAGCCGCCAGCCGATCCACTCTTCTAACCCCCCACTGACCAGCTGTTTTCAGAATGCGATCCCGTTCACGATTCGAAGCATTGTCCTCCAATCCCCTTACCTTTTGACATTGTCCTCACAACCCAACTCTACCTGGGCCACCTATTTTTCGGAATGCGACGCCCGATCGCGATTCGAAGCATTGTCCACATCGTGAAAGGCGAGCATGGTCCGTTTTGCTAGCCGCCAGCCGATCCACTCCTCTAACCCCCCACTGACCAGCTGTTTTCAGATTGCGATCCCGTTTATGATTCGAGGCATTGTCCTCCAATCCCCTTACCTTTTGACATTGTCCTCACAACCCAACTCTACCTGGGCCACCTGTTTTTCGGAATGCGACGCCCGATCGCGATTCGAAGCATTGTCCACATCGTGAAAGGCGAGCATGGTCCGTTTTGCTAGCCGCCAGCCGATCCACTCCTCTAACCCCCCACTGACCAGCTGTTTTCAGAATGCGATCCCGTTCACGATTCGAAGCATTGTCCTCCAATCCCCTTACCTTTTGACATTGTCCTCACAACCCAACTCTACCTGGGCCACCTATTTTTCGGAATGCGACGCCCGGTCGCGATTCGAAGCATTGTCCACATCGTGAAAGGCGAGCATGGTCCGTTTTGCTAGCCGCCAGCCGATCCACTCCTCTAACCCCCCACTGACCAGCTGTTTTCAGAATGCGATCCCGTTCACGATTCGAAGCATTGTCCTCCAATCCCCTTACCATTTGACATTGTCCTCACAACCCAACTCTACCTGGGCCACCTATTTTTCGGAATGCGACGCCCGATCGCGATTCGAAGCATTGTCCACATCGTGAAAGGCGAGCATGGTCCGTTTTGCTAGCCGCCAGCCGATCCACTCCTCTAACCCCCCACTGACCAGCTGTTTTCAGATTGCGATCCCGTTCACGATTCGAGGCATTGTCCTCCAATCCCGTTACCTTTTGACATTGTCCTCACAACCCAACTCTACCTGGGCCACCTGTTTTTCGGAATGCGACGCCCGATCGCGATTCGAAGCATTGTCCACATCGTGAAAGGCGAGCATGGTCCGTTTTGCTAGCCGCCAGCCGATCCACTCCTCTAAACCCCCACTGACCAGCTGTTTTCAGAATGCGATCCCGTTCACGATTCGAAGCATTGTCCTCCAATCCCCTTACCTTTTGACATTGTCCTCACAACCCAACTCTACCTGGGCCACCTATTTTTCGGAATGCGACGCCTGATCGCGATTCGAAGCATTGTCCACATCGTGAAAGGCGAGCATGGTCCGTTTTGCTAGCCGCCAGCCGATCCACTCCTCTAACCCCCCACTGACCAGCTGTTTTCAGAATGCGATCCCGTTCACGATTCGAAGCATTGTCCTCCAATCCCCTTACCTTTTGACATTGACCTCACAACCCAACTCTACCTGGGCCACCTATTTTTCGGAATGCGACGCCTGATCGCGATTCGAAGCATTGTCCACATCGTGAAAGGCGAGCATGGTCCGTTTTGCTAGCCGCCAGCCGATCCACTCTTCTAACCCCCCACTGACCAGCTGTTTTCAGAATGCGATCCCGTTCACGATTCGAAGCATTGTCCTCCAATCCCCTTACCTTTTGACATTGTCCTCACAACCCAACTCTACCTGGGCCACCTATTTTTCGGAATGCGACGCCCGGTCGCGTTTCGAAGCATTGTCCACATCGTGAAAGGCGAGCGTGGTCCGTTTTGCTAGCCGCCAGCCGATCCACTCCTCTAACCCCCCACTGACCAGCTGTTTTCAGAATGCGATCCCGTTCACGATTCGAAGCATTGTCCTCCAATCCCCTTACCTTTTGACATTGTCCTCACAACCCAACTCTACCTGGGCCACCTATATTTCGGAATGCGACGCCCGATCGCGATTCGAAGCATTGTCCACATCGTGAAAGGCGAGCATGGTCCGTTTTGCTAGCCGCCAGCCGATCCACTCCTCTAACCCCCCACTGACCAACTGTTTTCAGATTGCGATCCCGTTCACGATTCGAGGCATTGTCCTCCAATCCCCTTACCTTTTGACATTGTCCTCACAACCCAACTCTACCTGGGCCACCTGTTTTTCGGAATGCGACGCCCGATCGCGATTCGAAGCATTGTCAACATCGTGAAAGGCGAGCATGGTCCGTTTTGCTAGCCGCCAGCCGATCCACTCCTCTAACCCCCCACTGACCAGCTGTTTTCAGAATGCGATCCCGTTCACGATTCGAAGCATTGTCCTCCAATCCCCTTACCTTTTGACATTGTCCTCACAACCCAACTCTACCTGGGCCACCTATTTTTCGGAATGCGACGCCTGATCGCGATTCGAAGCATTGTCCACATCGTGAAAGGCGAGCATGGTCCGTTTTGCTAGCCGCCAGCCGATCCACTCTTCTAACCCCCCACTGACCAGCTGTTTTCAGAATGCGATCCCGTTCACGATTCGAAGCATTGTCCTCCAATCCCCTTACCTTTTGACATTGTCCTCACAACCCAACTCTACCTGGGCCACCTATTTTTCGGAATGCGACGCCCGGTCGCGATTCGAAGCATTGTCCACATCGTGAAAGGCGAGCATGGTCCGTTTTGCTAGCCGCCAGCCGATCCACTCCTCTAACCCCCCACTGACTAGCTGTTTTCAGAATGCGATCCCGTTCACGATTCGAAGCATTGTCCTCCAATCCCGTTACCTTTTGACATTGTCCTCACAACCCAACTCTACCTGGGCCACCTGTTTTTCGGAATGCGACGCCCGATCGCGATTCGAAGCATTGTCCACATCGTGAAAGGCGAGCATGGTCCGTTTTGCTAGCCGCCAGCCGATCCACTCCTCTAAACCCCCACTGACCAGCTGTTTTCAGAATGCGATCCCGTTCACGATTCGAAGCATTGTCCTCCAATCCCCTTACCTTTTGACATTGTCCTCACAACCCAACTCTACCTGGGCCACCTATTTTTCGGAATGCGACGCCTGATCGCGATTCGAAGCATTGTCCACATCGTGAAAGGCGAGCATGGTCCGTTTTGCTAGCCGCCAGCCGATCCACTCCTCTAACCCCCCACTGACCAGCTGTTTTCAGAATGCGATCCCGTTCACGATTCGAAGCATTGTCCTCCAATCCCCTTACCTTTTGACATTGACCTCACAACCCAACTCTACCTGGGCCACCTATTTTTCGGAATGCGACGCCTGATCGCGATTCGAAGCATTGTCCACATCGTGAAAGGCGAGCATGGTCCGTTTTGCTAGCCGCCAGCCGATCCACTCTTCTAACCCCCCACTGACCAGCTGTTTTCAGAATGCGATCCCGTTCACGATTCGAAGCATTGTCCTCCAATCCCCTTACCTTTTGACATTGTCCTCACAACCCAACTCTACCTGGGCCACCTATTTTTCGGAATGCGACGCCCGGTCGCGTTTCGAAGCATTGTCCACATCGTGAAAGGCGAGCGTGGTCCGTTTTGCTAGCCGCCAGCCGATCCACTCCTCTAACCCCCCACTGACCAGCTGTTTTCAGAATGCGATCCCGTTCACGATTCGAAGCATTGTCCTCCAATCCCCTTACCTTTTGACATTGTCCTCACAACCCAACTCTACCTGGGCCACCTATATTTCGGAATGCGACGCCCGATCGCGATTCGAAGCATTGTCCACATCGTGAAAGGCGAGCATGGTCCGTTTTGCTAGCCGCCAGCCGATCCACTCCTCTAACCCCCCACTGACGAACTGTTTTCAGATTGCGATCCCGTTCACGATTCGAGGCATTGTCCTCCAATCCCCTTACCTTTTGACATTGTCCTCACAACCCAACTCTACCTGGGCCACCTGTTTTTCGGAATGCGACGCCCGATCGCGATTCGAAGCATTGTCAACATCGTGAAAGGCGAGCATGGTCCGTTTTGCTAGCCGCCAGCCGATCCACTCCTCTAACCCCCCACTGACCAGCTGTTTTCAGAATGCGATCCCGTTCACGATTCGAAGCATTGTCCTCCAATCCCCTTACCTTTTGACATTGTCCTCACAACCCAACTCTACCTGGGCCACCTATTTTTCGGAATGCGACGCCTGATCGCGATTCGAAGCATTGTCCACATCGTGAAAGGCGAGCATGGTCCGTTTTGCTAGCCGCCAGCCGATCCACTCTTCTAACCCCCCACTGACCAGCTGTTTTCAGAATGCGATCCCGTTCACGATTCGAAGCATTGTCCTCCAATCCCCTTACCTTTTGACATTGTCCTCACAACCCAACTCTACCTGGGCCACCTATTTTTCGGAATGCGACGCCCGGTCGCGATTCGAAGCATTGTCCACATCGTGAAAGGCGAGCATGGTCCGTTTTGCTAGCCGCCAGCCGATCCACTCCTCTAACCCCCCACTGACTAGCTGTTTTCAGAATGCGATCCCGTTCACGATTCGAAGCACTGTCCTCCAGTCCCCTTACCTTTTGACATTGTCCTCACAACCCAACTCTACCTGGGCCACCTATTTTTCGGAATGCGACGGCTGATCGCGATTCGAAGCATTGTCCACATCGTGAAAGGCGAGCATGGTCCGTTTTGCTAGCCGCCAGCCGATCCACTCTTCTAACCCCCCACTGACCAGCTGTTTTCAGAATGCGATCCCGTTCACGATTCGAAGTATTGTCCTCCAAGCCCCTTACCTTTTGACATTGTCCTCACAACCCAACTCTACCTGGGCCACCTATTTTTCAAAATGCGACGCCCGGTCGCGATTCGAAGCATTGTCCACATCGTGAAAGGCGAGCATGGTCCGTTTTGCTAGCCGCCAGCCAATCCACTCCTCTAACCCCCCACTGACCAGCTGTTTTCAGAATGCGATCCCGTTAACGATTCGAAGCATTGTCCTCCAATCCCCTTACGTTTTGACATTGTCGTCACCACCCAACTCTACCTGGGCCACCTATTTTTCGGAATGCGACGCCCGATCGCGATTCGAAGCATTGTCCACATCGTGAAAGGCGAGTATGGTCCGTTTTGCTAGCCGCCAGCCGATCCACTCCTCTAACCCCCCCACTGACCAGCTGTTTTCAGAATGCGATCCCGTTCACGATTCGAAGCATTGTCCTCCAATCCCCTTACCTTTTGACACTGATTCAATAATGTCACAATAAATCATGAAATTATGAAACAATGGTTTAAGATTGAGTGGTGTGGTTCCGGTGGTGCTGTTTGCAATAGACTGAATTGGTGCGAAACCCAACATATTACTCAAATATTCAGAAAGATCTATAGTTGCTCCATCAACAGGAGTGAAAGTAAACAGCTGTGTATCTTCATTGTACGTTAGTATAGCATTGCTACCTATCACGTCTCTGATAGCTTGTAGAAGCGAACGCGGTGTCTCGTAATAATTTGGTGGAATTTGGACTTCTTCCCTTGCAAGTATTACTTTTTCTAGAACAACACCAAAACTGAATGTAACTGCATCTGCAATGCATTGTGTTGTATTTTCTAACAGTTTACTGGAGTTTAATTTGAGGAGCCTCTTGAGTTGTTCAGGGATAGCAAAGAGACGTGGGACCAATAATGTATAGGTATTGTTTTGGAATAGTATCTTTGCATCGATTTCATATCTTTTAAAGAAGCGATTTAGTGTGACAGTGATAGAGCGACCTGGGGCCCTATCCTGGTCAAAGTAATCTACCTCGATTACTTGAAATTTCTTCTGTCATTGGTGCACAATCGAAAAAGGCGTGAATATTAAAAGTGGTTGACACCTTCTATCAACCAATCGCCCCACGTGTTATGTTGGAAAGCAACCCGCCTTGTCGGTGTTTCCTCCTGAGAATCCGAAGGCCACACCTGTGATCTGCCCGCCCTGCCTTGTTGCTTCGGTTCTTAGGTGTCGGAAACAGAAAACTCTACCGGCGTAAAACTGAATTGCGTGGAAAATGCGCGGAAAAGCACGCTCGTAATTTCTTTTTTTGCTGTTTGTCATTTTCATTGACGTACAGGTGTGCAAGACGGCAATGTTTGTGTGACACCGTGATTGTACTTTGCATTTATAATTCGGTATGTGCCCGTGAGATGGCGCTGATGGCAGGCAACAAAACCAACAAAACGATGAAAGCGCGAAGGATCATTGCAAAGGGTCGAACGGACAGTGTGGCGCGAGCCGTAAACGCGTTTATGAGAAATCGGTTCATGCTTTAAATCTCGAGCTTTATTTATGAGCTTTTCTTTACATTTTTCTGTGTGTTCGTGTGCTCGATATGCGAAATGATAATTCGCATTTCAATATGCTTCTTTTGCTTGTGAGCTGTGGGGGTGGTAATGATACCGCAAATGAGATAGTTTTACTCAACAAACAGTGAACTTTGATCGATGAGTTTTTTGTGTGCACAACGCTACGTTGCAATAACATTGATTGTATGACGTACGGCTCGGACGACGCTTCGAAAAGCCCGCCACTTTCACGGATACGATGCCGCGATCGGCGCAGAGAAACGGTGTTACGCGGTGCTTTTCTATCATTATTAAACAAAAACGAAGAAAGATATGAATTTTTTGTTGTGACGAGCACATACAGACTTTATACAACACAATAAACGGAAATGCACATGCGGACCCATCACGAAATCTATCGCCGCTCAAAGTAATCGACCCTCTTTCGCTACATTACTTTTCAGCTTTGAAACTAATCTTTTACGTCATTGTTACGTCAAAATGACGTAGGGTCACGGTCCGAGATTAGGGCCGAGAGACTGCGAAGGAAAACTAGGTATAAATTTCAATTGAAACGGGCGGGATTTAAGGGCGGAGTATTTCGTGGCAGCCCCGCCCTACAGCTTGTGACGTAAAGTAATCGAGGTCGATTACTTTTGACGAGGATAAGGCCCCTGGTGTGAATATGATTGGAGCATATTGTGTAATGATAGTCGCCTCTTCCTTTAAAAGCATCCTTGAGATAGCTTCCTCTCCCATGTACATGTTCTGACGTGGAACTTTAGCACCTGCAACTTTCAAACCCTGTATAGTGGACACACCCATGGCTTGTTGCAGTTCTTCATCCAAAAACTTGATAGAATGAATTATTTGAGGTTGTTGGAACATGTACCTTCCATCAACATAAACAAATGCGATGTTGAATTCTTTTAAAAAATCTTGCAGCGCGTGTTCCAAAGTCGATATCACAACAACTTCCTTACGCAGCTCAATAATGCTTCTTGAAGTAATATGTATAGTAGCATAATTAGTCCGTGGAATGTTGTAGAATACATCAGAGATGGAAAGTTCATGCAGGCCGACTTCATATTCTTCATTCAGTTGTAGTGGTGCACTCAGAGAAATTGTAAAGTAATTGAGACTGTTGTTCGGGTGCATATCCATGCAATCATTGGATAGGAGATACATGTAAAAATCAGAACTTCGCGACATCTTGGGCTGGAATCCAGGAATTAAATGAGTCATCATAACCTAGCCATTTCACTTAATAATGTGTGACACCGTTTATTTTCTTTCGACTTACTATGCGTTCAATTCGGTATGGGTCGTCTTGCGATTTCACTACGCGTTGCAGTTCATTGGCGTAGTAAGTTGCATCGTCTTTGACCCCGTCTGGACCAGCTATGTAAAGCACTGGTAGATCCGAGTTCTTGTATCGCGTGATCGTGTAGACAACTAAGGACCAGGGCCCAGTGTACCCCTTGTAAAAATTTGATCTATTGGTGAGTACACGCACCTGATCACCAATATTCAATGGAATCTTTTTGGTTTGTTGTCATTTTTACTGTGAAGTCTATTGAATAGTTCAATCTCATTATTTTTATCAACGTCGTTCGGGGCCATCTTGATAGTCGAGTGATATGATGAATCGTAGTTGGCGATGATCTTTGGGAGAACAGCAATGTACTTGTGATGACCTTTACTGGCGAAATAACGATAAAGTCTAGCTTTAATAGTTCTAATTGCACGCTCGATTAAAGAACATTTGTAAATAGATCTAGAGCTATAGATGTGTATTGAGTGACGTTTACACCAGGCTTTCACGTGTTTGTTGTAGAGCTCTCTCCCTCTATCTACCTGCAAATGATGTGGATAGTTTTTTTATGGCTGTACAACTTGATAAATCCTTTCTTCACATCTTCACCACGCTTGGTCTTAATGGGTGTAGCCATGAGTCGTCTTGATAAGCAGTCTATCACAATGAGCATGAAGGAAAATTCTTTATTTTGTTTCTTGTACTGCAGGAATGAAATCAGGTCTGCTTGATGAAGATCGTCGATGTGCAGTGAGATGGCCTTTCTTCTCTTAAATCTACGTCTTCCTTCTTTGTAAAGTGTGTAGACGTCATCTCGCTGTAGTTCTTCAATTGCCTGTTTCTTAGAGATGTTTCGACCTCTGCAGTATCGGGCAACCCCCCCCAAACCAGCGTTTGGATCCCTATAATTCATTCTTCTTCTGTGATATATTCATCTGATGATGATGATGAAAGCAACTTTGTTCTTTGGGGCGATTTATACGTCTCCCAGAGTATACGTTTCCTTGCTTTCCTCTTCTGACGTATTTTGTGTGGCTGCAAGAACTTTGCCACTTTTCGGCAGGCTTCCCTTTCTTGTGTCCGGACAGATGCAACACCAATTCTTTTATATCAGAACCAACGATTGTTTGGTTGTTATGAATGATTTCTCCCTTATCATTCCAAGTCAAGCTCTTAGGTAGCACTGAGACTACGCGTCTTACTTTTTTAATGTTGACATTAGTCGGAAGAGAATTGTAATCAAATGAGCGTCCCATTGGAAGTGACTCATCGTTTTTTTCTTTCCTGTACTGTGGGTGCTGCCTCTGTTTCATTAGATGGTTTCTGATGATTTTTTATAATGTAGTACATAGCAGTTAACATTCGTTTTACTTTAATATCACGCTTTCGTTAGATTCCAATATTGATTTGATAGGAGTCAATACCGTAACCTTTGTAGCCATTTTTTAGACACCTACCGTCTTTGCTAGAGCACGACCTACGACACCACCGAGCACACTGGTTAATCCCGTGAGTAATAAGGGGATCAGTGGCACTAATTCACCCGTTTGACGACAGAGGAAGGATCTTAGTCTTTTTGGTGATTTGTGCAGCGTTTTATATGCAATGTATCGAATGGTGTGTTTATACTTTTCCAGCTCTTTGAACAATCTGGGCGGTAGCTTAATATTACCATTCAATATATTCTTACAGACTTCAGAAAGAGCTTCTATGCTATGAGGTGGCGCCTCCTTTAAAATCTCATCGCGCTCTTTAGGAGTACATGTTGCAAGGACTTTTAGAAAAGTTAAATGATGATGCAGACTTTTCATTTTGGCAAGAAAACAAACTGGCGAACGTTTCCGGTAATGCCTGTTCGCAGTCGAAATTGAGACTGCGTCAGAGGGTGTAGGTCAATCACTAGATAACCAAATAGTTTCTCTGTTGCCTGCCCAAATGCACTGATAAAGTACGAAAGCATTGCCGAAGATCTGGCGTCCTAAAAGTTCAAGTTGCGTGCGTGACCTTAAATTATTAAATAATATTATATATGTGCTATTGTGAGATAATGTTCTGTTGTTGACGTCATTGTGAAATAAGTACTGACAAAGAAAAATAATGGATGCGTTCTTATGATGTGATGCTCTCGTATAGAGATGAACCATTTCTTGCATCACATTCTTCTCAGTCATGAGATCGTCGACTATAATCAAAGTAGGCACGCTCTCATCCCATGTCTTTGGTAGCTCTTTCTGGAATGTAACATCATTTGCGAACTCATTTTGCCAGGTGGCATCATATTTGCTAACGTAAAAGATTTGCTCTGGGACTACAGTGAATACTGTAAGATTTCTTAGAATGTTACGAACGAGATAGGTTTTACCCGACATGGAAGGACCGCAAATAATAACCCTAATAAAAGCAAACCGACCTGCGTCAGACATCACGATGCAAAAGTAAACGAGACAATGAATAAGTGATGATGTGAGAAATGGATTTATTGTACATCTCACCAATACCCATCGATTTGATCGTCTTGACTTTTTGCAGAACGACGTTTCATTTCTATAAGACGCTCGTGTGCGAGGAACCTCCTCACAGCTTCTGCTTTTGCTTCATATATTTCTTGTTTAAGTCGCCATTTTTTCTCGACCGCCGTCTCCCTCTCATCATATTCCTTTCCAAAACATCGAGTCAAAAGCTTCCATGCAGCTCCCATTTTGTGTAGAAAGTCCATAGGTGAGTTGATCGTTGGTAAATGACGATTGAAACTCTCCGCTCGGGGATGTAATAAAAGATGTGGAAAGGGAATAAGATGTATTTTGCATGTTGATGCGTGTTCAAACGCGAGAAGGAAACCCCTCTCTACGCGACGCGCGGCCGCGAAACGCGCGGGGCGGTCTTGGCGCGCGCTCCTCCTTGGCGCAAAGTACCCTGCTCCAAATACCTTCCGATATCAGACGAGGAGGATAGCGATGGTTGAAACTGTCCTTGGTAGCCATAATCCTTGGGTGATTACTACTCACGTAGACGCAGTATTTTTTATTTTGTAAGGGCTTTTGACACTGCTTTATGCTCGCATGTTGGCCAAACTAAGTAAAATTAGATCCTGCTACCATTAACTGGATATGCAGTTTCTCAACTAACCGCAACCGTGGCAACAACTCGTGAGGAGAACCTATCATATCGCCACCATGCAGCATTTGTTATGTCACAAGCGCTTCACATTTCATCTAGTCAGAAGCAAGCCTTTTGGTGATCGGTCTTGTATGATTACGTGCCCCTTCGTTATGTAACACCACACTGGGTTCTTCAACCTATGAGAGATAAATAAATATATTGCCAAGTAAATTGTTTACAAGGCTCGTTATTCCATTTCGCAACACTACCGCAAGCAATTGTTAGAGTAGTGGCCCAGGGTATGAAGCTCGCAACTAATCATCATTCAAACAAAGTTCATAATGTAAAATCCTTTACTGAGAACAGCGGCTTAACACAACAATTAAGAACAAAGACAGTAAACGTTTCATTGCCTATCCAGGTGGCATCATCCCTACAACAGATAGTGATCAAGAACAACATCAAAGGAGTCAAATCGGTAGTGCGCATTCCTTTCAACCAACGTGTCTCATACGCCATTTGGAGGGCACTGTGCCCATCAGGCATTTTGACTGTGCATATCAAGTTGAGTGCATAGAATGTGATGCAACCTACATTGGCGAGATAGACAAAAGACGTGGGACAAGACTAAAAGAGCACACAAGGGACGTTGCCAGGGCTACTAATGCTTAGCTTAACTTACCAGGACCGAATTAGTCTACCATTGCTGGCCTAAGGGACATAATTTAATTTTGATGGTGCAGTAACCTTTGCACATGACTAGCGATGGGGCCCTATAGAAAGTTCTTAGAGTCCTGCTTTATCAGGCGTGATGCTTCAGCCTGTAATACAAACCGTGGCCCCCCTATCGGTTGTGTATGACGCCCTCGTCTTTGGCCTCTATTGTACTGATGATGCCACCCGGATAGGCGGCAAAACGTTTACGCTCTGTTTTTAATCATTGTGTTGAGCGGTGTTTGTAGTAAAGGACGTTACATTATGAGGTCGTCAACCGGCTTTTGGAACATATTTTCAAATAAAGTTGTTGTTTTACAATGCTCAATACATTGCAGAAATCATTCTTATTGCCTATTGTTTAAGGGATACCATTCTTGCAGTCACATGAAGCACTGAAGGGCCAATTTCAAAAATAAAGGCAATCTGATTTATGTTCTTGCCGACATGGCACAGTGTATGCACGAGGTAGCTCCATTTCAGAAGCCTGAGAACACTCAAAGCAACGAGTGTGCTAGCATTAGATGGTAGCACCCCGATTCGTCCAAATGTTTATTTCGTCCAAGTATTCACAACGTCCAAGTACTCAGCACGTCCGAAAAAAATTAGACATAGTGGGCATTGGACGAACTGAACCAAAGGGGGGGAGGGAAACTTGACCAACCCGTCCAAATAACCGTACCGTCCAAACGCTTGTTTCGTCCGAAAAGGGAGGGGGATCTCCGAATGCGAGTGAACAATTGCTTGATGATGATGATGATGATGATTGAAAGAAAAAAAAAAGGGAAGAAACAATTGCTTCGTTTACGATTGAAGGTAGAATTTAAACATTTACACCGAAAGACGCCATGCCATACACCAAGTAAAACGAAAAACAAGTGCTCAGCCTGCTCTGTTTATTTATTTTTCTTTCTTTCTTTTTTTTTTTTTTTCATTCCAACAACTGACTTATTAGTTGAAGGTAAGATTTAAACATTCCCACTGAAAGATGTTATACACCGAGTAAAACGAGAAACAAATGCTCAGCCTGCTCCGTTTAGTTGTTCTTTTTTTTTCTTTTTTTCATTTAAACAACTAACTTATTAGTTAGCATAGCCCAGCAAGTGGGACATGCGCTGCAGGTATGCCTTGATGACATGAGCAAACTGTTCTGTTACGTCTGTGAAGTTTGCTTCGTTTCCCAGCATCATTTCCCCTGAGCTGTATTTTCCGTACGACCATGAGAAGGAAGAGCGAGCCTCTTGTATCGTCTCCTGCTTGGCGAAGCCCCGTTCAACAGCAGCCGAATGCGTACCTGCAAATGGCGGTAAGAAGCATGAATACAAAGAGAGCAAGCGAGGAAGTATACCGGGTGTTCCAGTTAAATCCCCGGGCTAAATAATTCGCGAACCGGTGCACCAATCGAATAACTTTCTTTTTTACAAGTATCTGTCCAATACCGTCTACAAGATGCGCACCGCGTGAACGAGCGGGAGGCGCTCATTATTTAAATAAAAATTCAAATGAGTTTCGTGAAAAAAGCTAATTTCTAAAGCAGGGCGCCGTCACCATTAAAATGGGTACTACTCCTTTTGGGACCTTCAGTGGACACCTTTTAGAGAAAAATCTGCCACCGAAGCGGGTCATTTATTGCAGTAATTAATTGGTTTCGGTTTACGTGTTTTTGTCGCGGCTGGTCGCGGCGAAGCGCAAAAGGACGTAATTCATTGGTGTAAGGACGTAATTCATTGGTGGACATGGGAGTGAAAGAGCGTCCTTTTGCGCTTCACCGCGACCAGCCGCGACAAAAATATGTAAACCGAAACCAATTAATTACTGCAACAAATGACCCGCTTCGGTTGCAGATTTTTCTCTAAAAGGTATCTACTGAAGGTCCCAGAAGGGGTAGTACCCATTTTAATGCCGAGGGCGCCCAGCTTTACAAGTTATATTTTTTCGCGAAACTCATTTGAATTTTTATTTAAAGAATGAGCGCCTCCCGCTCATTCACGCGGTGCGCATCTTGTAGGCGGTATTGGACAGATACTTGTAAAAAAGAAAGTTATTCGATTGGTGCACCGGTTCGCGAATTATTTAGCCCGGGGATTTAACTGAAACACCCGGTATATGCTATATTCTATTAATTATCATGATGATGTTGCCTGATTATGCGAATTTGTTTCTTACCTGGTCGTGCTTACATTGTGTATGGTTGACTCAAATTCGACGAGGAACTTCGAAAACGTCATGTGGGGTTGGCTCTTGAATTTCATGCGCAGCGAATTATGCCACCCTTCGGCGTGATCGTTTGTGCGGAGACGTCCTCATCCGCAAACTAATTCCAGAGATGAACGTTGGTAAGCCACTGCCGCTCGAAGTAGTCTATACGTAAAGGCAAACGGCCGCAAGTTTCCTTTCAGATCCCTAGATGTCTCCAAGAAAGATCACTGACATTGTGAAACGCGGTACGTAGCGAGAACACAGTTATAGAAAACAACACATCGTTAACTGGACGGTCACTGTAGGTCAGCGGTCCTGTGAACGGGTTTGTGTTTTCTGTGATTCCCAGTTTGATCGATAATCCATTTGCTTTCATGAATACAGTCACCTGCCATTCACCCAGAGTCAAAATGGCCTGTGCTTTCATGAATGTAGCCATGCAGTCGCCTGCCGAAAGGAGCAGATCCTTTGGGAATTCCCCCATTTGCACGAAACGGGCTATTGGACGCGCTGGGCAAGTTTCTCCTCGCCTGTTCATTTCGTCCAAGTGTTCAGTACGTCCGATTTTTTTCGGACGAATTAAATATTTGAACGTTGTGAGCACTTGGACGAAATAAACGTTTGGACGCCTCATTTCGTCCAAACGTTTATTTCGTTCAAGTACTCACAACGTCCAAATATTTAATTCGTCCGAAAAAAACTGGACGTACTGCACACTTGGACGAAATGAACAGGCGACTACAAACTTGCCCAGCGCGTCCAATACTCGTACCGTCCAATAGCTCATTTCGTCCAAATGGGGGAATGCCCAAAGGCCCTGCTGCTTTCGGCAGGCGGCTGCATGGCGGCATTCATGAAAGCACAGGAATTATCAGTTCGCCTCCACGGTGTTCCATTTTGACACTGGATGAACGGCAGGTGACTGTGTTCATGAAAGCAAACGGATTATCGGTCAAACGGGGAATCACAGAAAACACAAACCCGTTCACAAGACCGCCGACCTACAGTGACCGTCTAGTTAACAATGTGTTGTTTTCTATATCTTTGTTCTCGCTGAGTACCGCGTTTCCCAATGTCAGTTATCTTTCCTGGAAACATCTAGGGATTTGAAAGGAAACTTGCCTTGCGTTGCTGTTTCCAGCGTGCATCGACCTTAGTACCGTGTGCAAAAAGAACAACGTCCTTTTCACAAACGGCGTGTTCCTAAAGAATTAGGCTTGGACTTGGTCATACAGGTCATTTTCGTGGTCCGCCAACCACGTACTTAAAACATCTACTTTGCGCGGTCCGTGTTAGACTGTACTCAGGTGGGGTCGATTCTGACTCGATGGCAGAGCTCCAGGGGTACCAATGGTCCAAGACCTCGAGAGGGAAGCCGCTTTTGCTAGTTCGCAGCCATGCAAATGAACGCATGATGTACGAGTACGTATTCCACTCGAACTACACTGCACGAGATGGCGAACGTACAGCATACTATGTGTGCGGCGGATGCCGTTACCGAAAGGAACGCGAGCACGTCCAGGGATCCGCAATTCCCCGCCTCAAAGTCAAAGCCGGCGTTGTCTACGGTAGCCCAGAAGATTGTCATCACATCTGCAGCCCAGAGTCCCAGGCTGAACCAAAGGTTGGTATCTATTTCTTCAGATAACTATTTTACACCATCATGGCCCCGTTGTTGTATTGCACCTAAATTGTTTTCTTGTATAGTGTTTGACGTATCCCATCTATACCATGCGCATGTGTTCCAGGTATCGGCGAAACACTTCGAAAGAACCACCAGGGAGGAGATATTCCAGGGAACGGTCAACAAGCCACGGGAAGCCTACAACGTTCTTCTGCAAAAATTTGTTGACCAGCATGCAGATGTCCCCCGCGATAGATGTGCAGACATCGAGAGGCATCTTCCCGTGTTCCGGTATGTGAGCTGCTATCTTCTGTGTTATTTGGTGGACGGCCTTGTTCGGTTAACATCGACGAAAGGCCGCCGGGTGGGTGGGTGGCTGTGCGCTGGCTTGGGCACTCTACCCTGGGCGGTCGTTAGTCCTGCAGCGAGCTGCAGTAGAAATTTAGGGCCCGCGGTTGTGGCGAACCGTTATTGTTAGCCTTTCCTGTCCCTATAATTGGGGGGGGGGGGGTTTACACGTATTACAGGATTCCGATACAGTGTCTCCCAAGGTAACCTGACCAGACCGTTTTACAATTAGAGCGGTAAACGGAAGAGTGAGGCGATCATTGTGGTACTTGAGTTAGAAACAGGTGCTACACCACGAGTTGCACCTGTTTCTAATTTAAGTACCACAAAGATCGTCGCAGGTTTTCGTTTATCGCTTTATTCGTAAGACAGTCTGGTTAGGTTATCTCTGGACACACTGTATAGTAGATGGTAGACGCTCCCCGTGCCGTTGACAAATTATTTTCTTCTTATAATCTCTCTGTTTCTGACAGCTCGGTCCGTTCGACGTATCAAAGGCACTTAAATAGGAGGTACCCTGTTCTCCATGGAATTGGAGATCCTGCGGACACGTGGGAGGGGCTCACGAAGACGTGGGAGGACTCGCGGTCGGGAGCACCAGGATCGTACATGATACTGCAGCGTTCGGATCCACCCTTTTTGGCCATTTCATCGGATCTGGACCTGGACATGTTACACGCTTCCCACCACTGGGTGTGTGATGGGACCTTCTCCTACAAACCGGCGATGTTCGCTCAACTCTATTCCGTTCACGGTTTCGTACGGGGCGAAGCCGTTCCACTCGTGGTGGGACTTCTGCCTGATAAAGCTGCTACGACATATACAGCTTTCTTCCAGGCTGTTAAGGACGCACCCGAGAGGAGGTATGTATGCACTTATAGGCGACCATGTCAGAACATTCTTTGCTAATAAAATTATGCTTTATCTATGCCCTGTGCTACCGGACTAATCTTTCGATAGCACTTGAGCAAAATGTCATTTGTCTTATTTTGCTTGCTCTCACGCACGATATATGTAAGTGATTTATTTGCCGCGATCCATCATTCACAGGCACGGTACAGTGGGAGCAATGTCATCAGGAATCGGTCACTTTGATTTTGAGCAAGCCGACATGCGCGCATTTCAGTCAGTCTTCCCACAGTCGACAACAAAAGGCTGTCTTTTCCACTTCGGCCAGTGTCTTCAAAGAAAGCTTGGCGAGCTTGGCCTCAAGGTAACCACTCGTATGATTACTTCCTGTAATCTGTGTTATGCTGTGTAAATTTCAGAGATTACATGCCTCTCAGATATTTTGAACCCAATATCAAGTGAGTTTGTCTAATCGGTGTAACCACTCTTCTCGCAGAGGAATGGAAAATCAGCGACCCAATATCCTTAACAGTTTTGGTCTCTATTTTAAGCTTGTGTCGTACTATGTTTGGGTATATACACAATATGTGTATACACAATAAGTGCATGGCTGTTATTTGGGTTGAAATTCTCTGCGCCCACATTTGCCAAAATAAGAAGAAGCAAAAAAATGTCCTCTCACGTGTCGGAGGCGACAACGGACACATAATTTCAACAGTTGACATGCTCTTTATTCTTATTTTTGTGTTTGTGTGTGTGTCGTGAGAACGTGCCCATAAAAGTAAGGAGATATGTTATGCTTAATGCAGAGTCTCTATTCCGGCAATGGAGCTTATGGTGCTCAAGGGTTCGACGGCGTCCGAGCTTGGCTGCGCAGGTGTGCCGCACTCAGTGTGCTTCCGCCGGAACTTGTGGAGCCACACTGGAGATTTTCTCTGAAGCCAACGAGACCACGGTTGGAAGACCCCAGGATGGAAGCGGCCCTTTGCCTTTACGTAGACTACTTCGAGCGGCAGTGGCTTACCAACGTTCCTCTGTGGAATTATTTTGCGGATGAGGACGATCTCCGCACAAACAATCACGCCGAAGGGTGGCATAATTCGCTGCGAATTAAATTCAAAAGCCAACCCCACATGACGCTTTCGAAGTTCCTCGTCGAATTTCAGTCAAGCATACACAATGCTAACCAGGTAAGCAACAAATTCGCATAATCAGGGAACTATATTCTCCGAAATATAGTTATAGTGTAATTAATAGAATATAGCATATATACTTCCTCGCTTGCTTTCTTTGTATTTATGCTTCTTACCGCCACTTGCAGGTACGCATTCGGCAGCTGCTGAACGGGGCTTCGCCAAACAGGAGACGACGCAATTTCGTGGAGAACAACGCGGCGATACAAGAGGCTCGCTCTTCCTTCTCATGGGCGTACGGAAGATACAGCTCAGGGGAAATGATGCTCGAGGCACCCTTCAGAGACGTAACAGAGCAGTTTGCTCATGGCATCAATAAATACCAGCAGCGCATGTCCCACTTGCTGCATGGGCCATGCTAACTAATAAATTAGCTGTTCAAATGAAAAAATAAATAAATAAACAGAGCGGGCTGAGCATTTGTTTTTCGCTTTCACTCGGTGTATAGCATCTTTCAGTGGGAATCTTTAAATCTTACCTTCAACTAATAAGTCAGTTGTTGGAATGAGAAAAAAATTTAAATAATAATAACTCAACAGAGCAGGCATTTGTTTTTCGTTTTACTCGGTGTATGGCATGGCGTCTTTCGGTGGGAATGTTAAATCCAATAATAATTCAACAGAGCAGGCATTTGTTTTTCGTTTTACTCGGTGTATGGCATGGCATCTTTCGGTGGGAATGTTAAATCCTACCTTCAATCGTAAACGAAGCAATTGTTCACTCGTATTCGGGGATCCCCCTCCCTTTTCGGACGAAACAAGCGTTTGGACGATACGGGTATTTGGACAGGTTGGGCAAGTTTCCCCCCCTCTGATTCAGTTCGTCCAATGCCCACCACGTCCAATTTTTTTCGGACGTACTGTGTACTTGGACGATGTGGTTACTTGGACGAAATAAACATTTGGACGAATCGGGGTGCTACCAGAACATGGGTACCTGGTTATAAATAACAATAATTCATCCACCAGAGGTCAGTGTTTCACACCCATCAAAACTATTAAAAGGTGTGACCCCCAAACCTGCGAAAAATTCCTGGAGAGTCTTCACTGGACACTGTTGCTGTCCCTCTCACCAGGTGCTCTCTATGAACGTGCAGACTTGTACGTAACGCGTTACAAGTAATTGCGTTACTTGTAATCAATTACTTTTTTGAGTAATTTTTCGAGTAATCATTACATTTTCGAACGAGTAATTTTTCGTGTAATTCGATTACAATTTTGAGTAATCAATTACTTTTGAAGTAGTGTCTGACTCAAAATAACGATGCTCTGTGACAAATTTGCTCTGTCTTTTGTTGGGCTATTCTACTATAGTAAGCGGAAAATATTATTGCTACTTCTCACGCGCGAGTCTTTCGCGCTATTTTAGCTGTCCCAATCACTTGGGAGTTTGGGTTTTTCTTACTTCTGTTTTCGAAGCACACAGGAGCGGAAATTTCTGCATGAATTCAAAGTAACGGCTCGAGTAACGCGTTACTTTTATATTCGTTAATCGATTACATTTTGAGTCGAGTAACTTGTAACGGTAATCAATTACTTTAGCTAGAAGAGTAACGCTAACTGTAATCAATTACTTTTTTGGAGTAACGGGCACAGGTCTGAACCTGACTCACAGTTCTGGATGCACTGCTTGAGCTAACTTCAGCATGCTTTCCCAACACGAATGGTAACTGCTAAGAGGAGTGTTGTACTTACTGAAAGCGATATGAAATGCTGTGCCTTGACAGGCAATGTTGATATCCTTCAAGACCTTAGAGAGATGTTCCTTGCTCCCTTTATTCCAAACCGCACTATCAGACGCAAGCCCACTTGCCACCAAGCCAATGAGTTGTGCCTCGCAGTCAGGAATCTATCACTGAGGCTCAGTAAAGCTGTTTTCCACCGGGATCTGATCCAGGACTGAGCCGTGAGTAGCCCCGTGAAAGCACCAGGGTTTCTTCGAATTTTAGATGAGCAGGCTTTTATTTTCCTCCCCTCCTTTTTTTATGTAATACCTGATTACTTTAGCCTTGTACAGCTTTGGAGATTGAAAATAAGGAGATGATGTAAGAGGTGGAACTGGGTGATTCCATCTCAACTCAGGAGGGGTGGTCCGGACACCATCACCGATTTCCCTTGAAAAACTATATGTTGTACCGCAACAGGCATACACACAGGAGCAACAATTTTTTTGGCTCTATGTGTTGTGGTCCATCCGAAAAAAAAATCCCAAAGAAATTGACTCGGCAATGGAGCTTTCTGACGGAACGACTTTGACATTTTATTCCTCACCATCGGACGGTCCCAAACTATGGATTTTTTTTGCACAGTATGTCAGGTACAACGACTTTCAGCGCGCGCAAACAGCACCGGTCAATTCTATTTTAATCTTTAATTAAAAATCGCCAAATTTGCAACAAAGTTCATATTTTGCTCATATTTGTCTTTACGCTGTACTCCTGCTATGTACGCCATCGAGGTATATGAGGTACCCCTGTGTAGGTCGAAGCATGTTCTTTAAATTTATGTCAAATTTACATGTCTGTACCTTGGCGACTTTCGTCAAGGCGGTGTAGAGTACAGCTATGTTTTCAAAAATGTTTTTTTTTGGGCTCTCGTTTCTCAAAAACCCCACCTCCGATTTCCTTGATATTTTGTAGTTATATAGCCTAGGCTATGACCTACATGTGTTCGCAAAACGAAAGGTTCCCTCTCAGCACAACTCGGGATAGCCCGCTACAAACGTGGAGTGCGGAGCAGACGATGTACACCGCGACCGGGAGAACCACGCCAGATAGTTAACAGGATTATTTGCGTCTGCTACAGCCGACGTCTCCGGCTTTGAATGACAGAGCTCAGGATGCAGAGCTACCGCAAATCTCATCCTAGAAATATATTTTGAGTCTTTCTGACTCGTTTTTCCCAGAGTCGGGTCTCAATGCCGTTCCCCATGAAGTTCAGCGACGATCTGAGTCGGTGGCTTGTGTTTTCGACATGAACTTTAAGTACAGTATAGATCGCGAGTAACTGTGCTCACTGTGTGGTGCTATGGTATCCATCTTAAGCCTAAACATCAATGGAGCGACGCTTTGTTATTAGAAACAAGTTGGGAATGCCGGGCAGAATGATGCATTGAACCATGATACCATCAAAATGTAATAATCGCGTGCAATAAAACAGAACTGTACACTTTTTAAGCATCAAGTCGTCAATGAATGGTTTATTTATATTTTTTTTTTCAGAAAAACGATAATACAGATCACGAAGCTTGTAAGGTATAACCTGGCTGAACGACGCCGTTAATATTTCTTTTCAGAAGGTTCTCTTGTTGTTCCTTGGAAACTCTGGACATCTTGACAGTGACGCGTCCATCTCCTTCCACGTTTTTCGTCCACATGTGGAAAGACTGGATTCCCAACAGCGGTTCGCGCTGTCTTCCATTCTTCCTTCTTTGAGACCCGGTATGTTTCTAGGGGACTTGTTTCTAATAACAAAAGCGTCGTTCCATTGATTCCACTGTTTTTCGTTTGTTCATCAGTCTTGCTCAAGAAATTGTTCACTGTAGCAACGGTACACAATGTCACGAAAGGAGTGCTCATCTATCGTTCCTGTATCGTTCGTTTTTGTGAGGAGGTTTGCCAGACCCTCTTCACTGCACAGGCTGGGATGACCATGCTCTTTTTTTCCCCAAGCTTGTGCCATACTCACCTTGCAAACTGGCGATACGCAGTGTTTCTATATCGTCTACACAGATGTACAGAAAATATAGTTTAGGCAAATAGGTAACAGGTTACAGTACAGTGTGTGTGCAGTGTCATTTGCACATGTACCTGAGAGCAACTGCAGTTTACCTGCCCACACCCTGTATATTACTACACATGCTGTGTTCTTTTAGAAAGCAACATTGTTTTACTTTTCACTGAATCGACAATCAAGAACATTCAATATCGATAAAAACCTACGCTAAAACCCTATGCACAGGGCAATACATAAAAAGGTGACTCAGGACATAGCACACTGACAATTGCAAAATGGCCTATATTGCTTTTCTCCAGTTCAGAGTTGTGTATTGTACAGTCTTTTTGTGTGCTGCGCCCTGCACTGGAGTTTTTAGCGACTTTAATGCAGGACCAAACCAGTTTTGAGCGCCAAAATTTTAACATCATTCGACAAGGACTCATGTGACTCACTTGTGAGTATAGTCGCTCATAGGTCCGCGCTGCCCACGGAGTTCAAAATATGCCACCTTCAGGACAGTCATATTGAAGCATAGAAGTTGGAAATCTTCGTGGATTGTAATGCACTCATACTGCAGTCATTCGGCAGTGTTTTCGAGCTCCTTGCAGCACAAGCATTCGATATCCTTCGGCACACACCGGCCGCACCGGCACCATAAACAGCACGTGCGCATGAAATATCAGGACACGAAATTTCGGAGAACGTTTACATGTTCGACCACAGTGTGCGTTAAAAAGGTCATCGCTTACCTGTCTCTCGAAGACAGGCGACTGATGCTCTTTGCTTCATCTGCGACCGATGTTCGTAGAGCTCTTACTTCGTCTCGCATTCGTAGCATCGGCGACGTTTCGAAAGCAAGGCTACCGAGCTGTTCAGCACGCGGAATTTCCTTCTCGATCGCAGAAAGGTCAGAAAAAAGTTCAGAAGCTCGAAGTCTCCGCATTTCTTGCTTGGACGTCCATATTGAAGATCGCTTTCCAGACGGATGCCGCCGCTCTCACAAAGTCACTAACAACAGAATTTCCGGTCTGCGCGCCCAATGAAACATGGACCTCGTTGAAAGAAACGATGAAAGATGAAAGTCACTGAAAAGGTTAGCCAGCTGTAGGACTCGAACCCACATCTTCTGGATTGCTGTCCCTGCTATCCCTGTCGTATGAATGTGTGTATGAGTGTGCAAAAATGTAGGAGTGAAAGGAGGATGAGTGAGAGAGAGTGACTAGTTTGTCCCTTCAGATGACGCATCCTGGAAGTCACTGAGAAGGCGTGTTAGCTTAGCTCAATTGGTAGAGCCCTGGACCGGCAATCCAGAAGATGTGGGTTCGAGTCCTACAGCTGGCTAACCTTTTCAGTGACTTTCATCTTTCATCGTTAATTTCTTAGGCAACATGAGGCCTTGTATGTGATTGTCCCTTCTATGTTGTTCCAGCCTCAGAACATCAGTTCTCTCTTGGACCTCGTGCTTTCGTCACGCACACGGAAATTGGAGGATGTCCATTACAAAGAGGCTAGATTTCGGCGCCGATAGCGCGAGTTGAGGAGGAAAAGCGAAGCCGGTTTTCAGCTCCCCGTTTGGCAAACTTTGCCGCCGCGCACAGCCAACATATTTCGCGTGTGGCTCTGAGGCATATTATACCTTCGTAATTGATGCAAACGAAAGATTTGTCGAACTTCTGGTCACAGTCCCTTTAAGGAAAACCTGTCGGCCGGGGCTTGACCAAGACCCTGGCATACCTTCGCGCATAGCGTGATCCAGGCGGCTAAAACTGCTAGATTCCTGGCACTCATGTTAGGGTGGCAACGGTCACGTGTTCCAGCTCGGGCGCCGACCTACCAATTTCTGAGCGCAGAGCCGTGTGGCCATGAAATAACCTCCAGAATTTGCGCATTAAGAGACAGGCGGGGCCGGTTGGCACTTGACAACAGCGAAGACGATAAAAACAGTAAAAGTAACACAAAGACAGCCGGAAAACGTCCAACTTCACACACAATCTACTCTCATCTGCACTCCATATTTTCCGAATCAATCAATCAACGTCGAACCTTCAACTTTTAACGATAATTAACCTTCATCATATGATAAGAAGGTTGGAAGTTCGACTTTTCCTGACAGTGTCTGTGTTGCTTTTGCCGTCTTCGCTGATCACTCTTTAAACCTGTCACTGTGTCTGATTTTTACTTGATTGATATTACTAGTACGTTCCTACCGAAATTTGTGGGCAACCCATATATGGCCGATTTGTAATATTGGTGCCTTCAATGCCATCAGAAACGGACAGGTTCGTTCGCAGGCTTGGTGATCTCCCAAGTGGATTTGAGCAAGAATGCTTCGTGTGCAGGATAGCTGAAACGGAGCTTTTTGACTCGCCGTTTTCCGCACTTGTTGCTCACGCTCCTGATGACTGACAAATGGAACTGACTGACCTGCAGTGCAACGCACAGATAAGAACAGGTTCCCTGAAGTTGGTGGGCTTCGTTCTATCCTTACGTTGTACGAAAATATCGGAAGGTACGTATGTTGTCGCGGTCAAACTTGTCGATGTTCGGTAAAACATACGTTTAATACGTCGCGCGTGGGGTTACGTCGCGAGACAACTGTGCCAACATACGTCTGTAAGAAGGCGTTTTCTGTATTGAACCTGAATATGCCAAAGTTACGCTCACAAGTAAGAAACGAACACCTCAACGATATCCTTAAGATTGCAACTGCACAATCACTTTCACACGATGTTGACGCAATAAGTAAAAAAAAAAAAAAAAGCAGGTTCCTCTCCATACACAGCAAATAAAAACGATTGATGACCCTCTGATTGAGCAGCTCTTAGTAACCTAAGTACATGCGTTTTATGTTGCTTTAAGTTCTGTGTTTTGCGATCTATATCAGAAACAGGCTACCGCAAAGCTGCGGTATGCGGCCCGCGGACACGAATGAGTTCGGCACCCCTGCTGTAGAGTGTATAAGGCTGAGACATACACTGAAGGCAGGAACACAAACAGGTCATCTGTATTTCAGTGCAAAAGTGAAAACCATGTTGCACTTATTATATCTCCATACAGATAATAAGTACTTACAAATGTAAGCGCACACTAGTAGACAGGTACCAGTAGTTATTATACTCTAGGAAATTTTGTAAATTTCGTTATATTTTGCAACATCAACAACAGCAACATCAGCAAAAAACTTGCAGGCGAGTCCATCGAACAACAGATGTGGCCTGACTTGTATCGAAGGAAAACGATATTGTGTCAAATAAAGAATAATGTAGTATACAGAATAATGTAGTGATTGGATATTTATAATAAAGAGACAGAGATTGTAATCGAGCAGCATTGCTTTGACACTTGCATGAGTGAGACTGACTTTGAGGGCTGGCTGTCGCTGCACCGAGCTCTTCTTCGGAGTGGGCATAGAGGACCTACAGTCAGGAAACAAATGTGTGTTGTTCACACTTGACACGTGTACGAGGGGTGTTCAAGTCAAACCGGGACTTTTCATTTTTCGCAAAAGTAAAATGAACTTACAGGCGACAAATTAGTTTTATTTTTCAACGTAATCTCCAGCTGCACTAATGTACTTGTCCCAGCGTTTCACGAGGGCTTGGATGCCAGCAGCGTAGAAATTCTTACCGGCGCGTAGTAGCCACGATCGGACCGCATTCTTGACCTCGTTGTCGCAGCTGAAGTGGCGGCCCCCAATGAACGCCTTCAGTGGCCCGAAGAGATGGAAATCGCTCGGGGCGAGGTCTGGACTGTAAGGGGGATGTGGCAGCAACTCCCAGCTAAGTTCCTGTAAGGTGCGCGTCGTGAGATGCGCGCTATGCGGGAGTGCATTGTCCTATGGGAGGAGGACTCTTTGGTGGTGAGGCCCGGCCGCTTTTGCTTCAGCGCCTTCTGCACATCCCTGAGAACCTGGCAGTAATATGCACTATTGATGGTGGTACCACTGGGCAGAAAATCAACATGAACAACGCCAGCCTTGTCCCAGAAAACCGTGGCCATGACCTTACCCCCAGACGGGGTGCTTCGGAACTTCTTGGGAGCTGGCGAGCCCGGATGCTCCCACTGTTTTGATGCGCGTTTAGACTCAGGAGTGAAATGGTGCACCCACGTTTCATCGCACGTGATGATCCGATCAAGGAACGGCTGTCCTTGAGTGTCGGAACGGTGCCTTAGCTCTCAGGAGATTTCCAGTCTTTTCTGCCGGTCAAACACGGAGAGCTGCCTCGGGACAACAGGCGCTAACTTTCCGAAACTGGAGGTGTTCATGAATGATAGTGTTCAACGTTCCCACAGAAAGGTCGGTCTTTCGAGCCAGTTCGAGACATGTTATCCGTCGGTCCTTGAGGATCAGGCACTCCGCAAGTTGGATGGTCTCAGGAACTCTGACACTGGGCTCTGAGCCGCCCCGACCGCGGGATCGTCCTGCACTGATGTACGGCCGTCTCGGATCCGTTTGCACCACTCAAACGCTTTGCTGCGGCTAAGTGTATCGTGGCCATACTGAGCCCGAAGTCGTCTGTGAATTTCAGATGACTTCACGCCTTCATTCACGAGGAACTTCATGACAATTCGCTGTTCGATGTGCGCGCTCACCTCGTTGCGGCCATCTTGTCCAGCACGTGTCTTCTGTTTTGCACAAACGTTGGACCACCATGTGGTGAACGCGGAGGTCTGTCGCGTGTGAAAATGACTAAAAAGAAGTAGCGCGAGCCATTTGTACACTCAGGAGACAGAAAGTCCCGGTTTGACTTGAACAGCCCTCGTATTTCAATCGAAACTGGCAAATTAATTCTGCATGTCTTAGGCTGGATTGCAAGGTATAGCACTTGAAATCAGATTAGACCTCCGTAAACTTGAGAGTGCGGTGCCATGGACTGTGCAGGCAATGGCTTATTTGTATATGCTCGCTAATTAAATAAAAATTCTAACATTTAAATTTTACTTGGGACACTTTTGGAACGTCTGTTTTACGTATCGGAACCTTCAGTGAAAAATATTTAAAAAAACTATGTTGACAATTGGGGATTCTTTTCAAGTTGTCAATTCGTTGCTGTTTACACATATTTTGTACAGAGCAGTGTCCAAAGCTCTGCTTACTCAGCTCACTTGATGTATCTATCGCATTTTCATTTGTCTGTCACACAAACAGGGGTGACAAAGGATAAGACAGCGTTCACACAGGCCAACTTTCTGCACCAACTGCACATTCATGACCGACTCAAGTTGGAGGGAAGCTGCCACCGAGCGAAACCTTCAGAAATTGGTTGTGCATTGGCAAGTCAGCGAGAGGAGCATTGTCACGTGACTTATGCCATCACTTCCAATGGTGATGCAATTTTATTCGTGTCATAGTTTTCACACTTTTCAAAAAATCTCATCATTTTAAAGCTCTCTGGCAGGTGTTTTCACAGCCTATAGGAAAACCAAAAAGTCGTAACTCTAGCGATACGGTGCTACCATAATTGTTATGCTGTTTGTGCACAGCAAACTGAAATATTAAAAGGCCAGCAAAACATGGGGAATGCAGTTGTAATGTTTTTGTACTACACGGAATTACGGACTTCACTGATGCCGTCCAACTGCAACGACATGCATGAAGGCCAAGCAAGTAATTTATCCTGCAACTGTGAGCAGCAGCTGCAGCATCGTCATCACCGCCGCTGTCCAATCATCGTCTTCATCGTGGCATCGCCCATCCACAAAAGCGATGGGCGCGAGAGAGGCCACGAGAGTTCATCAACTCATCAACATCTCATGAACTCTTTAATTCGGCCCTTTACTAACCTAAAGCATTATGAAATGTCTATCTTGCCTTTGGTAACGTGCCTGCTGACCCGTACCTTTATTCAACATCTGTCCTGGCCAAATGGGGACGTCATCTCGACCGCCACTTTGTCATCACCGGCCGTTAGCGACCAGCGGGACCACGCCGTCTTCCCATTTTCGTACCTGACACAACATGTGGGGGTTTTGTGGAAACGACATTGCTGTGCGACATTACAGTATTACTCTAGTGACATGAATAAATTATCCATTTTTTTTGCTTGCAACGAAAAAACGAGGAGGAATTGAACTTGTCTCCCGACTTGTTCTGCTCCTTCTAACATAAATTCTCATCCCCTAAAAATACTGCTCATGTGCTCTGCTCGCAAGTTCGCTATTCAGAAGTCCACTATTCATATGTTCACTAGCAGTCCAGTATCCACATGTTTACTAGAAGTCCACTATTCACAATTATCCCAGAATAATGCACAGAGAATCCTAAAAGGCTGTATCCATCCCACAGCTCTGAACAAATTTCACAGGTGCCGCCAAGGCAGCATCCCTCGTTTTCGGTGCCCAAAGTCCCAACACCTTCACTATATTGAAGATACTGCTGTATAGTCGAGCCCTTTTTGTTTCATAACCTGGCAGTGCACGTTACTGTTTTACAGAGCTGCAGTGCCTTTGCATTTGTGAGCAACATGCTGTACTTAAAGCTTAATTTATGTGCACACATACATACGGCATGTGATGGTGTGGGTATGATCAGTATTGGGTGAAGTGGGTGAAAACACTGACACTGGATTTTTTTTTGTTAACCCGCTCCCTTGCCTTGATCAGTAAACATGTGAACCTAGACACCTTCCCACCTTGGTTTGATATGTTAACAAGTTTCTACGTTTGCTAGACACCCCCATGGAAAGTCGAACTTCCAACCTTCTTATCATATGATTGAAGGTTAATTATGGTTAAAAGTTATGGTTAAACGCGAGATCTGGCACAATGGGCGAGAACAGGCCGGGTCTACACTCTAAAAACTGAACTTTTGAACGCCTTTTTGTGTCAACTCACATGTATCCAAATTGACACGAAAAAGGCGAACGCCTCCCTCTCTCTTCGAATCAGAAGCGATAACTCTATCATTCATGGCAATGGTTGGCGCTATGCGGTGAAGTTCAGTTTTTAGAGTGCAGGAAAAAAGTTTCCACGAAATGACCACCCGAATTTGTCATTAGCTAGAGATTCATAGGCTGTTACATGTCAGTGGCAACAGTTTTCTATCCCTAATGCGAGGTAAACTGCACGACCACAGAACCAATGGTAACGTCACAACCGTTGGTGAAGCGAATTTTTTTTATATCCACTACTTTCATATACGAATTTTTTTTTCGGTTGGGGGCCGCGCGGGCCGCATGACAACCCCAGGAGGGCCGCCACTTCGGCACCCCTGCGTAAGCGTTCAACGCTCCTTCCCCGGGGGGGGGGGGGGATATGTTTAATAGAGTGAAAAAAGGAAACGGAAATGTCAGCCAGGCTATTGCCAGCTTGCTATTCCGAGAAAAAAAAGAAAAAGGAACTGAGAATAAACAAAAGAAATAAAAGAAAGGAAAAGATGACAGAAAAACAGGCACGCAGTGCAGTGCAGCACAGGTACGATGGAAAGTTCGAAGAACGTCCAGTCAGAGGGCAGACGCAAGGCCAGAGTCATTTAAGAAGCGGAGCAGGGCTGTGGTGATGGCCCACTGAGTAGGCCGAGGGATGGGACCGAGGAGGGTGGCCATGGACAGTGTGTTGTAGCCCAGCTGTATTAGACGGCGATGGAAAGCTTGCCGTTGGGGGATGTGCTGCTGGCAGTGCAGAAGACAATGAGCAATGTCGCCCACCTCGCCACAGCTGGAACACAAGGGGGAGCTGGATTGGCCCATTTTGTACAGGAGCAATGGGGTGCGGGCAACGTTGAGACGGAGGCGGTGCAGCAATGATTCGTCCTGACGACTGCATCGACACGCAATGAAAAAGCTAACCGAGGGGTCGATGGACTGCACGTGACTGTTGTAGGCGACGGCTTGAGATCTAAATGCTTGGGCACGGGTTGCACACCGGCGGCGAATAGCTAAATGGCAAGCCGAAAGTGTAAGTGGTGGACGTGCAGTGGCAGGAGTAACAGCTGCGGCGGCTCGTCTAGCAGCCGCGTCTGCGCGTGTGTTACCGGTCAGGCCCACATGACCGGGCACCCACTGAAGGGACAAAGCATGACCATTGGCACGGAGTCCGTTATACCTCTGAATGATCAAGCTGGGTATACCCTGTATGAGGTTGGAGCGGGCCGACATCAAGCGGAGGAGAGACGCCTTGCTGTCTGTGAGGATGACCCATTTCCCAGGTGGCAAGTCAGTTATATATTCTACGGCAGTAAGAATGGCGAACAGTTCAGCCTCGGTGGACGACATGGGGTAGGGCAGTTTGTAGACCTGTTCATGGTCTGTATCGGCAACGTAAAAGGCCACGCCCGCTGCGTCAGACATTACGGAAGCATCGGTGAAGATTTGTCGGCAATGGAGATGGGTAGAGGTGAGATGGGCCAAAGCGAGTTGTTGGGCTACCACAGGGCTGATTGCCTGTTTTCGGGGAAAGTCTGGTATAGTGGCGTGAATGGGAGGCCGTTTTAAGGTCCACATTGCTGGCGCAAAGGTAGTGGCAGGTGTCGAGGACGGGAGACAGTCTCGTAAGCGGGCAACTGCTTTGGCAAAAGCGGATGCAGGGCAGCTCACAGCAATGCGGCGAAGAGGATGAGAGGGTTGCGTCAGGCAGCGGGCGTAGACGCGAAGGGTGGCTGAGTCCCGCAGAATGGGTATAGGGTGCTCCTGAGCTTCGGCGAGTACGGAATATGTCTCCGTTGTTCGAGGGACACCAAGGCAAACACGGAGACTGCGGGCTTGGAGGTTCAGGAGCTCCTGCTCTCGTGTGCAGCTGAGGTCATGAAGGATCGGGAGGCTGTATCGCAATGTGCCCAAAACAAGAGCCGTATGAACTCGGTGGAGGTCCTGGCAACACGGGCCCCAGGACGCACATGCGATACGTTTGAGGACATTGACCTGGCTGGAGGCTTTCGTGGCAAGCGTCTTCACGTGAGATGACCATGTGAGGCCTTGGTCGATTGTGAAGCCCGGATAACGGCAGGTTTTCACAAAGGTTAAGGGCGAACCGTCGATGAAGAGTGGATATTTGTGGAACGATCTCCGCCAAAAAGGCCATGGCGACAGTTTTGGCGGGTGAGATGGCTAGGCCGCGGTCGGCAAGATAGTTGGAGATTGTGTTCAAGGAGCGTTGTAGACGGCGTTGAATCACATCACGACGAAGAGCAGAGGTCCAAATACAAATGTCATCTGCATAGATTGTGATGTGGGTGTGGCTGGGCAGCTGTGCAGGGAGGGAGGCCATAATGATGTTGAACAGGAGGGGGCTGAGTACGCTTCCCTGCGGGACGCCTCGGTGAACGGGATACAAGGTGGTATCTCGCAGCTTAGATGCAATCTACTTGTACACTTTGAAACTAGATATATTTTCCTGTGGATTAATGACATTGGAATTTGTCTTTAAGCCATTGCATGTCTTTTCAAGGTATTAAAATTTTTAAAGAAAGGAAGCACCCTAACAAAATTTCTGACGTCAATATGGAAGCTCTAGCTTCATTATCCACTGGAACTCATCAAATGCTATCATACAAGACCAATTTCATCAAAATCGAGTAATCCCTCGTGACGCCTATGCGATTTGGAAAATGCATGTGAAATCCCATACAGGCCCGAAGGGTGTACCCGAACATTTAAAAATTCCGCTTCCAAATCAGTCTCTGTAAATTATAAAAAATAAAAATCGCTGTTCGCAGAAAATGTCTATGGCAAGTTCCACATTCCCTTAAGTTATTGTGGTAGTCGTGGCTTTCCAACGAGCTGTGGATGGCATATTTATTAAACCGGAAATCCGGTAATGGCACTGGCGTACCCGCGCTTGACATTTAGATATACCCCTTTTAGTGAAAAATAAAAATGAATGTACGCAGTATTCGAATGAATTGATGCTGCGTGCGAGGATAGCTAATCATCACATTAACCCTGTAACCCAACACCGTGCACTCTTAAATTCTAAACATCATGTTGGTGCAAACGGCGTGTAATTTGAGTGTAAATACTCTGCATGCCCCTGTGACACCCTTCTGGGCAAAAAAAGTTTTATGGAGGTGTTATATGGTGTAATAGTTACAAAGCCTGATTTTGAGGGTGTATCTGTGGCTACCGGTGTGAAAAGGGTGTAACTGAGCAAAATATTTAACATTGCGGTGGAATGAATGCCGTGTGCGCTGAATATCAATTTTCCCTCATACCTCATTCAGTAAGAAACACAGACGTTATCTTGATGGTGAGTTGATACCCCAAGTAATTCCTCACTTCAGTTTGTTTGTTTGTAAGGAAAAACGGGTTGAGTGTTTTCTGTGTATATAATCAAATTAAAGTTAGCCACCTCACCCTTCGTTTTGACTGGAAGGCGAGCAGGGCTATCAAATTTGCAGACGCTCGCAAGACGAGCAATGTATATAGTACCTGTTTTCTGTGTTTATCTGTTTCTTTGGCTGACCTTTCCTCCCTTTTTCTTTCTTTGTTCTAATACATATATCCCCCTCTGTTTTCTCTTAGAAAGGAAATGAATGTCTACGTGTGCTTTTGGTTCGTTATCCCATTTATGTGATGTTTCAAATTTATTACTAAATTTAAGCGCGTCGCGTATATCAGACCATATTGGTCCAAATGTTCATGGAGAATATTTGTCCACAATGCATTACATTTTCATGGTATGCATTTACTTTGGCTGATATGCACAGTACACTCACAATGAAAACAAAGCTGCACACGTTACGCCGTTATTTAAGTGTGTTGATTTATACTAAAAATTGAATCAGGGTATGATCCAGTTACGCCCCAGATGGTGTTGAATTAGCACCTCCCCTGGAGGGTGTACTTCTATCTTGAGGTGTTGATTTACACCAAAAAAGTAATCAGGGTAGCATCCGATTACACCGAAGGACGTGTATAAAATTTAAGAGTGATATAAAATAAGCAGCCACGGACGGTTCATTTGTAGAATATCTTTGTCTCACTGCAAAGTTGCTCTGCGTCATAGGCAGAAAAATATGCCTGCGCGCTATGAAAAGATTACTCTAGAATGTTCTCGAAGGTTTCCCATTGTACGAGGACTGCTGCCAGGTGCATAATGCATAGTCATGCAGGGAACGTTAAATCACATCGGTGCATTTCAATGGGGCTAGCGACACCTGCACCAATATCGACATAAGGTTTGCACGCCGTTTGTTGAATCAGTCGTCGTCTAGAAGCTTCCCAAGAACCTCGTTTGGTAGCTGCCCTTACTAACAGAATGACTGCTCCTTTCGCCGGTCTTCCCGCCATGTCTACAACGGTATCCAAAATGAGACAGGACATCCACAACGAGCTGGGATTCCACACCCTCCTTGATGTAAGTGCACTTCATAAGACTGTGTCCTGAAGACACTGCTCCAGGTACGCAGTGACACCCCCCACCGCTCAACATATGTGTGCTCTTGTTCTGCTATTTATAGATTAGTTCGTGACAACAGTCGTATTCCTTTCTCAAGCCCGTACTTCTGTTGTGCTTCAACATGCTCAAAATTGTGATTCTCAACCTTCGTGCCACCAACACCCCCTTCTGTCATTCATCAAAGTCCTCCCACCTACCTGCGCTATATTTACTCAAAGGTAACAAACATACAAAGTTGCAAGCATTTCATTGCTTCTACATGTTATGCACTTAATTGGATTATTCTTATAATCGGCTTTTACTTGCAGTAGAAAATGTTTTTGTTTTGTATCCAGGGGGAGGGGGATATGTTTATTATATACAAAATATGGAGGGAAAGGTTAGCACACTAAATTTCAAAACACCCTTTTTGGTGTAATTCGGCGGTATCATAACTGACTCCCTTTTTGGTGTATATCATCACCCTTTGGAAAAGTTACACCCCTCAGAAAAGGTGTATTCCTTACACCCAAATTGGTGTATTTCAACGGTATCATAACTGACTCCCTTTTTGGTGTAATCCTACACCCAGTGGAATCTGTACACCCTTCTGGAAAGGGTGTAAATGGAGTGCACCATGTGTCGTATATGAGACACGGCGAAATGAAGTCCGCGAACGCGTCTGAGGAATGTCTGAAGATGCCATAGCTGGGCTCTGGAATCCCAGCAATCTAATTCCAGCAACCACTGTAAGCCAAACTGATACAGATACATAAATGATACGGATGATACAGATGAATACATATAAATAAATAAAATAAAATATAATATAATAAAAATAAAATCAATAAATACAGATATTAGTACAAATGTTGTTCACTTGAACATACAGTTCTTCGTGGTTTCGTGTTTGTTAGTGCAGTATGTACCCTTGTATTCGTTATGCAAATGCTCTCTTCCTCTGTTCTGTGAATACACAACTTTTTGCTCTGCCAATCCTTTATCGTAATTCTTTTTTGCTGAATATGCACTGCACTTGTTTACCACACTGTATTGGGCTGACATCTGACATAATGTCCACGAAAACATTGGGCAGGACAAGTATTTTTTTACTTTACGGTATTAGTTAATGATGAAGTGATGTCGTAAATATTAGGTACTGACAGCACAAGAATGTAATTCGTTATTCGCCACATATCCATTCATTGCCTTTTCTTAAGAAAATGTCAAACTGGAACACATGTTTCACCCACTGTGGATATCCCCCAAATAAAAGTCTCATTAGTGTATATGGGTTTCATTTACACCATATTTACACCAAAATGTGATAACACGTTGGAAAGAGGGTGTTTCGAAACACTAACACCCCATTGACACCACTTCTGGTGACTGTTTTTTCCATAGAAGGTGTAATAGGGGAGTATTTGCAATGTTACACCCTAATTACACCTCAAACACACCAAAAAAGGTGTTCTGAAATTTACAGTGTACCGCGGCTTGCTAGTCCCAGCAAAGAAAGAAAAAAGAAAAGAAAACCAAACAAAAAGAAAACAACCACGAAATTGATCACAGTTCACCCAGAAGGCCACAGACAGGAACTGAACAAGTTCTTTTGTCACCTGACTATGTTGTGTGGGGCCTAGCAGCGTAACTAGGAAAAATCCGAAATCCTGAGGCGAGCGATGCGTGACCGTAGGAGGAGACGATGTTGGCGGTAACGGGTGCAGTAGAGCAGCAGGTGCGGAATGTTTGCTTTAACGTGACAGATTGGGCAGTTGGGTGACGAAAGTGGCCCATCTTAAAGAGGAGCAGTGGAGTCCGCGCCACATTCAGTCGAAGTCTGTGGAGCAAGGACTTTTCCTCCATGTGTGTCAAGGACTTCCAGTGTGTGGGTCATCGTAGGGTCAATCGAGCGCAAAAAAGAGTTCGTCCTGACAGCGTCTTGGAAAAAGGCCTGTGAGCTATTTGTGCAGTATCGGTGAATGGCTAGCCGACAGACAGGCGGGGTAAGCAGGACATAAGTGACAGACCCAGCTGCACGAGCACACTTGGCGGCAGAATCAGCGAGGGCATTCCCCGACATACCAACGTGGCTCGGAATCCACTGGAACCACACACTGTGGCCTAGACACGACAGTATGGCGTGCAGGCAAAGGATCTCCGTGTTGATGTCGTTGATAACTTTGGGTGAATACGATGCCAGGGCCTCCAAGGCTGACTTACTATCCGAAAGAATAGTCCACGCTCTTGGTGTCGACGAAGAGATGTACCGCAGAGCAGATGATATAGCAAAGGCTTCTGCTTCGGTTGATGACAGCGGGGGCAGCAGCTTGTAACCGCGCTCGTATGCCTCCTCAGGAATATAAAAACCAGATCCATCGGATTCCACCCATCCGTCAGTGTAAATCTCCGTTCAATTCGAGTGCAGGGAGTGGAGATGTTGCAACGTTGGTTGGCATGCCACAACAGCTGGGACAAGGGTCTTTTTTAGAAGACCAGGAACGGATGTGTGCACGGGGGGCAGACATAAGGTTCACAGCGGCTCCGTATATGAGACCCAGATATGCGATGGTGGGATTTGACTTTGCAGGCGCAGAACGGCTTGGCCGTACGCAGAAGCCGGGCAGTGCAGCATAACATCACGAAGGTGGTGAGATGGGTGGCGTACAAGGTAGCGTGTGTAAGCTTGGAGGGTTACCGTGTTCAGGAGGATAAGCACGGAAGGAACCCGCGCTTCGGCGATAGCAGAGAGGGTTTCCGTGGTCTTCGGGACTCCGATCCATGTATCCATGGTAATGTTGAAAAGAAGTGAGTATGAATAAACAAACGCCTCAGTTGCCGAGCCACAGAAGATGAAGGTCGCAGTTGATGAGAACCTGTGAACGCTCAAAAAAAAAAAAAAAAAAAAAGATATGGGTCGGGGGTATCAGCGACACCAGCCTATTGATTTCGGTGAAACGTCTTTTGCGTAGTTCATTAGGATGCGTGGATCAGGGTTACTGGTATTGTGAAATGAACGAAATCAAATAACATACACAGTATACGTCCATTTATTGTACAGATCTTACATGACTAGACATGGAATAGGATAGAGCAGTAGTAGAAAGAAAAATGGAAACGTTGGTCGCAGTGGCGCGATCAGCTGCTCCATGACGCTACACGCAGACACACACATGAAAGGGTGGGTCATTCCCCGCCGTTATGGCACACAAACATACATCCATACAGTCTATGCAGAAATTGTTTAGGCATACAAGCTAGGCGCTAATCTAGTTTGGGGTTTTGTTCCGCACCCTTGCACCCTGGCAAAGGATTCCGTACTATCCTGCGCATCGCAGTCGGCGTATCTGCACGTATGGTAGCCTCGGGGACACCAGCCGCTCCTCGATTGGGCTCAGTTTGTGCAGATGGGTAGGGTATGACGCGGACCTGAACCCGTTATTCCTGCTTAGCGACTGCACCGGCTTGTGCCTGCACACGTCTGAGCTGAGCATGAATCTTGCAGTGTCTTCGCCGGGAAATGCGCTCTCCAAGAATCAGGCAACAGGGGAAGTTATGGCCTTCGAGTCCCTCTGGAACCAGAACCGACCGCACACGTCATGCTTGTGACCGAATTCGTTGTCCACGAACACAGTTCTACCACTGTTCTAAATCGCGCTGCGGCCAACTCCCATCGCCTACAGTACTCGGGTGCTACGGTTGCGATTCCGCGCTTGGGCAGTTACGCTTAACCCGGCTAACCATTGTGGCCACCGATGGTCTGGAGGATCCGTACACCTGTATTCCGGGTACATGCGGCAGGCTCAATTCCGGGCCGCGACAACCCGGTTGGTCCCGCAGCACTCGTGTACGACTGCGGCTCCTGCCCTTGCGTGAATCTGGCGAGTTCTCTGTGTTTCCGGGATCGTTCATTCGATGTGGCTGGTGATGGTCGAGGTTCCTCGGCTTTCTCTATTTCCTTTTGGCCTCTTCCCGCTGTTTGTGGGGCATAGTGGTCCGTCGAGGGGGCGCCATAGCCGAAGAGGTAGGAAATTTTCGAACATTTTTTTTACTTATATTGACTAACTTTTGATGGGGATATATTTGCGTGTGTTTATTTACGCACGTAGTTTGAGGTCCACAAGTTATACCGAACGCGACCACTCTCACCTTAATCGGTAAACGCACTGGTGAGTTCTGCCCGACAAAATGCCGCTTCAGCGTTTTTTTTTATCTGAAATTGCAGCAACGTCATGCGTCACTAGCGCCATCTGGCTGCATGAGTCATATATCACTGAGTATTAGCTTTTTTGCTCCACACAACACGCTTAAAAATGATGGTGGTGGTGGTCATCCCTGCCATAATTGATGGCATAACTCGTTCAATGCAGGTTCCCTCACAGCCGCACAGAACATTTAAAAAAGTGTATGGTGAATGTCAGGCGAAAGGACTGGACGTCGTCGAGGACATCACTGGTCTGCAGCAAACATTATAAAAACAGGTGCTTCGATAGAACGGGCCAAACGTTCGACTGAGGCCTGACACTGTGCCCAACAAGTTTGACTTCCCAGAGCACCTCCAGAAAGTAATAATGCATGCGTCATATGTCGAGGCCGGATTTATATGCACTAAAAGCTGGTTGAACACATATGCATGAATTCATTAATCTTGCTCAAAATACGCACCTCTAGAAATTCACTTGAATGCATTTAAAACACGCAACAAATTCACTGGGGCAAAAGTATCTTACTTTATGCAGTGTACAAAAAGCATGCAGAGTTGAAAGCATAGATCGAGAAGTTACCCGTCAAAAGGAACTTGTTACGAAGTTACCGTGAGAAAAATGTAACAAAGTTCATAACGAAATTATTCAGCCCGAAACGTAACTCGCAGTTACGGAATTACTTAGAAAAAAAGAACGAGTGACTCCCAAGTTACTTCGGACACAGAATAGCACTACACTGGTGCAGCGCGTGCGAGCAGTTGAGTTCCACCCTGAGTTGCCTGCGTTGAGTTTTCGTTTATGTCCAACAATTTGAACGCTTTGCATCTTATTCCCTGTGGGCACACAATGGTTCAGCTTCATTTCAATATCAGCAGTTCTTACTTCCTGAACACAATGCTGTCATTGACTGGACATCATGTTTTATGACATAAATTGCCATGGAAGAACCGGAGAGAAAGCAAGAAAATAAGGGGACGTGAGTGAAAAGCGAATTAAAAGTAACTTTTGGAACTTAGCTTAAGTTAAATTGGCAAAGTTACCTGAAAAAGAAACGAGTTCCTTTGAAAGTTACCACGGCGCGAAAGTAGCGAGTTAAGTTATAAGTTACCAAAAAGGAACTTAGTTACAGTAATGAGTTACCTCAAACTCTGGTTGAGAGTGTGTGTTTGCATGAAAATCTAGCCTCTATGAATCATGTTCCCTAGTTAAGAGTTTCAAGCGATGGTTGATGATTGGAATCAGTACTGCATGAAGGACACCTTAAAGCTGCAGCTAGTCCAATATATGAAAACACTTCTGAATTATGCATTCATATGCAGTTAAAAGCCACTCCATATTGGATAGGACAATACTAAGATGGGCAAAAGCGTATAAAGAAAAAAGTATTGCGTGGAAATTTTGCCTAACGTACAAACTCGTATTAGTGGGCCATACAAACACACCAGCAACATGTCTCTTTGGTGCGTTCCAGCATGTTTACTTTACTTAGAGACAGTAAATAATTTTTCAACCTCGAATGTCTACTCTTTATTCTCCCTGCTTAAGTTTGCGACAACATATGTTTGAATGCAGCCCAAATGAAAACAATGTGATCCGTCTGATCAAAGAAGTGTCCCAGTGCTACATTAGTATCGAACTGTACCACCTTGCCAAGGAATATACAGAGAAGGTGACAGCAAGGCCTCATCTGCGAAAGAAATTGTTCATATTCAACAACCAGTAATGCACTCTGCCCACTTACCTGGTCGACTGCTTCAAACTTGCCTTTGCAACTGGACTTGTGATACTTTGTTGTTGGAGCTTTCACCACAAGACCTTGCTATTTAGCCTTTTTATGACATATTCACTCTACCCCTAGTCATTTTGAATTGTCTTTGCCGTCACTTACCTTCCTAGTGCACATTTTTCTAGTCGATATGTTTTTACCGTCATATAGCCTTTATATCACATACTTAATCTCATCCTAGTCCTTTGGAAGTGCTGTACTGCCGTTCGGCCCTTCCTGTCCCACCAAGTCATATCTAAACTTCCTGTGCAAAGGATAATGTTTATGGCCAAGTATTCGTAGGCATATTAAGGTAGTTTCATAACCAAACGCGCCAAACATTGCTGAATGCCACGACTCAGTCCTGAGGATACTGCTCCCTAGCATTCCAGACCCTCAAGCCGAAAGGAAATGGTAGAAATACGAGAAGTAACACGCGCACACGATGACAGACCACAAAGGAAACGTAACACAACAAATACAACACCACACGAAACCAGCAAATCACATTATAGAAGTTCAAAGTACAAAATTGGAACGACACGAGCGTCACACGAGTACAAAATAGACAGGAAATAACATGTACGTAACAGAATTTCACACAACAAATGTAAGGAACCTAATCACGAGGAATTTCTGCAGCGACCCGTGTCAAAATTTTAGCGAAGCAGCAAGGGAAGCGCTCACAAACAGCAAAACATGTCACAGCTTACATGTATGGACCTATGGGCTGTAATCGCTCTTTTGAGCACCGCAATATGGCGACCGGTTGGCGTACCCTCTCCCGCGATACCCTCACCTATCCGCTATCGGCTATCCAGCCATCTAAATAGAGATCAGTGATGGGAGTACTGCCGTCACGTGATACTTAAGTAATACACAATGAACTTATGACCAGCTACTAATCTCCAATAAACATTACTTTTAGAATCACAAGAATTACTGGAACAATTCTTCAAAATATCGAAGAAACAGTATCCCAAAATACTGTCAGCGCGGTCAGCGCCCTCTGTTTGTTCTCCTCGCAGCCTCGCAACCATATCGCACGGCGGCGGCGTTTATTGCGTCCTGCGAGGTTTGTGTATGCAAAAAAGTTCATTTCCTGCCGAAATTGAACAAAGCTTCACCTGACAGCGATGCCAGGTATCTACTATAATGTTCGGGGATACACCAAGTGTGCTCTTTGGACAAGGGACGATGTGTAGCACAAGATTCCAACGGAGAATGCACGGAAACGACAGTTGTTGCAAGCGCTTGGTCAAAACATTCGTGAGCCACGCCGTATTTGCTCAACCCATTTCTCTGACGAGTCGTACGAAATGGTAGCAATGGATTGTCGAAAACTTCTCACACGGACCCAAGTCCCGACGCCAGTGTTTCACCTTGTGACGCCTGCCCATGCGGACACCAGTGGACACGAGGTATATATTTATCGATATACAGGAATAATACACATATGTGGGTCGCTTCAAACTCAAACTCATTTTTTTGATGCGCGCGTAATGTACCAAACGGAATATCACCCTTCCCCTAGGAAGCCCAGAGCTCTCGCAGGAGAATATAAGTGCCAAGTAAATTATGTGCTATAGATACTGACCGTATTCTTCATTCATATCAGCGACAAAGGCTTCCATCGTGGCTGACAAGAATGTGAAACTCGGAAGTAAAAGCGTGCAAACGCGTGATTTACCGTCAACACCTCCCAACCTTTATCCAGTGATGAATTCAACACCTACTGTCCATACACCCTCATGCTCACAGGTGGGTCATGCTCTTGTTTTGTTTAACATTTTAAGTTCTGCATTCCTTGCAGGTGCATGATATGACAATATCTGCACCACTGGTGGAACCAGCTGTTGCGTCATTCTCGAAATCTGAAGACAACAGTTTTGAATGGCCTGCTGATACAAGTTTGCAGATACTAAAAGCTCTTCTACTTTGCAGTGTTGGGCCCTCTGCTTCACCAGACCAGAAGAAGTACATCAAATGTGCATCATCTCAAAGTGGCCACAGATGTTCGCATCACACTTCTCACCACAAAAGCCGAGTGCCGAAGTGACCACAATTTATCTTGGAAACGTCAGCAAGAGGTGAACAAGATGACTGCGGGGAACATCCTGTTGTCTGGCACAATCCTTTTCAATGGCACCAGTGCAGCCAAGGTGTGAATTTATAGCGCCTTATGTTTTCACAGATTCGAATGACACCTTGTAGTATTTGCTGTTGACCAGGTTCCCTGGTTACTCGAGCTGTTTAATATTAAAGTCACCTCAACAGACCTCATCTACAACACCTACCAGAAAGGTCACAGGCTCCATTTCGCGACACAGGTAGGATTATCAGAACTCGCGGCCATAAGAGACTGAAACATTCAAATAATCTTACTGAAACACAAGCTTTCGAATAGAGTCGGTCCTTCATTAGGCATGATACAGACACACATGGTACAGATATTTATACTGATGTACATTAGAGAAAGGGAACAAAGAAGGTAGTCAGGAGGAAATCCAAATTCTTGTTACAAAGCAAGGCACACAGGCTTTGCGTAGTTGAATTTTCTGCTACAATAATTCTATCTGCAACAACGATGTAAAAGGTACATGTTGTAAAAGGTAAAAAGAACAAGCTTGTACAATTGCAATATGCAAGTGCCATGCTCGGGAATGCTTAGTGGCCATGTAGTCCACAAGAGGATCTTGTAACACAGGGTTAAGGAAAAGCTTGAAGCTGCTGTCAAGTCTCTTGCATGTGCTGAGCTAAACCCCTGGATGCAGCATACTTGTACCCACCTTTACAGGTGTAGTTCCACTTCTGAGTGAAATGCAGAGCTTCTGCTTAGCATGTGCAGAAGTATGAGCTTACGTATACAAATGAGCTGTCATTCAGGGAACAATGTATACAAGCTTCGAGATAATGCGTCTAGGTTTGGCCTGGCACGCTTTCATCATCCATGACAGCCATGAGACATGACATTTAGCCATGACCATATCTTATCTTCGCAGAGGATGTTGATCACCTCCTGAGTGAAACACCAACAATTTGCCTAGATGTGAGCTACAGTGAAATAGTAGCGGTCTGCAAAAGGCCCGAGCCCGCACCAATGGATGCAATTGGACTGGTATGAGGGAAAACATGGGAAATTTATAATAAGAAATTGAGAAAGTGTTGCAAAGATAGATGTGCACAGAAAAGGTCTAAAATTTTTGTCAACGATAGGGATGCCTCTGAAGAGAAGCCTCTGTTGATGCCATTGGCATGACCCCACCTGACGCCTTCTTACTGATAAAGTCATGAACTGGAGATGTTTTATAGGCAAGGTGATAGCCTATGTTCTCCTAGAGCTTATGGACTGGAACGTGTTTGTGGCAAACACCTGTGCACTGAACAGATGAAAAAAAGAGCATACATACATTGCGTTACTGGTTGGTGCGAGGTAGCACTTGCAAATTGATATGAACACAGTGTGGGGATGTTCTCCTTCATTGTTTGCTTGTTTACTGCTTGTTTGTTTACTGCTATCACTCATATGTTCATCCATAGACACAGTGATCAATAAAGCAATATTTACCAGCTTTGATGTCTGTAGAATGTATTTTACTGTGTAGCGGTTGTCTGGTTACTCCAAAACAACAACAACAACAACTTTATTTCAGGATAATGGGTGGGGAGTTTCATCGCCGGGGGCGATACTCTACCCCATTGCTGGAGGTGAAGCAGGGAATGAAGGAATGGCTCCCGTTCCAATGAGTGTCGAAGACCTGTGGCGTCCAAAAAGGCGAAGACAGCCTTGAGGACAGAGCATTGGTGAGCTGGATGCGGCCAGGGGCCAAGCAATTTGGTGAGGGAGAGGGGACGGGAGTCGAGCTCGCTGAGGGAGGCGGAGAGTACGGAGCGGGAAGGGCGGGTTACTCCAGAAGGGTATATGGCAGACCTCCCTTGGGCATGAAAGGGATACTGTTGTGATCAAGCAGTGTTCACGACTAAACCACCCAGTGTACTTCTGTCAAGGTAGCAGGCATTCAATGCTGCCTACAAGCACCTGAAAGAAAAGTGAGAACTTCACCTCAGTGAAAGCAAATAAACATACACATGGTCAGACAGCACCTACTGCATCACACGTCAAAAAGGCAAAAACTTTTGTATGCTTCAGAAAGAGGTTTTCCCTTATTGCATGTACAACACATGCTTTGAGGACTTTTCTGCAGTGCTTTCCTAATGGTCCCCAGAGCCACCTAGTAAACTGTTTGTAGGAAACGTACCGAAACTTCCTGCATGTACCATGGACAGCGTAAAATTATGATATGTAACTTTACTGACAACAAACTGAAGGCACACATGAATGAACTCGCTTGTTCACTTCGCAGTGCCTGATAACAGCCTACAAGTCTCTTTCTCTCACGTAGCAGTAGGATGCCTGGAACAACTCAGTCTTCAGCCACAGTATTTCAAAGTACAGATTTCTTGAAATGCAACTGCTGCGCTGCTTCAGTAACGTCTCATTTCGCGGCAACAAAGGCATTCTTCTGTCGTCGACATCGGCACACATTTGCCGCAAGGACACCTGAACTGAAAGAGCAATGCCATATTTCCGCTGCGAGGTTCTCAACATTTTCATTACACATGAAGAGTGTTTCGTACGGTGGCCAGTTGACGGCAATGACGGTAATTCATCCTCCGTCGACGATTCTGTGGATGATATCGTGTCATGCTGCGTCTCCCGTGTGCACTCGTAAGAACTAAAGTTTTGCGGACGTGACTGCTGGACTATCGCAAGCTCGAGGGCATTCAAGTTTGGAAAAGTCGACATCACACGATGTGGACCTCAAAACAACATTACGGCTTCGCCACAGACCGGGAGGTGGATTAGAAAGGCGAGACTAGCCGTAGCCGACACGAGCCAACCCAGTGTTGTTGCTGATTGAATACTGAGCTTTGCGCTCGAATGCAATCTTTGAAATTCGATTACTCAAAGAAAAATGGGATTCAAAAAGAAATATTTCCTAACTGAGATGTACTCTTCCTCGGCTTTCATAAAATCATAAGATAACCCTGGGTTGAAATTTACTTAAGCCGCTTAAGCAGGCTTTCTTCATCAATCCCCGACATGCCAAAGCCGTGAAACGCAACCGAGAGTACACGTGCGTAAACCGCAACTCTCGTTTCTCGTTGTCATGCTAAGAAAAAAAAGAAAAGAAGAAGAAAAGACAGCGCACCTGTTCTCTCTCGCACCACCTTCTCTGCTGCCCCTCGCGTACTCCCCCTCTCTGTACCTGGAATGGGTGCCGGAAACGGTCTCCCCATTAAGACGGAACCTATACAGGAGAGACGTAAAAGAGCATGGTAAACGGTCTGAAACTGAGAAAGACAAAGCTGGATCTACCGAATATATCAGTAACCAGTCAGCGATGTCCCGACTCCACTGTTGGCGAGCTACTGGCTGGATGAGCTCAATCAGAAGTGATCTCCTGACTCCTCTTGACAACACTATTGGTACAACCGTCCGAGACTGTTGGGCAGCCGTTGCTGCTCTGTCGGCCTCTCGGTTTCCGGGGACAGCGACCAGGGACCCACAGTAGAGATACTGATGACCGTGATCGCTTAGACGCTGAACTTAATGGAGTATATCAGTGACGACAGGGGCGAGCGATCCACGTATCCCCGTGTTGGGTGTACATTGAAGAGCAGCCTTTGAATCTGAGTAAACGACGCAGGTCCGCGGACCGTCACGCGATGTTTTACGCAGAAACAACAGGATAGCATATAGCTCAGCCGACGTTGATGACGTGCGGTGTGAGAGACGGTATCCATGCGACACACCGTCAGTTGGGATAAGAAATGCAGACGATGAACATTCATGACTGGTGGATACGTCAGTGAAAGCTGCAGTATTGTGGTCAGTATATCGACTATGTATCATAGCCGCTGCTAGCTGTTTGAGAACTGCTTTAGGCACGTGGTTTCTTTTGACGTTAAGACCAGGAATTAACAGTGAGATCGATGGTAATGGAAGCGACCACGGAGGCATCGTGGACACCGCAGATTTTCCAGGAAACGAGGGAACTTTAGTGTTTCATCGAACGCTTTATTACGAGTAAACAACAACGTATTTACAGGACGGCACAAACTAATAGAATGTTCCAGGCTCACGCGCCCCCCGTTCTCCATTGTCTTAATCTCCTTCGGCTTCTCCGGTGGCGTTGTTGAAAAACCCAAGGCAACACAACATACCCCCCCCCTCCCCGCTCCCTCAAGTCAACAACAACTCTAGTCTTTACAACGGGTACCGGTGAGGCGGGTCAATGTTTACGCTGTGGCCGCTGAGGCGGTGCGGTCGAGACACCCGAGTCTTGACTCTCGCCAGGCTCAGTGTGGGCTGTCGAGGCAAGCGCTATTTCGGGATCCGTTGATGCTGATGGGGCGGGGCCAGAACGAGATAGACGTGCGGCGTTCTACGTTCGACCATCGTTTGTCTTGTAAGTCGCCGTGCCCATGGTCTCTTCGATACGCACTGAGGAAGCGAACGCGGATGCTCCTTTTTGCTGGTCACCTGGTAGTCGTATCCTTACGAAATCACCAGCTTTGAACTGTGGCGTCCTGACCCTGTTCCTCTTGTCGAAATTTCGCTTGCTGCGGTCTTGATAGTCTTTGATTCTTCTGCGCGGCTCATTTCTTCTACGATGTCATCATCCAAAGATGGGAACCCTACGGTGGTCAGTTGAGTTTGCATTCGTCTTCCGTGCCAGAGTTCTGCCGGCGAAAGTTGCGTAGTGGCATGGGGTGTGCTTCGATAGATGCTGAGGAACTCTGGTAGGTCATGGCGTACGTCATCATGTGGCGAAGTGATGAGCATCAAGAAATCCTTCAACACCCTATTGAATCTTTCTACTTATTCCTTTGCACTGAGGGTGGTATATTGAGGACTGCCGATGCTCAATCCCCCCCTCTCAGAAAGGCCTTGAAAACGTCAGACTGAAATTGAAGCCCATGGTCGGAAACGATGATGTCCGGGTACCCTTCACTTGCGGACTGTCGTAGATACCCAATGACCGTTTGCGCCGTGACATTGTGTGAGCTGGACCTCAGGCCATTTGCTGTAGTAGTCAAGGGCTGTGATGGCGAAACGACACCCTGATGGTTGGTTTCCAAACGGTTCAAACGAAGTCGGGCGGAATTTCTTTCCAAGGTCCGGTAGGAAAAGGCACTGGTTGAAGTGGAGCTGATCTTGTGAGAGCATTCTTGTCCGCTATGCTGCAGGCGACGCATGCCCGAACGTAGTCCTCTATATTTTCACGTCCGTCTTGGGCCACTACTAACGCATGCGGATCCTTTGTTTCGTGCGTACAATCCCTGGGTGCGTTTCAGGCCCCAAACTGATGATACGCTTACGAAGAGTTGTAGGGGGTACCACTTTTTCACCTCTGTCGACGACAGCTTGAATTGTAGAGTTCCTCACGCACGAGGTAGTACTGTTCCAGGTCTTTGTCATTCTTCATTGTCAACGAGATACATCCGTTGACGACTGACAAGAACTTAACCATGACCGGATCACCTTCCGTGCTGTCTCGTAGCTCAGATAGCGATACAGGGGAGAATTTGAGTTGCTGAACGCAGCAAATCAGTCCAGACTAGTCGTCCAAGGTGGCCACGTGCCGCCTCCGTCCCAAGAACGGATAACGCGTTGACTAAATCGCTTCCATCGCTCGCGAGCTAACGAGGGTCGGGGCTCTTGTTAGCAGGACACGTGACACGTTTCACGTGACACGAGTCGCCCTTTTTTTTGTTAGTGGGACAAAGGCTTAATCTCTCGCTCACGTAACGACCAATGGTGTCGTCTGCCTAACGAGTGTGCTCACGTGCTCATAGGCTTCATCCCCTACATGTCTCGTGATCTGTCGAAGCGCGAGGCTTCCACGCTGAGACTGGGAGGTAACACGGGTTCCAATCCTGTCACTTGCTGTGCTGTCTGAGGTTTTCCCTGGGTTTTCTGAAGACTTTCCAGACGAACGGCGGCACAGTTCCCCCTGAAGTTGGCCCGAGACGCATACTAATCCCCCTGTCCCCCAATCCTTCCTGCTGTCTTCTCTTCATCTGTACAGGCCTGTACGCCGCTCATAGCCACATTTGCTTCGCGGAAATAACACGGAACTAAAAAAAACATTAAATAAATTTAAAAAACCGCGAGGCCCTCGTGGGCTCGGGCACGTGTAGTATGACGCGCTCTTTTCGTTAACATGACAGGGGCGTAATCTCTCGGTCCAGTAAGGTCGAACGAGATTCGGCTTACGAGCGGGTCTACCTACTCGTTAGAATGTTAAGCATCTTCGTTGGGAGATTTGCAGAAACAGACTTTCTGCAGAAACGAACATGTAGTGCTCCACAACTGTGTACAAAATGACATATTTTTCCTTTCATCGTATTTACACTAGTGGGTACATGAGGGCTGGGAGATATTCTCAAGGAGATGCAGATCAAGACGGGAAAGAAGATGAAGAAGTGAAAAATACAAGCCGTAGACAAGCCATGCGAACTATCCAAACAAAATTAAACGACCCCGTTGGTCGAAAACATTGCAGCCTCGTTTGCAGCTGTACTTCGTTCAGGGCGGTGACATCACAACACGTAAGGGCTCATAACGAGCACGATAGCCTCAACGAAGAAGCTAAACGAGGAACAGTGATTGTGACCACAGCAGAGCGTCAATCAGGTTTCTCGTTACGTTATTCCTAATGACTCGCTGACGTTGAAGCTGCCAAAGAAAGATTACAGAAGGATTCTTCGCTTGGGCGACAAGCGGATAACCGTGCCCCATGGACTCGATGGCGTCGGGATGCCTTTCAACTGGACGAGACAGTAGTGTTGATGTTGTAATGGATGTGAAGAGCAAAACATTCTGTACATTTCCTGAGGTAGATTCCCTTGAATAGTTTCATAACATTCTCTTGCTTCGCGGCGCTAACACGGAATTCAAAAAGTTCACTAACGTTCTGTTCAAGTTCACTAGAAAAACGTTTTATTGCACTGCAAATTTATTTTAAGTCTGCTGTTTATGAAGCCTGACAGTAAGGCTGCGCGTGTACATCCATGCTTGAAAGAAAAATATACATACAGGTAATCGAATAAGTGTTTACGCTGAGGAGAAAGGGCAGCCTCCCCCTCTTTCTTCTTCTGGTACTGCTGCTATCACTACGTCTTTCCTTTCTGGCCTCGGGCCCCCACGTCATACTTAAGACCATTCTCTCCCGACACCACCGTCTGGACAGGAATATGATTTACAGTTTTTGCGTATTGTTCGACGATTATACTTACAGTAACAGTAGTATAGTTTAATACGGCATAATAACGGTGCCTGTATAAGAACCATACGACATAAGAACCGTACTGTACAACGACATCCTTTTTCTAATCCAAGATGGCCGATTCTAATCCAATTCTAAGCCAATATAATCAAGTTCTAAGCCAACACAATCCATTTGTAATCCATCACAAGCCAATCCAAAGCCATCTGATTGGCCGCCATTAGCCCCGCCCACTTCACGTTGATTGGTCCGCGCCAAGCCCCACTGATCTTTGATTAGCTGACCGTAGCTCCACTCCTTTATGCTAATTAGTTGGCTGGCTCCACCCAGTTCACGCTGAATGGCCCGTGCTAAGCCTACTGATCATTGATTGGTTGACTGTAGCTCCGCTCCTTTATGATAATTACTCGGCTCTGCCCACTTCACGCTGATTGGTGCATGCGTATCGCTGAGCACAGCTCCGCCCCTTTATGCTAATTACTTGACCCCGCCCACTTCACGCTGATTGGTGCACGCCGATCGCCGAGCTATGCTGATTGGCCCATTCTAAGCCTACTGATCACTCTCCCAGACTTTCTAAGCGCTCTGATTGGCTGCCACCACTGATTGGCACGCCAAACATAGCCTTCATTAGCGCCCGCAAGGTGGCAGCGACCCCGCTGCGGCTTTATCTCAGATGTTCACGTATGTTGATGTACTTTTTTGTTCATTATTTTTACACCACTATCGAGCCATATGATGGGACGGGAAGAAGAAGCTGATGAACGAGCATGGGAACGAACATTGGAATAGAACGAGCATGTGCTTCGCGAGGAGCACAGATTGTGATCACAACAAAATATCGATAACGTTCTTCGTTTCGTTAGCGTGAACGACTCGTTCAGATGTCTCGTGTCATTAAGTGGAACGTGTGAAGCGATTAAGCCCCCTGGTGCGGTTGCTTGCATCTGTATGGTTGACTTGAGTCAGTGAGTCTGAAACATTGCTGCTGAGCGACCTCGAGTTTTATGTCCAATGCATGTAGAATGTCGATGCCCAGGATAGGAGTGCCCGATACGACGACGTAGAAAATGCAGACTTCCGAACGGTTAGCCAAAGTGACCGATGCGGTGAACGTGCCGTGAACAGGAATCACTTTCTGCGAATAGGTTTCGAACTCGAACTGCATGGTCCGGAGTTGATGTTGTTTGAAGTGCTGCGCGCGCAGCACTTCAATTGCTGCCAATTTGGCAGCAAGAGGCGTGTTGCCAAGGAAGAGCTTATACCGACGCACATGCTTCCGAGTATAAGCCAAGGCTGCTGTCTTCTCAGGGCCCCTTGATAACGCGGTCCGCCCGCGGGTGGGCCGTGTCTTTGAATGGCGCGGCCGATAACAAGGTCGTCGGGGCAGTATCGCTTGCGGTACTGTTTCCGGGAAATAATTTTTCTTTCGTCTTCTCAGTTGATAAATCCTGCCTCTGTTAGGTAGCGCAAAATGTTATCCAGGGAATACTGAAGACGAATCAGGATTGCTGTCTCGATTTTCCAACAGTCCAAATGCATCCGTCATCCGCATAGATAGATATATTGACATTGACTTTAGGGGTGATACAGGACTTCAGGCCTGCCATTACAAGGTTAAAAAGGATAGCACTTGAAAACGCTGCCTTGTGGTACGCCATGAGTCAAGACAACTTTTGAATAACCCCGAAGCTGCACACGTAAGGCTGGCATAAGGAGGGCATACAATAAAGTGAGCGCTACTTCATATACTGATCCGTATATGTATCTCACTTACATCTTAATATCCCAACATATGCTGTGTATATATCCGGTATACTACCCTGTACATACAGGATATGTCTTTTCAACTGCAACAAATTTTCATAAAAAGGGGAAGTTGCCGTGGGACGATTTTACTTTCTTCATTGGATTACTCGACAGTGCTGCTAGGAAACCGTATTTTTTCTTAAATAGGGACTAATTAACGGGACTAATTAACTTTTTAATTAGTGACCTTAGGGAGCACATTGCAATTGCAATATTAAAGCCTGATCTCCACATGATCCGCTCGAACCACTGGTGAAGCACAAAAGTAAGCGCAGCGCGCGCCACTGACCTCATTATTTCAGCTCCGCACTCTGCTGCGAACCATAAGTGATCGGCTAAAGAGCGACGGTGACATCGATATTTCTGCCCTCACTTGACGTCACAGAAAAACGTCATACGCAATTCAGGCAAACCCTTATCACGGTACGTTTCACGATCTTTGTTTGGTTTTCTTTTTTGCTTCATTTCGGTCCTTCATATGTTCGCAGTCGCTGGACATTGCCCTTGCCTTTGGGAACCGACAAAAATGTCCCCGGAAAAAACGCCCCCTGAGAAAAACATCCACTTTTGGCAACCGTGGAATTGTTGCGAAATCCCCGGTTGCAATATTGCCGGTCTTGAAGTCCAAAACAATATCTATTAGATGCGGTATATGCTGTAATATTAAGTTGAAACAATTTCACGTAGAGAATACAATGCAATCAATTGTCACGTTTGTTTATACAACGTGCACACGTGGCTGATCCTGTCTGGCATCACACTGACTGGCGTGCAATCAGAACGCGGGGATTTTGCGACTTTAGATCTTAAGCCTGATGATACAGCTATCCTTTCTGGTTTGAGGGAGGGACCAGTTCGCGTGGAGGAGCAGTTAGGATGATTGCCTTCCACTCCTAGACTGGGAGGTGGCTCGTGGTTCCAATCCCCGCACCGGCTGCTGCCTCATGTTTTCCCGCAGACTTTCCAGACGAATGTCGGCACACTTCGTCATGAAGTCGGCCCTGGACGCATGCTAGGCCCCTGTCACGCTCCTTCGTGCTGTCTTCTGTCCATGTCTGTACACCGCGTATAGCAACAGTTGCTTTGTGGTGCTAACTCAAAAAAAAACTTTTTTCCACTAACTAACACAAATGTAAGGTGTCACGGAAAGTGCGTGCACCGCCCAGATTCAACAAATCAGGAGAGAACAATGTCATTTCTGAATGGCTAGGAGCATGTGAAATTCTTTTTTAAGAGTGCGCGGATTAACGTGCAGGGCGATATGTAAAAAGAAAAATCAAATGCGGAGGGAAAAAGCATCAAAATTGACAAGCAAAAATGTGTTTCAATATTTCTGACTGTACAGTCCGCTTTATTGCAAGAAAGAGCAAAGTAAATGCACCAAAACTGATCCACAGTGACCTCCTAGGTAAAGAAACGCTATGTGTGAATACTCATTTCGAAACGGAATTGGATACGAGTACATTAAGCGACTAGTTCAATAACCGTACCGGATACATATAAATCATATGTTGGTATATAAGCATGTACGGTATGTATGCGTAAGTATATAACTGATATAGCGCTGACTTTGTTTTACGCCCTCCCTGTGCCGACCTTAATATGCAGCTTCGAGACCTTTCAAGTATGATGCATAATGTAAAAACCCCGAGACTAGGGAACACAAAGGGACACACACAAACACGAAGTCTCAAACACAGCTGAAAATTTTTCTTCACAAACAAGAAATATATTCAAACAGAAGGGAAGGAAAACCAGTTGAGAACAAAACAGGAGGTCATTTCGGGGGAACGAGCAGTCTGTTCAAGGCCGGACCGAGGATTACGAAAGGTTTGCTGACACAGTTCCCACAAGAAGTTATGAAAAGGGTCTCTCTCAAAAGCCTCCTTGTTTCAGATCCTTGTTTCAGATCCAGAAAAAGATCCTTGTTTCATCGGCGGATACCCTATGGGCACTGCTTCTGGGGCCAAACTTTCGTCATACCGTCGAGTTTGCTCAGTGGACCGCCCTATGCAATTCTGTCTTCTCTTGCAAGTTTGCTGCATTGAGATCTTCCCTCCGTGCGCCTGCTCATCAGCCAAGTCCGAAAAAAGCGCCGCCTTCGTGCCTTGTAAACCCTACTTGTGCTCCCGTGTCTGCCCGCACAACTGCGATTTTATCAAAGGGCCCTAAGTTTTGTTTAAACTTGACTCCCTCCCGTTTAGATGTAGCTGCTTGCATTTATAAGGTTTCGTCTGTCATTCAACTGATCCCTCCTTATCCTCGTCTTTCATTTCTTAGGCAGTACACCACATTTCGCACACTCTGGGTTCGAACAACCGTCCCGTAAACTGTAATCTCTCTCCTGTTAAGTTAGTTCGTAATGAATTGTCTGAGAAGAACTTATGTCTGTTGCAAACTGATAAGTCTACAAAATTCGCTGTTCTACCTGAACGTGTTTTTGCATCTAAGAGGTCGGCAGCTGTTGGAAACGTTTTGAAACCGTATAACCACGCTTTGGACAAGATCAAGAAGTCGATTTGTTCTATTCTTCTTGACAATGATCTGACTGCCCTATGTAACTGTATACGCTCTGCTTCTTGTGGAACTTTCGCTGTAAAGTTCTTGCTCAAGCATCACAAGGTGGACATGCCGCTTAGAATCGTAATCAATGAGAATCAAACCTGGCAAAAAATTGTTTCGATCTTTTTGCAAAATGGATTTTCCTCTATTTGTGTCCCTAGCGGTTTAACTTTGAAAAACAACTTATTTCGGATTTACAATTGTTTCATGGAAAGAAATGCTTTGCTTTTTCCTTAGACATCAAGGATCTATACTATTCACTGCAAGATAATGTGTTGTTGATTAGAGTAGCAGATTTCTTGAAGATAACTTGGTGCGCTTTCAATCGAAAGTTGGTATATCCGTGACTGAATTTTTGCGCTTACTAGAACTTTATCTGAGATCAACTGCCATAAGTATTGACGGGCATCTGTACACCCAAAAAACTGGTATCTGTATTGGCTCGAGCATCGCGCCTGTTCTTTCTGAGATTTACCTGAATGTAATTGACAACGCTGTATTATCCTTTATATCCTCTCTATCTTCAAATGATGTCGTTGTAAGAAGGTTTGTACATGATCTGGTTTTCATTTCCACCAATGAGAGTGTTATTGATCAGTGTAAAAATGTAGTTGTGTCCGCAGCCCCAGAGCTTGTATTTACCACTGAGTTCCCCACTGTTGGCGTGCTTCAGATTCTTGATATCAGGCTCTTGTTACAACCCGCTCTTTGTTGGTCTTACGGAAAATCTCAAGCTAAACTCATTTTGCCCGCTTCAAGTTGTCATTCTAAAACTGTAAAACGGGGTTTGATCACAGGTATCCTATCAAATGCCGTAAAAAAATCTTGTTGTCATCATATCATTCCCGGCTGTACGCCGAAATAAATCTTTTAAAATAAAACATTAAAAAATCCACGCTTAAAATTCCACCCTTCGAAATCCATTTTCTGAAATAAACCGTTTAAAAATACACGTCCTCAAAATAAACGCTGTTAAAATAAATCATGGTTAGGCTTAGGAAGGTAACGCTCCGTATCATAGTAGTGATAGCCGTATGGCCGACACGATGTTCTTTTCGGCGAAACATGCTATTATGATGTTTCTTACTCATGTTTGTATTGTTATCAATTACATAACAACTTAGGATTTCGAAATATCCAGCTTAAAAGTGATGACGACGATGCGCGTATGAATACAGGACACGCACACTTGATCATACCTGGGTAGTAATAGCATTACTGTAATGAAATTACAGAAATGAATTACTTTTTCTGGTAATTTGTAATGTAATGCATTACTTTTGATATTAGGTAATTTGTAATGTAACTTAATTACATTTGGGCTGTAATTTTAATGACATTACTCATTACTTTTTACAAAAGAATCGAGTGTGTGTTCTGTGTTGGCACCTGGCAGAAAGAGAGTTGAGGGACTGGCGAGTGAAAAGAATTCCAACGGCACTATGAACGGTGACGCACTCAATCGGCACGTGGAACGTCAATTCCCTTCGACGAGCCAGTTGCCTTAGGCAGGGCACCCACAAACAAACGTTGTTAGGTCAACGGTTTGTAGCCCTGGAGAACCATTGTTTGCGGGCCCCATCCTCCTGACAATCTTCCTGTTGTCGTGATACATTGTGTCTCCTTGGTCTCTACATTGTGGAACGATACGTCATACGTGGCACACTAGCATGACATGTAGAAGAGACAAATTGAAGAATACAAGCTAACTGTTGATACATTGTAAGCATACATTTTTTTCCTCGAGTTTCGGGGAAGGCAAGTTTCGTCAACTTGTGTGTCCCTTGTGCCTTCCACAAGCTCGGGAACATGTATGCCAATAATGGTAAAGCAATGCCATTGTAACGTCATTACTTTTTCGTAGTAATTGTAATGTAATTTTATTACGTTTCAACTACAGTAATGAGTAACGTAATTTAATTACATTTTAGACGTAATTTACCCAGCTATTCTCATGATCCTTGAGCCAGCTGAGCGCTGTGGACGGATTGCGCGGTGGCGGTCATTCGCACTGGTAAAAGAAAGGCCAAGAAAGCGCGCACGCACACGAAAAAGACAAACGCAAAATCAGAAAACATACCAAAGAATGGCCAAACTCTCCTGATAGTCGGCTCTATATTAGACTATATTACACCGATGTCGCGCGTTACTTGCACTGCTAAAACAGAACTTCACCGAATAATACGCTTCCGGGCATCCGTCATTCTGAATGATATCAGCCCCCCCTCCCCTCTACTAACTTGGAAAAACAGGTCACGGATCACATACAGACAGACAACCTACTTCCGGTGTACCGAAATCCTCGTTCACAGTTATAGCCCTGGCTAGCCCCAAGCGCGAGGAGGGTACTATTTTCCGCGACGGATGTAGAGCCGTCGGGTGTCCACCAATCAGGGACGATGGATGTTAAAAGATTTATTTCGAAGCGTTTATTCTTCAAAGTTTATTTTTTGGAGTTTATTTCGACAGCGTGTATTTTCTCATGATTTATATTGAAGAGTTTATTTTGCAAATTTGATATTTAAGAGATTTATTTTTGAACGTTTTATTTTTACATGATTTATTTCGGCGTCATCCCTCATTCCCTCTGTGGAAAGTCAGCTTCTCCGTTTGAATGATGCTGGTTACCCCCATCACATGTTACTTGGTGTTTTAAATGTTTTGTTAAACACCTTGCTTCCTGGTTCACCTGAAACTAAGCCCTCTGTCCTCAAACGGGTGGTTATACCTTTCTTTCACAAAGTGTCTCACAACTTGTTAGCCGTTGCGAAGAAGTTTCAAATCAACATCGTTTTCAAGAACAACTTCCGTCTTGACCGCCTCACGCCTTTCGCCAAACCTGAAGTTTGTTGCAAGAATCACCGGAATAAATTTGTCCCCTGTTCTTCAAACGTTGTTTACCAGATCCCCTTAGCTTGTGGTTTCTGCTATATTGGCCAGACAAAACGTTGCTTAAATGATCGTTTGAGAGAGCATTCATTAAAAGTAAAAAATAAAGCTTCAAACTCTGAAATTGCAAAACATTTGGAAGAATGCTCAGATTGCTTCCCTCTATGGGATGAAACAATTGTAAAGGCATCCGAATTGGACCCTCACGGAAGGCTTTTGAGAGAGACCCTTTTCATAACTTCTTGTGGGAACTGTGTCAGCAAACCTTCCGTAAGCCTCGGTCCGGCCTTGAACAGACTGCTCGTTCCCCCGAAATGACCTCCTGTTTTGTTCTCAACTGGTGTTTCCTTCCCTTCTGTTTGTATATATTTCTTGTTTGTGAAGTAAAGTTTTCAGCTGTGTTTGAGACTTCGTGTTTGTGTCTGTCCCTTCGTGTTCCCAGGTCTCGGGGTTTTTACATTATGCATCATTTTCACCAGCTCGCTTGCTTCCTAGCCATTTTTTTCACTTTCAAGTATATTCAGTTTGGAAGAAACATTAATTCGGTTCGGAATTCGAACACTGAATTCTATATTTGATTCGGAGATGGAATATACAATTACTCGCTTCGGTGTTCCAAAAATTCGAATATTCACACTGTCCTAGTAAAAAATCAACGTCCGAAGTCAACCAGCCCACGAGTACCAGAAGTGGATATTCCCCTGGGGACATTTTTTCCTGGGACATTCCTTCCGGATATATTTTTTCCGGGAATTTATTATTTTTAATTGCCCTCGATTATTTTTAGTGGTTCTTTGAAACGCCTGTCTCGAGTGTGTGCATGCAATGGCATCACAGCCTTATGACTTTTGGTATTCGCGGTGACCATTTTCTATTACCCCCTCTGCTCTTAAAGTTGGAATGCACATTCACGTCGCTGCAAATAATCATGTTTTACATTTATCCTGCGCATCCTCTTTCCTCGGCGTTGATTCGCACTTACACTCTGTTTTATTTTATTTTTTTGCAGGCGCCAGTCGAGTGCTTCGAACAGCACATGCCTAAGACGATGGTTGCAGGCATTAAGGTGTCGGTACTAGTCTACACATTGAACAACAATAAAAATCCTTCGTAAGTAGACGCCGAAATTTCAGCATATTTATATGTTTGTATTTTTGAGGACGAGAACAGAGCGTGGGAAACACAATAAAAATGTGTTCATATTGAGCTATCTTAGGCAGCTACGAATGCGTTTATTCTTTGGTGCGCTGTGTCCCTCAGAAATCTAAACTATGGTTTTGTAAGCGAGGAAAGGCACAAAACGGAGCATAATATTTTCCAATGCGAACATCAAGTAGACTTCTGTTGCAAGTTTACAAAGTATCAACATCTGGGCTTGTCATTTATTGTGAACTGCATTAAGGTTGATGATGCAGTTGTGAGAAAAGAAGTGTGACGGCATAAGGTATCTGATATTGATATCCCGTAAGGATGCAAAAATATGGAAACTTTCGATATCAATAAATATCATTATCGTAAAAAAAATAATCGATGAACTCGATTAAAATATGGGTATTTATAAATATCGATATTCGGTGTATCGGTATTTGGAGAAGAAATATCAATACACAATATTTGTAATTTTTTGAGAGCTGACGAACTAGATTTATTTTCCTTCTTAAGTTGAACACGACTATAGAATTCTTGTGGAAGTGTCCATCTTGCGCCAACAGCAACGCTCACCATGATAAAAGGAATAGCAGGCACGGACAAGGACAGGGAGACGCACAAACGGTCTACTGTTCGGCAGTTCGTTTGTGCGCTTCCTTATCCCTGTCCCGTTTATCATGATGTACTGTTAGCAACTACCGCGCAATTCTAGTTCTTTTTCTAGTTCTCCAATAATAATTGCCGAGCCCTTCCATCTCCCTTAAATACCGTGACAATGTTGAAGACATTGCAAAAGAACATAAGGTAAAATATTGGCAGCTCTCCTACAAAGTCACTTTCCTTCACATTTCCTTACCAGTTCGCTGGATTTTCTACCAGTTTACATTGATGAACAAGTAGGTCCAAAGTGGTTTCAGGTAGAAACCACATATTATTGTTGTTCTGGGAAAATGTATTATGTACGTAACGCACAAGCTGTAGTCAATAGAAACGAAATCGATGGCAATGGGACAAGTTGGAGACTAGAATGACTATGTACGACACGCAAAAAACACTGGCACTATACAGGGTATAACCATGTACACTATGTATATCTAAAATTCATTGGTCATATAGTCTGTAGGCTATACCACCTAAGTCTGAAAGTACGAAGAAAAATAATTACATGATGTACACTACATACAATCCAAGCGTACTGCTCACAAAGTGAGGGATGTGGTCCCCGCAGCCTATCGGACCGGTCACACCGAAGCACGAGTAGCTCAAGCTGCAGGAAATTCGTCCCGTTCACGAGCAAGCGTCGCAGCAGCATGAACAAAAGGGCGCGATTTCGACGTTGTGCCACCACCTTTCAGCGCGCTATCCACAATATGTCAGCGCCAGAAGCAGTCACAAGAACACTGAGGCGGTGAGATGAACGGTGTCAGTCGAATGAGATTGAGCAAATGACGTGCGGAGCGAACAAGACGTCAAAATATCATCGCCGTGTGACACTCGTACAGCACATGATCGTTCGTCTCGGCATGACCACAATAGGGACAACTGTTTGTCGACACAAGGTTCCACAAGAAGAGATGGTCACGTGTGAGCAGGATATCCCAAGCAAACAACCACATCTCATCACGCAGAGTTCCACGGAGCCACGAGCCGACCAGCACCGCCCACGACATGTTTCTTGGGCGTCTCCTGCTATTGGAACCATTGTTATCCACTTCTTGGCAAACCACTGCTTCCGACAGCACGCTAGGAGAAGAAGCCAGTAAATTACTTCGTGGAATACAGGACAGCTTGCGGTGATACGAGTGCACGGAGGCATGAAACCATGGAGAGGACGCAGCCGATGGAGCCACTGGGTCATAGGCATGCGCGACAAGGTCTTGTGCGAGGCCGCAGTGCAGTAGAGCCACAACACTTGAGTTGCCGACGGCTCGCTATTTAGAATACGCAGCGTAGTTCTCATAGCGATTCCTCTGTTCGTGAGGCCAATGTCAAGAAGTGACTCTCCTCCGCGCGACGCCGGGAGAGACAGCAAGATCCGTGAAATTGGTCTGCGACGCCCCCTCCAGAAGAACGAGAGCATGGCGGAGTGGAACCTCGCTATTATCTGGTGTGGTGCAATTAACACGTGGCTCAGGTGCCATACACGCCCACAGAAAATAGTTCGCACTAAGTAGGCGCGCTCAAAGTAGGAGAGGTAGAAAGACTCCGCGGCTTGACACTTTGACTGCAACTCCTGCAAAGCCTGCAGCCAGTTGCCGTTCATGAGGCTGTTCCCGTCGAATAAGACGCCAAGGATCTTGATAGCGGAGGTACTGCACAGGAAGCAGGAGGTCGTATAGATGTGGTGAGGTCGAGCTTAGATGTGGACGGATAAAGGGAAGACGGCGAGAAGGAGTGAGGGACAGGGAAAATCATTCTACTGGAAGCGGCTTTCCAAAATATCGTTGAGTTACTCTATGACGCCCGTACCTGCGTTTCAAAACTAGGTCGAGTCTACCAGCTAGTTAACTCTGTCAACACACTTTCCCAAGGTCGGCAGGGATAGGCAAGACCGACTAGCGACGTCACTCCTACTGCGTCTCCTCTTTTTCTGGGAACTTAAAAACGAAACTGGGCCAGCGTACCACGGGAATAGCTCTCCAATTGCTGGTCCCCTCAGGACCGGACCACCGAGTTCTGGTATGGCCCATCATACCACCATTCGAAAGCAAGCAAGCTGGCAAAGTTGTTTCAACGCGTGTTTCGTGAGCTTATTTTCGAAAGTGAAACAAAGCGAGATTCACTTCCGCAGTTGCCACAGTACGTTTTACTTTTTTGTTCCTGGTTCAGGCGTGCATTTTGTGCATTCCATGCGCATCAGTCATCCAAGCAAAATTCGCGCCATGTTATACTGCTCTTCTTTTTTTTTTTTTCGTTTCAGGCTGCAAGGAAGAGAATCGCGACTGCGTATTTTTACTAAATCTCGCTACGATGTTTTCAAGTGGGACTGGATAGCTGTTGGCTTGATAGTGTGATATGATTTTTAGAAACGACGTAGCCATCTTGTGGGAGGTTCATAACGTCTTCCCACCCATCAGCTCCGAAAAGGCGTCGCAGGTCTTCATGCTTACTCGATGAGAGCATAACATGGGTTCCCAAACCTACTCGATCGGTTAGCTACTGGTTACGTGGTACAACCGTGTCACGCTCGGGAGTTAGTTTAGGAACGCACCCTGAACAAGGATGCCGTTTCAAACAATCCCTCCAAAAAGCTGACTCACTGTCACTCAATGTTATTGATGATAAAGCCCATTAATACTAAAAGCAGCGACAACACCTCCTTCCCTCCCCCACACACTCTCTTCTCTGCCTTCGGCACGACACTGGCGCCGCGTGGACGGCTACACCGTAGCTGACGACAGCCGTGCTACAGCCGTGTTCAGGCATGCAGGAAGGAAACACAAGGAGCGGCTCTTCCCTCCAGACCAGAGCCGTATATTAAAAGGGAGTCTGGCCATTGGGAGGAATAACAAAAAAATTTCACAGACTAACTTGATTTTACGCTGCCAAATGTACATTCTAATATAAGTTTCTCGGGAATCAGTTTCAACTTATGTTCATCCATCGATATCTAACAGAAAAAAAAAAAGTTTTGTCGCCGGTATTAGGCCTAGGCGATCACAACTAAATCATAACAAAAAGGGCGCTGTGCTGTACAATCTTATATTTAATTGCTGGATTTCTTGGATATAAACATTCTTGCCGCTTATATTCCAACTATTTATGTAGATTTGATAAAAATCATACCGACAACAGAATGTGTCCCAGCAGGTGGTTCTGCCGGAAGCGGTACAATGACGGAAGCAGACGACAATTCCCGACGTACCTTACGCTCCCTAGGTGGTGCTCATCAAATTTGCATCAACAATCCACTACTTTTGCAGATTGCGAGAGGTATCCATTTCAGTCCCATCCAATCCACTTGCCACCCAAAATGGCGCTGTCCATGTTGGATAAGGGGCCAAATAGTGAGGATAGGCTGATTGATAGCGCCACATATTTCAAGACTTCATTGGTCGGAAAGCTGAGAAAGTGGGTGGAGCTTCAGGTATAGGCATGACCCATTAATGGCCAGACTCCCTTTTAATATACGGCTCTGCTCCAGACTAGCGTAGCCACCCTCTAGCGGTCGCTCTATTCAAAATCGCCATTACGTCCTGTCCACCACGTGATCCCCTCTAAAGTTTCGGTTTTGCAAGGCTTTGTTTCTCGCGCTGCTCTCCGTGTGATTTTGCTTTTCGAAAGTAATTTATTGTGGAAATGTGAGCACCATCGTAGAAACGACGTATGGTATAATGTGTTCCTGTCCCGGCTGCGGCTCTCGTTGAACGGAGACCAGCTCTGTCATGGGAACACGTTTCGTTCGTAAGTACACGCGGTCAGTTGTTTATTCGCCTGTGTGTGTTCCAGTCATTATGAACTGTTCGTTTTGGACCTGACACTGTGCCGCAGATTCATTTCATATCCTCTGTTGTTATACAAATCTGATTAATAGCGTTCTGAGTACGGCATTCTTTACCACTTCACCAAGAAACGTACATACGTTGGAAGTCACCGTTGCCACACGTGATGTTTCCGGTCCCGCGTACTCCTTTTGCGTTCTGCACACTGTGACCGATCTTCTAATAGAAAAGTAAACATCCGAACGTACAGAAATAAAGTACAAGCACGCGTTCAACGTAATACTGCCACCTGAACTGTGACACAACTACAGCTCGCGTCGTCTGCTCTGGTGGCGCCGTGCTGTCTGGAGGGTCACGTGAGCGGTCACGTGGTAGACAGGAGCATCCCAGAATGCATTGCGAAGCCGGCTACGCTCACAGGGGCGACACAAACCCGCCATTGTTGTAACTACCCTCAAGCGGGTGCTTTTGGCAAAACTGCCATCTTGTCCTGGTCGTACGTCATAGAAAACGTCATTTTCAGGTCATGTGACCGTGTTTATATGTCGTTTTGCCGCTTACCGACATATTTCCGTGGTTACAAAGCCAAGAGATCAACGTATTTTGCCAGCGTAAACTATGCGGTGCTTCCTCCGCAACATGGTGGCCCATTTTCCTTAGTTTAAGTACATCGCATCGGCTCAGTGGGTCTTAACGTGCGGTCGACATCACATCTTTGGAAGTCGTCAACAGTACGATGCCTTATGCGCAAAACTGCGTGTTTTACTGCGAGATTATCGGATAAAAATAATTACCGTGATCAAAAAACATCCAAAACGTCGCACAGAGACAACAACTGCATGGTTTGCAAACGGTTTGGCCGCCGATCACGGGCGCCGCCATCTTTAAGGTCACATGTGCCTTGACGTTTTTGCTGTGACGTGCGACCAGGACCTGTCCAGGATGCATTGCGTTAGCCCAGCACGCTTTCGTCTATGGAGCAATGCATTGGATGTCACCCCTGTGGCTACGCTCGTCCCGATAGAAAACTCTCGGAGGGGCCGCTCCTTGTGCTTCCTTGTTCCCTTCCTCCATGTGTTCAGGCAAGCAGAACACTACTGTTTGTTTTGTTTGCGCGTTCTGGGCATTTTTTCTTTGAATGCACGGCGACGCTGGCGCCGGCTTTCTTCCCTTCTGACGGGCGAAACATATTCTACAAGCGTAGAAGACGATGTTAGCGACATGACACGTCATCGTTTTAGTCATCTCTTGTGTTCAACATTCCTTAGTGAATGTGTGCAATGCCTGATGAAATAACTTCAGGAAACTGCGAAATAACTGAAACAAACGCTGGAAATGGCTTATCCTTGCCACCACTGGGAAGCCGAAGGATCCCATACTTCGTGTGACTCGCTGACATCCCACAGATACAATAGCCCGATGACCTTAAGTTTCGCACGAAAAGGTACTCATCACCCTCTGATTCAATGAATGCAAAACCGCAAAGCTCCGCCGATCAACCGGCACCAATGTCGGCATATTTATAGGCAAGAAGCGTTTTCCCGATTGTGCCAACGTCGTTTTCTTCAGTTTCTGCGTTTATTTGTTCCAGATATCGTTGGAATGTTGAAATATATATGGAGTTTTAGATAGTCCACAAAAACTTATGCCAGCTACTCATTCCAGAGAAGAGTTGTTGTCGTTAAAAAGAAATAAACTTAGTAGTCGGGTAGCCGGGGTAGTAGGTAGGTCGTAGGCAGTAGTCGGGTAGGTTAGAATCTCTGATTGACAGTTTGAGTGACGAAAGTAACAGTTGTCGTGTCTTTTGGCTTTTTAGGATGCCACCGTACTTGGATGCTAATGTTAAAGCTATACGAGCAGCATACATGTCAGTTTTGCAGTTGAGCTGTGGCCAGGCGTACATATTCTAGAAGAGAGTATGTAACGACAGGATGATTAATTACCTAAAATTTGTTCCTAAGATTTGTTGTTTGTTGTTAATGAACTGTTTGATTAGGAGATTCCGGGCAAAAGCGAGATAACAGAATGGGAGACAATCCTCGTTGAAAGCCATATTTTAAGAGTCATGAAACGTGCTCGGCAGGATAACTCAACTGCAACGACATACGCTGCTCTCGGAGCTTCTTTATACAAATTATGTAAAGGATAAAAAACTCCCTGTACATATAGCGTGCAAATTTTCTACGAAAGAGCTCTAAGAGTGGCGCCTTTGTCGCTTCTGCTGTTGACGCTTACGAGCTTGCGGACATTCTGTACAAGAGTGCATGTGAGCACCAGACGGCTAATTACCTAATATGCATTAACAAATTGTCTTACCAAATATTTTCGGAAAGGATCTAAGATAACAGAATTCGAGTACAGCCCCCTTTTTTTTTTTTTTTTGAAGCTCCAGAGACCAGCGCGTACTCTCAGATATCCACCGCATGATTTTGCCATGAGAATTGGCCGCAACTTGAGCAGGAAGGATGACTCCCTTGCATTTGGTGGCTTATCTCTGCTGAAAGGTCACTGGCTAGTAGCTCATCGGCGATTCCAACTCCTTGCCTTACGACGTAGACCGGGACGTGTCGCACATAGGCTTTGTTTCGACTAAGTTGAATATATCAAAGTATGTGCCCCATTTAGCATATTTTAAAAAGTAGGGTGCTGTTAAATGATAACGCATTTTCGTGACAATCGCTGATTTGAAAAGGTTGGCCAATGAACTTGAACAGTTACATTCTCGTTTGCATGTAATGTCCAAAATGCAGCAAATGCATCAGTGCTGATATCATGGATATTTATTAATAATGTGTTCATATATGTCAGTTTTAGCCTTTGCATGCATATTTTCTGTACTGACAACTGCTCCAGACGTCGTGGCGACTTGGCCGGTGCAGAGGCATCTGGTCTTGCTGTTAGCGCGCCAATACTGTGGCGTCCTACCCCCTTTAAGTACGGAAATAAGTAAATATTATTATTATCAATATGAATTGGTACGTTGCATAAATGAGCGATACGCCTGTGTACTTCTCCCCAGTGTTGCGTTATAATGATTATGTCGTTTCTTATGCTGTCCTTCTTCTGTCCAGCATCCGTATTGCTGTTGGAGATGATTTCGCTCAGACGAACAGCAATGGCACATACAATGAACTTGGCTTCTACGCTAAATCTACCTGCCGTACCACCCTCTGCGGCTATTTTAAAAATAGTCCAGAAGCAACCAACAAAAAGCAGAACATCAGTTTGAAGGCCAACACTTTCTACTGGTTCCAGTTTCTGATGGACGTGGGCTCCATCAAAGTAAGTGAACCATGAAGAGAAATTATGTGTTTCTTAGGCAAACACTGAGCAGACCTTGCTACCTCCTCCCCACTTTCCCCACTCCCCAACCTCCCCGCTTTCCATTTCAAAGTAAAGTTGTTGTTGTTGTTTGCACATCTCTATTTACCACATCTCCAAGTTGTCATCTGTACCGGAGGTCGTTGACTTGTTCTAGCGCCGCCGTCGAAAGGCTCTTCTCTATGCCATTCATAACCAAAGGCAGGAGCACGACAGCAAGTAGGAGGAAGACAGAGGTTGCCCGGATAATTTTCCGAAATCAACGTACCTGACGGATGCACATGCTTTGTCCCAAAGCACGGGTTCCTCGCCATCTCGTAACTTCGCGTTTGGAGTCGCATTTGTACGGCCTGCTATGCGTAGGCGCTCGTTGAATCGTCCGTGGCGTCTTCAAAGCCACGTCGCAGATTCGCTGGTTTCCGTTGACTCCGCGCGGTCGTTACCATAGCAGCAGGCGGCCACGCGGTACGTTTCGCCGGGTGAGCGCTAAAGAGAAGCCCACACGCTCTGACCGTCGCCGTTGGGTGAGGACGCTGAACGAAGAAAATATGTTCGATGTTCGATGTTCCCGTTGGAACTATGCTTTTGTGTACTCTTAGACAAGAAATGCATCCCCTATATGACGACGCTGGTAGAAAAGCGACGACGTTTATGGGGGAACATGGGCGCGAGGTCGCCCGTTCAGTTCTGTTTTGTTATTCGTCGAGAAAAGATCGATGGTTACGCCTTGATACTTGTCGCTTTACCTTTTCTGTGTGCCGAAACCCAGGAGATCTCAAGCCATTTCTCACTCATAAGGCATTCGTTGGCCATGAACCGCCCTCAACAAGCCCGCGGAGCGGTCACTCGGCTGATGGCCAAACTGCGGTCGGCGAGGCAGAAAGCTTCAGCAAGCTACTCGAAAGTTAAGGCCCAGCAATTACGAGAGTTTGACACAGCCATCAAATCTGCCATCAGTGATGAGGCATTCGAAGACCAATATCTGGGAGCAAGGAAATATCAGGATGACATCCTCATTATGCTTACGACGGGTGGGCGCTTCATGAGACAGATGTCAGTTCCCGCTCCCGCGCCACCCGTCCCGACAAGTGCGTCGGATAGTTCCCGTCCCGACCTGTCACAATCTATACGAACCGCGGCACGACCCAAGCTGCGCGTGCCGACGTTCGCAGGGAAGCTCGTAGCTTGGCAAGGTTTTTGGGACCATTTCAGCACTACTCTCCACGACTGCGCTAGCCTAGCAAAGGTCGAGAAGTACAAATGTCTGCTGAGTTATTTGACCGGCCCTGCAAAACGCTCAGTCGAAGGCATCGGCATCACTGAAGCGAATTATGACATTGCCATCGCAACTCTCAAAAACTGATTCGGTCGCCGAGAGCTTCTCATATTGACAGCCACTTGACAGCCTCTTCAATTTTTAATCTTCCATCCAACGACGTGGATAAACTGCTGCTCCTTTATGACATCATCCAGTTCTGTATCTCGTGTCTATAAAACCTAGCTGTTCCATATGCGGATTACGCTGTGGCACTATACCGAGTGCTCCTGCGCTGTCTCCCGGAAGAGCTAGCCGTCGAAGTTTTCCAGTGAAACATCGAAGGCCGGCTGGTACAGCCTCAGACATCTGCCACCGACGATGTGCCATCCCACAAGCGTACACAAGCCGTGGTAGACGTCCTGCAATTCCTTCGAAGCCAATTCGAAAGTCGCGAGGATTGCCAGTTCGCCCACCGTCGGACGTCGCTGAGAGCGCCAGAACCACGCCGATCCAACGTTGACGTAGGCCATCCGGACAATCCGCCGGCAGCTTTGTCGCTCGCCGACAACTCGACCACCAATACGCCGCGATGAGTGATCCTGCGCAAGCCTATACCACGTCGTGTCAGAATGCCAGATCTTGCCTCCGGCGCAAAAAACGCAAGCTTCTACTCTCAAGCCGTTGCTGCCTTACGTGCAGAAAATTCAACCACTATGCCCAGGATTGTAGCACCGGCCGTTCGTTCACCTGTACGCACTGTGAGCGACGGGACCTGTTTATCCTCTGCGACATCCAGGGATCCCGTCATGAAGCTCCCGTACGAGCCCCCAAGGGATACCAAACAGCCAAGGTCGCATCTCGTCAAACCCACCGACTACAAGAGCCAACTGCCTCAGATCGGGAGCTCCGATCCTCTTGCACACGGCTCGCGTGTGGGCCAACGGGCCATCATCTAAAATTCTCGTGCGCGTGCTCTTCGACACGGGCAGTCACCGAACCTACGTCCGTTCTGACGCATCGCGCGCTCTCGGGTGCCCAGTGCTTGGCCCAGAACCCATCACGGTCTTCACTTTAGGTCAGACTGGCTTGCCATCGCGCAACCACAGCAAACGTGTGGCTTTACAGCTCTCCAGCCACTATGGCGGCGACACAATTACCATCGAAGCCCACGAAGTACCGGAACTATGCTCCCTCGCCGACACCGCCCTGAAAGCTTCGGTCGCTGAGGAAGATGAGGGGTAGTACAGGGCACTGCCACCTGCACGAGGGGAGGTGTAAACTGATTACCTTGGCACACTAATAAACGACGAATAAGAGGAGGAATAACATTTTCTGAACCAGCATCCCGACGAGCAGTCATACTTTGTAGTCCCATCCGGAACACTGGTGCCGAAACCCGGGCACTAGGATTTCTCTCTGCGATGCCCAGAGATGCGCAAACTGACCGCCGCCGACTGACTCGAGCGGGGATCCGCGGCCGTGATCACCCGCACCATTACTCATCTCAGCAAGATGCTCGCTCAGCCCGTCATTCGGGTAGACGAGGTGGAAGTTAGCCTGAAACACCTCTCCCGACTGGACCAATTGGAGGACCTCAAACGCCAATTTCTTGAACAGACAACAGGTACAAAACATGCGCCGCACAGGCGCAGATACAGGTGCATGACAGGCGATGACAGGCACAGGTACAGGGTACAGGCGCCGAAAACATGTACGACGAGGAGACCCAAGCGATACTGGAGCAAGGAAAACAGCCCGAAGCGGTTATCACCCGAGCCCGGAGACCCTTCAGACTGCAGCATCTGTCCAGGCAAGTCGTAACAACTCTTTGCCCAGACTCCGAATTCCCAAACTCAGGGGCTAGTTGCAGGTATGGCAACGCTTCTGGGAACATCTGAAGCCACGATCCATCACAACGCCACCCTAGCCCCCGTTGAGAAATTCAAATACCTTCTAATATATGTCACAGAAGGCACCATGCGCACTATAGATGGGATTAGCCTGAGCAGCGACAACTATCAGACTGCGATCGCAGCTTTCGGTCCGTACCGTTCAAACCAGCAACGAAACAGTGCAGCTCCGTCATCTCTGTGATGAAGTGTCGCGCCACACCAAGGCTCTGGAGCTTTTGGGGGCGCCACGGTCGAGATACAATGTTCCTATTCAGAGATTTCGCCCGCTGCATACCTACCGACGTTTTTGTGCAATTCAAGCAGAGGAGACGCGAACCTGACGCGTCCAGCAGTGACTCTACATCCCACGCAGCTGGTCGGGCAAGAATATCTTCGATGACTGCTCAGGTGTGCGATCTCCTGACCTTATACAGATCTACTAGATAGCAGAGAAGAAGCGATTCTTGACCGTCAGCGGCTTGCCCAAAGGGACAAGGACAATGCGGACGGCTTGCACTCTTCCTTAGCCTCGGCACCCGCCCTGCCTACGGCTGTGAACGATCAACGAGCGCCAGGACATGGCGCACACCGCACAGGCGCACAAACGTTAAAAAGGGCTTACGCCTTATGCCGCGGAAATGATCACGCAACGCAGGTCTGTGCAGTGCGCATAACGCCAGAAGAGAAACGCCTCGCCTCAGCACAGCGTGTCGCTGCTTCCGATGTGCGAAGCTTATAATCAGGCACGCCTTTTGGAAGGACGCGCCTCGCAGCCCGCAACGACATCATGTTCCTCACAGGATGTTGATATTCTAGTAGGATTTGATTACTACTGGCGACTCGTTTCCGGAAACATCCTGCGTCTTACAGACAACCTAACGGCCGTAGAAACAATACTTGGCTGGGTTATTCAAGGGTCAGCTGTTGGGGGCTCCCGCGTTGAATCCTCAGCCGCTCCACTTTTTCTCTGCTGTGTAGACGTGGATATGGCCTGTGAACAAATAGTATTGTGGAAAATCGACACGTTGGTCATTACCTGTACAGGCTTATCGGGCAGTAACAAGGAACCCGATCTCGTAATCTTTGAGCAGCAGATTGTGAAGCGCAAAGACCGCTACGAAGTGCCATTAAAGGGGCTGTCTGGATCTATCATGCAAATTCGCGGGCGTTGTTATACGATTTCTTATGTTTCCTGGAGCCACCATGCAAAAGCTTTCCTTTGGATTCGGCCCCAGGAACATTTTTTTTATTGAATTTTGAACATTGGACACGACCCCCGATTGAAAGCCGCACTCCGATCACTGGTGACGTCACCGGTGTCGAGTTCCGATGTCTGCTCCGCCGTGCCTCGGACGCCTGTCGCCTGTCTAGCAGTCGCCAGTGGCTTTTCGTACTTTCGATATTTCAATACGTGCCGCCGTTTTGCTACTTCGATGTCGCTGAACACGATTGAGTTCGAGTTGGACAGACTAAAAATAATACGGAGAGGTTGAACACGTTTGTGGCAATGGGAGGACACAGGTTCACTGCAACAACAGCAAAGAGAACACAACGGGAGTACCGTTTTTCGGTTTTCCGAAGTGCGAGCGTTGACAGCTATGGATAGCAAAGGTTCGTCGCCCCTGGTGGCAGTTCTAGGAATCAAAGTACCTCTGTTCCGAGGACTTTACTGCGGATTGCTTCGAAAAGTCTGACAGACCTCAGCGGGAGCTGCGCATATCTCGTCCAGGAAAGACGAAGCCACACCTTGAAATCTGACGCGGTACCTTCGGTTTTCATTGATCCTCCGTTTGGTCTCAGCACAACATCAGCTTCTTCGAGCTGCGATAGCGTAAGTCCCTAACTTTCCTGATCATCTCAGGTTCACATATTCTTTGCTCCACATCTTTGATTGATGCGCAGGAGCAAGGCCACGGTGCAGTGCCAGTTCCTTTTGAAGAGACAAGTGAGTATGGTGAAGAATAATTTTCTGCTTTGTAAAAATAGAAAAATATGTATAGAGCCGCAATATTTGTCATCGGCACATTTCCTGAAACTAGTATTGCGCTCACTGCCGGAGTGGTACTCACGAGTTTGCACGAGTTTGGTTTGGCGTAGTCAAGTTCGCAGGTGAACTGCATGGGCAGTATCGGGGAAATGTGTGCTGTGTTTTCGTAGTTCAGTCGACAGAAGGAACTTGGAAGAAAAATATACAGATGAGACAAAGCCTGCACGCGCTGATGTATTCTGGTTCTTTTTTCCAAGGTGTATCGCAACCCTGACTCCCAGGAGTCTGGTGTGCATTACACTGCATCTTCAGGTAGTGACAAAGGTGGCACAATATCTGTTAATACTGCATCATCGGGTCTGAAACTCTGCAAATACCCGTTGTAAAACCATATTGACTAACTACAACACATTTTGCATTCTGGTCGTCAGATGCAAACTAGCTGTTTATTTCACCCTTGCATGTTTAACAATTTTTACTCCAAACATCGGTTTGGTTAAAAGACATTGATGATGTAACTATACCTCGGTGTTTGTGTATAAGTGGAATATACCAAGTCATTATTGTCCTGAAAAAAGTATTTTGCACACAGTCAAACTAGTCACTCGCAAATGTAAGTTGCCCACTGCGATTCCGTCCCCATTCATAGGGCCTCGGCATGCAATGAAAAATGCAGCAACACAGACAGATGAGAGACGTTTGGAGGAAAGCCTACAGTCACACAATGGAGACCACCCGCACAAGATGCAACCACTCAGACAGTGCCTACAGAGTATTCACCTCGTTTGGTCATAGTGGAAGTTCCTAAGCCATCCGATAGTGTCTAAGCTCTCCCTAGATCATCAACACCTGCTGCGGAGCTTCCACCTTTTTCCTTGTCAGTTTCATCACCAAGACATGATGACAAAGCCGATATTGTCAGTTTTGAGTAGGAACCCAGGTAATGAACTGTGCAATCATGCATATTTTGTCAGTACGGTTCATATTGCACTGAAAAAGCATGGCGTGGTTGGGCTTGTCATACTGAATACATATGTTCACCATGATGACTTTTGTGTTACAAAACTAACGAAGGCTATAGAGTGCCAATTTAGTGGTAAAACATAAATGTGGTTAATTTTATACATCTGTGTAAGTAGTATAGGATTTGTGTTAAACTACGACAGGTCCACTCAGCAACCTGGACCCCTGACCCCTGCCCCTGAGCCCCGCGCGTATTTTTCCCCGCGCGGCGCGTGTGCGGAGGGTTGTCCGCGTGCTTTTCAGCGGGGGGAGGGCTGCGTGCGCGCTTACCCTCTCACATTTTTCAGCCTGGGCCGACTTCTTTCGACATTTTTGAGCCTTGGCCGACTTGGGTCGCGTATTTTTTCCCGCACCCGGCGGGCGGCGCTCGGGTGGAGCCGCTTACCGGTGGGTGGCGCGTGGCCTGAGGGCTGTGTGCGCGCTTGCCAGCTCACATTTTTCAGCCTAGGTCGACTTCTTTCGTTATTTTTCAATCTGTGCCGACTTCAATTGTAATTCTTTTCAGCTACAACAGGTGTGCAGTAGGCCGTTTACATGCAAAGGATAGCCATACACAAAAAGTACAAGTGAAAATATATTTATTAAAATCAATAGTGCAAGGAATTATGCTGTGACTCTGTGTGAAGGAGAAAAACCCAGCCAAGAAACCTGATGCAGAAGAAACACAATACATGTAACAAAGAATATACTTATTACAGGCATGATGCAATAGCATTGAATAGGTATCACAGATCAAACACAATATTTTTTATTAACTGTAATCATACACACAAGTTTACAATGAATCAGAAGGGATAGCACATTTAATCAAAGAAGATGTTCTTAATCAATACAATTACAATCAAAATTACAAGTTTTATTATAAAAAGTCTGAGATGTGAGAACCTGATAGATATAAGTAACTTTGAGACAATATGGAAGCTAAGTTTAATATTCCAACAATTAATCAATTTAATCAATCAATCAATCAATAGCACAGACATAAGGAAATAATTTGAATCAACACATAGCATTAATATAGAACCAATCATCCAACATGTAGGGAAATAATAGCTACACCATATCAAAACGAGAAATGATCACCACATTTAATCAAAGAAGATATTCTTAATCAATATGATTATAAACAAAATTATAAGTTGTGTTATAAAAAGTCTAATATTCCTATAGTTGTATGTAATTAACTGTGAACAGCAGAGACCCTGGAGCATTATGGGACACGATCACAAGAGGAAATAAAATCTATACCACTACAAAGATGTTATTCTTAATCAAAACAACATAGTAATCTATCATTCAGAAAATCAGAAGAAAAAATCAAACTCATCAGAAAATAGATCTGTTAAAAATGAACTTCACCACATAGCACGCTCCTAGCCAACAAACAGAACTAATGATATCTGCGTTGATTTGTTGAAGAAGGGGGCCGATACATGTATGGAAGACCACGGAACACGAACGACAAGAACACAAGAGGAAATAAAATCTATACCACTACAAAGAAGATATTCCTAATCAAAACAACAGAGTAATCCATCATTCAGAAAATCAGAAGAAAAAATCAAACTCATCATAAAATAGACATGTTAAAAATGAACTTCACTACATAGCACGCTCCTAGCCAACAACCAGATCTAATGATATCTGCCCTGATCTGTTGAAGACGGGTGCAAATAGATGTATGGAAGACTACGGAACACGAACGACAAGAACACAAGAGGAAATAAAATCTATACCACTACAAAGAAGATATTCCTAATCAAAACAACAACGTAATCTATCATTCAGAAAATCAGAAGAAAAAATCAAACTCATCAGAAAATAGACATGTTAAAAATGAACTTCACCACATAGCACGCTCGTAGCCAACAAACAGAACTAATGATATCTTCCCTGATTTGTTGAAGACGAGTGCCAACATATGTATGGAAGACCACGGAACGCGAACAACACGAACACAAGAAGAAATAAAATCTATACCACTACAGAGAAGATATTCCTAATCAAAACAACAGAGTAATCTATCATTCAGAAAATCAGAAGAAAAAATCAAACTCATCAGAAAATAGACATGTTAACAATGAACTTCACCACATAGCACGCTCCTAGCCAACAAACAGAACTAATGATATCTGCCCTGATTTGTTGAAGACGGGTGCCGATAGATGTATGGAAGACCACGGAACACGAACGACAAGAACACAAGAGGAAATAAAATCTATACCACTACAAAGAAGATATTCTTAATCAATATGATGACAATCAAATTACAAGTTGTATTATAAAAAGTCTAATATTCCTATACGTGAGAACCATCATTGCAATAGCGTGAATATCTGTCATAACATTTCGAGCGCAATAGGGAATCTCAGTTTCATATTCCAACATTACTCAACTTTTAATTAATCAATTTCTTATTAAGTGAACAGCGTAGATGTAAGGAAATAACGAGAAACAACACAATCAACAGCTACAATTAATAGAGAGCCAAACCTGCGCACCATCCAACACATAGAGAAATAATAGCTAATCAATCTATGAAAAGGCGAAATATTACACTATAGCACAGACATAACGCTGAAGAACAGAGGAACACGCGGCGACACGTAAACAACAACAGAGGAAAATAATCTACCATTGAACCATCATAAAATCGACCAATATACAATTTTCATTCTAACAAACACTACGAACCTTGACGGAGGTATCCAAGACGTAGAAAATATACACTGTTTTCATCTCGGTTTTCACTCTTTTCCTCAAAGCCGGGAGACTTTATGTCTCTATCTATGTGACCATAGCACTGCGCATGCTGTATCACTCAAAGGGTTAGGGGCTATATTACTTCGTCCAGCAAACGGGGCGCTCTAGAGGTCAGATAAGAGAGTTAGGCGATATATTTTATTGTGCAGCGCAAATAGATGTCGATATCACTCGCGGGGATCAGTTTCTTTTCACATCCTTTCCTTGAAACGGAAATCTTTCATCAAAGCGGTTGTCAAGTCCACTAAGTTTGTAGAGATGCGACATTGTTATTGAACACGTAGAGAAAGTCCAAATTATTAATTGGTAGCAACGATACTCAATCAAAAACGAAAAACAAATTTAATTACATCAATTTTTGTAATATCTTGCAACAGAAATTTCTAATGAACCACACAGAAATATCAAATGTCAAATGCAACTCAGAGTTATGAGGCATTCCCATCTTAGAGGTACTTACTTATGTCAATCGAGTGAACAATTGATCCAAATACAAGACAATAATTATTTCAGGCAGTAAGTTCACAACTCATAGAATATCGGTCGAGTGAATACTTGAAACAAAGTCAAAACAATAATTCTCACGACAGGTGGAGATTATAGCATTCTAAACCAGATAATAAAATTTTAATCAATAAAATAAACATAGATATGCTTTTAATTAAGTGTAGGCGTGCACTTGAAAACAGAAGAGACAATTGCTCTACATCGAAAAGATGGACAACTTTTGTACTTGATACCATAAGTCATGGGAAGATGTGATAAAAAACTGTTTCGAAAAGGAGGAGCCGCGAAACGATTTCATTATTGCTGCATTTCAATACGTGCTAGACATGGTCGTATTCGGAGATATGGTACAAACTACAGAACTGAAGGTGCAAGAATTTATATGCCGAATCTACAATACTTATAAAAATATCTGCACATCGATGTCGGAAGGGCCACTGGGATTGATGGCGGAGTTTTCAATGTTTGCTAACGAAGAATTGAAATACACTAGACCAGATGTAATTGTAATCATTGCAATGGGCATTGCATTCATCAAGAAAGCAGTCGAATCAAATTATCATATACAAGCGGTCTATATCGCACGATTCATTACGGATTTGTTGAAATTACACACATCTGAGATGGAAAGTACATAAAAACTTATCGCGTGATATATTCCAGTACCACGGCAACGCAATTATTTTCTTCTACCAGTCTCTGCAACGATGTCTAATCAACAGAAGTTCAATATTGTCATGCAAGGTCTGATGTATTATCACCTGTTGAAACTCAACAAACATATCAATTGCGGTGGACCACCGGACGATTTTCATCTAATACTATCTTGTCCGCCATTCAAGAATCTTCATACAAAGAAAGGAAACATCAATAAGAGACTGTGCAAGTTCATCGCGACAAAGTGCAAGTTGTTGAAGCAATACAAACACGGCGACAACATAGCGCCTGCGTTAATCAACGCTGGATTCAAGCGCCCAATAATCAGAATAAACTATTTAATGTCTTCGGAATTCATCAATGAAGACAACAAACGAAAACTTCAGAGTTTGAAATAGAACTGTAATTTATCGAAATAAACAAGTGTGTAACGGAAACAACAAATGTAATATTTGTCATCATAATAATGAATTCTACGCATCACAATGAAAAAACACCTTGCATTTAGCATGGCTAGACTGAGAACAGTGATCGCTAAGGAAACGAATATTTCACAATGTGTGTAAGAATTCTCATATGGAATCAGAGCTGACCACCAAATAGGTTTTACTTGACTACACTCTGTACAAGTTCAACATCCGAATGATAGAATTGCCGGAGAAGGATCGGTCATTGAAATTTAGAGGCATGATACATCAGTCTATGATTACAAAACGCTAATTTTTTGTGACTTTTAATATTTCAGGAATTAAATTCCACTGTGCATGTATATTTCTCAAACAGTTGCACTAGCCCAGACGTAGTAAAAGAAGAAAAGGCGTCTGATTTTCGCCAACAAAGTTGTGTATTTGTATGACTGGATAGGAAAAATGAGCCGTCCAAGATAGGGCAAAAGGGAAATAAGGCAAGATAACTGATTGCGGCGGGAAAAGTCAAAGCGTTCGCGACACAGTGTCATCAACTTTTACAATTGCATTCGGGTTCACTGCCTGCGAGATAATATGAGGCATTCGCGAAAAGCGAATCTATTATCAAATGCCGCGATGCAAATAGAGGATTTTACAAGCATGATGTGCAGGCGAAGTCTACATTTCTAATCACGTAATCTTCCTAACACAAGGCACACAAACGTATATGAAATAATTTCCAAGTGGCAATCCGATTTTGGGAGAAACGGATCACACAACCGCTATTAGAAATGATTAACCAGTATACAATGAAGATGAGCGTTATGCATAAACACAGCGGAAGATATGTTATATTAATTATAATAAGCAGATCAGCGCAGGTCACACATAAACGTAGATCCAATTCACAAAATATACTCGAGATTTCCCGTGGCCATACAGAAAAACTAACACATTATTTTAGTGTCATAGCATCCGGGCACTACAAATGGAAAAGCCATACTTTAATTTTATAAGTGTTTAGCTCATAACGTTGTAAAACGCAAATTCCACACTAAAGATCATTTTCTTCTTTAAATTTTCAAAGTCAAAACTGCACGCTATTTCTTGCATTTTTTTAAAGATATAGATTAAAAAATTGTGCATATACTCAAACATACTATACAAGATATTTGATTGTGGCTTAAACGATAAAATTTATCGATTCACATTCAGGAGAAGTGGTAACTACCACACATCAGTAAGAGTTTAACTAAATTTGAACAGGTGTTGCGATTTATGATCAGTGTTGTAGAATGTGTAATTTCACAATACGCAAGCTTTAGTTCGCTCACTTTGACGAGCACTCTTTCACGATGACAGAGAATTTAATCGAATGGATTGGTATTTTCTATATACACTATAACATAATGCGAATTCTTTATGTCGTGGATATTAAAAGTTACGAATATTTTTCGAACGAAATTTACTTAAAACTCGAGAAAGGGTCACCCGCGTCCTCGAAGACGTTTCGGCAACACGCCGGGCCGCGTTTCCCCAATGCCGTATCCGAAACCGAACGCGATTCTGCGCCTGACGCGTTAACGCGGTACCGCACGCGAGCGTGTTGCTTTTTTTTTGGAAACGGGTTCGTCGACGTGGGTGACCCTTTATTTTTATCACATCTTCCCATGACTTATGGTATCGAGTACAAAATCTGTCCATCTTTTCAATGTAGAGCAATTGTCTCTTCTGTTTTCAAGTGCACGTCTACACTTAATTAAGAGCATATCTATGTTTATTTTATTGATTAAAATTTTATTATCTGGTTTAGAATGCTATAATCTCCACCTGTCGTGAGAATTATTGTTTTGACTTTGTTTCAAGTATTCACTCGACCGATATTCTATGAGTTGTGAACTTACTGCCTGAAATAATTATTGTCTTGTATTTGTTTCAATTGTTCACTCGATCGACATAAGTAAGTACCTCTAAGATGGGAATGCCTCATAACTCTGAGTTGTATTTCACATTTGATATTTCTGTGTGGTTCATTAGAAATTTCTGTTGCAAGATATTACAAAAATTGATGTAATTAAATTTGTTTTTCGTTTTTGATTGAGTATCGTTGCTACCAATTAATAATTTGGACTTTCTCTACACGTTCAATAACAATATCGCATCTCTACAAACTTAGTCGACTTGACAACCACTTTGATGAAAGATTTCCGTTTCAAGGAAAGGATGTGAAAAGATAGTGATCCCCGCGAGTGATATCGACATCTATTTGCGCTGCACAATAAAATATATCGCCTTTGAACTCTCTTATCTGACCTCTAGAGCGCCCCGTTTGCTGGACGATGTAATATAGCCCCTAAGCCTTTGAGTGATAAAGCATGCGCGGTGCTATGGTCACATAGATAGAGACATAAAGTTTCCCGGCTTTGAGGAAAAGAGTGAAAACCGAGATGAAAACAGTGCATATTTTCTACGTCTTGGATACCTCCATCAAGGTTCGTAGTGTTTGTTAGAATGAAAATTGTATATTGGTCGATTTTATGATGGTTCAATGATAGATTATTTTCCTCTGTTGTTGTTTACGTGTCGCCGCGTGTTCCTCTGTTCTTCAGCGTTAAGTCTGTGCTATAGTGTAATATTTCGCCTTTTGATAGATTGATTAGCTATTATTTCTCTATGTGTTGGATGGTGCGCAGGTTTGGCTACTTTATTAATTGTAGCTGTTGATTGTGTTGTTTCTCGTTATTTCCTTACGTCTATGCTGTTCACTTAATAAGAAATGGATTAATTAAAAGTTGAGTAATGTTGGAATATGAAACTGAGATTCCCTATTGCGCACGAAATGTTATGACAGATATTCACGCTATTGGAATGATGGTTCTCACGTATAGGAATATTAGACTTTTTATAATACAACTTGTAATTTGATTGTCATCATATTGATTAAGAATATCTTCTTTGTAGTGGTATAGATTTTATTTCCTCTTGTGTTCTTGTCGTTCGTGTTCCGTGGTCTTCCATACATCTATCGGCACCGTATTCAACAAATCAGGGCAGATATCATTAGTTCTGTTTGTTGGCTAGGAGCGTGCTATGTGGTGAAGTTCATTTTTAACATGTCTATTTTCTGACGAGTTTGATTTTTTCTTCTGATTTTCTGAATGATAGATTACTCTGTTGTTTTGATTAGGAATATCTTCTTTGTAGTGGTATAGATTTTATTTCTTCTTGTGTTCGCGTTATTCGTGTTCCGTGGTCTTCCATACATCTATTGGCACCCGTCTTCAACAAATCAGGGCAGATATCATTAGTTCTGTTTGTTGGCTAGGAGCGTGCTGTGTGGTGAAGTTCATTTTTAACATATCTATTTTCTGATGAGTTTGATTTTTTCTTCTGATTTTGTGAATGATAGATTACTATGTTGTTTTGATTAAGAATAACTTCTTTGTAGTGGTATAGATTTTATTTCCTCTTGTGATCGTGTCCCATAGTCTTCCAGGGTCTCTGCTGTTCACAGTTAATTACATACAACTATCAGAACTTCCCGCTATTGCACTGATGGTTCTCACGTATAGGAATATTAGACTTTTTATAACACAACTTGTAATTTTGTTTATAATCATATTGATTAAGAACATCTTCTTTGATTAAATGTGGTGATCGTTTCTCGTTTTGATATGGTGTAGCTATTATTTCCCTACATGTTGGATGATTGGTTCTCTATTAATGTTATGTGTTGATTCGAATTATTTCCTTATGTCTGCGCTATTCAATTAAATAGAAATTGAATAATTGTGTCATATTGGAATATTAAACTTAGCTTCCATATTGTGCTCGAAATTACTTACATCTACCAGGTTCTCGCATCTCAGACTTTTTATAATAAGATTTGTAATTTTGATTGTAATCGTATTGATTAAGAACATCTTCTTCGATTAAATGTGCTATCCCTTCTGATTCATTGTAAACTTGTGTGTATGATTACAGTTAATAAAAAATATTGTGTTTGATCTGTGATACCTATTCAATGCTATTGCATCATGCCTGTAATAAGTATATTCTTTGTTACATGTATTGTGTTTCTTCTGCTTCAGGTTTTTTGGCTGGGTTTTTCTCCTTCACACAGAGTCACAGCATAATTCCTTGCACTATTGATTTTAATAAATATATTTTCACTTGTACTTTTTGTGTATGGCTATCCTTTGCATGTAAACAGCCTACTGCACACCTGTTGTAGCTGGAAAAAAATTACGATTGAAGTCGGCACAGATTGAAAAATGACGAAAGAAGTCGACCCAGGCTGTGAGACGGTAAGCGCGCACGCAGCCCTCCCCCCGCCGATAAGCACGCGGACAACCCTCCGCACACGCGCCGTGCGGGGAAAAATACGCGAAGGGCTCAGGGCAGGGCCCAGGGGTCCAGGTTGCTGAGTGGGCCTGTCGTAGTTTAACACAAGTCCTATACTACTTGTGTATGAGGCCTTAGTGATATCTCACTGCCATCTGATGTACGTCAGAGGCTTTGTGCTTTGACCCAACATATGAAGGTCGGAGTTTGGCTATGACAGTGATGGACAGTGAGTGCATAGTTTTTTACTCCCTGTACATTACCTAACCTTCTGCCACCATCCCTTGGATTATTGCTTCCCAAACAGGCCAATAGATGTGGTAGATACGCGCTCTTGTTGATGAGTTGGATGGTGATGGCTAAATATTACGATATATTGTGGGAGGATGCTCTTTACCTTCGCTGTCTGCTTCATTATCATCTGCAAGAAAGCAGTTAGTACTTACATCCCTTTACAGCAATGGGATCTTGTCATCTGACTCTCCACTTTCTCTTATTATTGCAATTATAGCAGAGATGCTGTAACAAAATAGCAAAGGCAGGGAAGAATTTTGTGATACATTTCCTGGAGCGTGGTTTTATTCACAGTGTGGAGTTGTATGACTTTTGAAGTTTTGGCATGTCAGTAAGATTAAATATTACTCTCAGCTCCGTAGCGCAGCCTTCATCAGTGCCCGACATGTCCATCGTGGCACGCTCCAGCCTTATAGAACTCCTACAAGTGTGCACCGGGTGCTCATCATCACTCACAAACGTGCAGCTCACAACAATGGGAACGCTTGCAAGAGCTGCAGTCACTTGTGAGAATGGCCACAGGAACCAGTGGAACAGCCAGCCACTTGTTCATGAGAAACCTGTGGGCAATATCGCAATGTGCTCGGCAATCCTCTTCTCTGGTAGCAGCATCACCAAGTCGCTGCGCCTGTTCGACATCATGGGCCTTGCTCATATACACCGGCGTCAGTACTTCCTCTACCTGAATTGCTATTTATTTTTTGCAATACAAGATGTGAGTTAATGCTGGAAAATTATGTGTGCTGAAAAAGTCATCAGTCATGTGATGGTCATGACTTACAGTGTTGAGGACCCCGAAATTCAGATTCAAATGAGCATGGAAAATATTGCTCTGTGTCATTTGTCTGTCGTTGTTCAGCTTACTTGTTAGAATTAGAATCCACGCCCATGTTGTGTACGCCAGTTACATCATGTAGTGACTGCAGAATAGCGAGACTAAGCTGCAACATGCACAAGTGCTTTTCTTTCTTTTTGTTGCTGAACTTCATTTTAAATATCAGTATGTGTCTTTATTGTTTCACACCATCAATACCCCATACCATCCGATGATAATGAAGCAGACAGCGAAGGTAAAGATCATCCTCCCACAATGTATCGTAATACTTAGGCATCTGATGATGTGAGTGATACCATCAATACCCCAATCGTATGCCAGAAATACGGGCAAGATATATGATGTTCCCAGAGAGTATTCGAACGACGACCTCGTGCTCTACCTCAAAGACGCAGGTGTGTTATCTGGACGGCGACAGGTTCGGCATTCCATGGCAGAAGATGGCAGTGATGTGTTCACCCCGTTACGGAGCGTTATCCTGACTTTTGAACCTACCCTCCGCACACGCGCCGTCTTCCCCACCGAATTGCCCTCGGATTTCAGACCTTCACAGTCCAAGAGTACATAGAAGGCCCCATGCAGTGTTATAACTGCCGACGATTTGGCCATATCGCACGTAATTGCCGAGGTTCTACACGGTGTGGCATATACGCCGGACCTCACCAGAGATCAACAATAAAACTGCAACAATAAAAGAGAGCGAAAGTGTGCTCACTGCAAATCCAGCCATCCCGCATCATTTTCTTTATGTCCTGTGAAGACCTCCGCCACCAAAAGGCACCAAGACCGGACACTACGACTTCTGACGCTTCTAGGGGTGTTGGTGCCACACTCCCGTCTGGTACAAATGCACAAGAATTTCCTGCACTACCCCCTCGATCTGCACGAGGTGAACGAGGGTCGCTGAACACAATCGCGGCTAAGCCCATCACAAGCAGCCACCCACCGCCTCATCGTCCATCAAGGCAGATTACACACACTTACGCCAGTGTGACCGAACCAGCATGCACGAGGAGACAGTTACCCTCATCAGCCCCTGAAGATGTGCCTTCTCTGGGACTCTTCTCGGCGGTACTCGCTGCCCTTAAGGCAATTGTCTCTGCTTTTCCTGGTGCGTCGCAACTGCCCGAGGTCCAAGCGCTTCTGGCACTGGAGGCATTATCCTTGCATCACCATGACGGCATTGTATAGAAAGTAAACAACGAGATTTGGCCGAGGCAGACCACACTTAGGGACGACACAAACAAGTAAGCCTCATACGCCCGGAAATTAACGAATGCAACAACTCAGGGAAAAAAAGGCGCTGACGCCAGGAATCGTACCTGGGTCTTCTGATTTCTGGTCAGATATGCTGCCACTACACCACACCAGCACGCCGTTTCCCATGAACCATTGAGTGCCGCAAGTAGGGGGGACGGACAACCAACCACGCTATTCCCATTCTCTCTTACATCTTTCTCACTCACTCTCTCATTCATACACGGCCAGGGCGATCTGTAAACGACGTAAACAACAAGATTTGGCCGAGGCAGACCACACTTAGGGACGACACAAACAAGTAAGCCTCATACGCCCGGAAATTAACGAATGCAACAACTCAGGGAAAAGAGGCGCTGACGCCAGGAATTGAACCTGGGTCTTCTGATTTCCGGTCAGATATGCTACCACTACACTACACCACAATTTCCGGGCGTATGAGGCTTACTTGTTTGTGTCGTCCCTAAGTGTGGTCTGCTTCGGCCAAATCTCGTTTTTACGTCGTTTACAGATCGCCCTGGCCGTGTATGAATGAGAGAGTGAGTGAGAAAGATGTAAGAGAGAATGGGAATAGCGTGGTTGGTTGTCCGTCCCCCCCTACTTGCGGCACTCAATGGCTCATGGGAAACGGCGTGCTGGTGTGGTGTAGTGGTAGCATATCTGACCGGAAATCAGAAGACCCAGGTTCGATTCCTGGCGTCAGCGCCTCTTTTCCCTGAGTTGTTGCATTCGTTAATTGTATAGAAAGGTCATGGCGACGTAGTGGAATCTTCGAAGCCTGCGTAACAAGCTCCCTGATTTCAAATTACATCTACAACAGTACAAATTCCCTTTCATAGCTGTATGCGAACACGGCATGGATTCTACACATAGCCGTTAAGCCGTCTATCGATCTCATCAATCCTCTGAGAGCAGAACAGCGCTATACGTTCGTAATGACCTCGTTGCTGCGCCCATCGGGTCAGTCTGTCATCGCTCTTATGGTTATATCACCTGCAGGATCCGCCTTTGCCCCATACTGTTAACGGTCGTGAGTATCTATATACGTCCCGCGGTACAGGTCCCGTGGAGTGACCTCGAACGCTTACTTGGTTCTCTGGAAGCCCCGGCGCTCGTGCCGGGTGACTTCAATGCCCATCACTCGGCCTGGGGAAGCCGAAGGACAGACGGTAGGGGAAGGAGGTTGTAGGAGGCAATGGAGAATAATAACATGTGCCTGCTCAACAATCGAGAGCCAACTTACATGCGATGTCCAACGTTACTCGATGTATTGGACCTCCCGTGGTGCTCAACCGACATAAATCGCCACTTGTCGTGCGCTACGGACGTCGACACTATAGGTAGCGGTCATTTTCCTCGATATATTTCGCACGACAGACTGCCCCTCTCAGCAACTACTGGACTGATTTCTTTTACAAAGTCGAGACTTTTTCGTGAAGGCCTCAGAACATCTGTGCACACTGGTATGTCCCCAGAGCTTCTCTCCCAAGCAATTAGCCGCGGTATTCAGGACGCGGTGGTCATGTCTAAAAGGGTAACAGGACATGTCGGCCACTTCCCAGCAATTAACCACCTTAGGGCATTACGTCGCCGAGTAGAAAGAACGGCTCGTCGGACAGGGCAACTTACGGACGTTGTGGAATACCGCCGCATGAAAGCTAAAGTAACACGAGAACTTAAGAAAGAGGACAGGAAGCGTTGGCGTAAGTTTTGTCACCATCTTTCACCGTTTGACCCGGCCACGAAGATCTGGCGGACAATCCGATCTCTGAAGGAGGCGCCCCCTCAAAAGAATCCTCTCGCGGACTTGGCTATCGTTAAGGGTGTAGACGAAAACACGCTAGCGACGGATTTCTGTGTGGTAATAACGACACCGGCAACTGCCTCGACGACACCGCTACACCGCAGTTGTGTCCACAGTTTGACGGCTGAACTGGCCGACTGGCCCCGTCCACCGGAAGTTATGGATCGCGACTTCACACTAATCGAGCTAAAGGCAGCGTTGAAGCTTGTGAACGCCGGCTTGTCCCCGGGATCCGATAAAATCACCTATGCCGCACTGCGAAACCTCGACGCACGGTCACTCTAAGCTCTCCTTCATGTGTATAATACGTCTTGGCAACAAGGATCTTTACCATCTACCTGGAAGGAGGCATTGGTTGTTCCCATCTTGAAACCAGGCAAGCCCCCAAATGCGTTATCTTCCTTTCGCCCTGCTAGTCTAACAAGCTGTATATGGGCAAACTGATGGAGAGAATGGTTTTGCATCGCCTCGACTGGTGACTCGAAAAACAAGGTGCGTTCCCTCACGAAATGGCTGGGAAGCTCCGTGGATCCAGTTCTCGACCTAGCTTCTACAGTCCAACATGCTTTTGCCCACCGGCGGATCATCCTATCGGTTTTCCTCGACATCAAGCGCGCATATGATACCGTCTCGCACATCTGTGTGCTGCACGCCTTGCGCTCGTTTGGGGTATCCGGTCGGCTCTTCATCTGGCTCCAAGACTTCCTTACGGACCGAACTGTCGCTGTCCGTACGTCCCAAGGCCAAAGACCTCAACATCCTGTTCCTCAAGGAGTCCCCCAAGGAAGTATTCTCAGTCCGACACTCTTTAATGTGGTGATGGCCGGCCTACAATCAGTAATTCCTCGCAAAGCGCCGTTTTCCGTGTATGCAGATGACGTCGCCCTTTGGACAGTAGGAAAATCACGCCCAGCCATACAGCGCCGCTTGCAACTCGCTTTAAATAATGTACATACGTACCTCACACAGCTTGGTATGGACCTTTCATCCGAAAAGTGCGTCGAGCTCCCTTTCACGCGCAAAGCTATGACCAATTTCCCTGTTTGGGTTGGTGCCAAGTAGCTTGAGCCGGTACGCTTCCACCGCTTCCTTGGCGTGGTAATCGACTTGGACTTGCGCTGGGCTCGCCACATTAAACACCTTGAAACTAAAGTGCAGCGATGGCTCCCCGCAATTCAACATCTTTCTGGCTCAGGATGGGGCTGTGATCAGCGATCCCTGCTCGCAGTTCACACGGCGCTGGTGAGGGCGACTGTGCTTTACAGCCTTCCTATTCTGCACAGGATATCAACAAAATCATTAAATACCCTTCGGTCCCTGTTTGCTCGAAACCTTCGTCGCTGTCTCGGAGTTCCAAGAATGGCTGAAACACGGCAAGTACTGGCTGAAGCTGGTGAACTCCCGGTTGAGGTTCTACGTGAACGTGAAACGGCTCGGCATTTCCTACGTTTGCGTGTTCACATTCCCCGTCACCCGCTTCTCAGGAAAATTCGATACCGCCCTGAAAGCTACTTCTATCGAGTAGCGCTTAGGACACGCTAGACTCTCACTGGCTTCATCGCGAATGATATTATACCGCCGGAAGCCCCCTGGTCTCTGCCGGTACCGCCGACTTTCGTAAGCTTTCCAAACCTTCTGGAAAGAAGAGATCAGGTCCCCCTCAAGTCCTCCGAGCCCATTTTCATGCTCTGGTAGACGAGAAGTTTTCTACGTTTCCGGCAGCATATACAGATGGCGCATCCCGAAACAACAAGTTCGCCTCAGCATTCGTCATACCATCCGAAGGCGTAGTGCAAGGACGACGCCTTTCACATCCAACCTCCTCCACAGCTGCGGAACTCTATGCCATCCTTTTCTTTCTACAACACATCGCTGACTTTACACCGCTGCAATTTGCAGTCTTCATAGACTCCAAATCTGCACTTCAAGCTATTGAAAATTCCGGCATACGAGGTCCATCCGCACCCCTAATCACAGATGTGTTAATGGCTTGCCACACAGCAGGCACAGCTAGTGCAGGCCACAGGCAAGTTCTCCAGTGGGTTCCAGCCTATTATGGTGTCGTGGGGAACGAGCAGGCCGACAGCGCCGCAGAGGCAGCACTCTCGTATCGGCAACGGACCGGTATTGTTCTGCTGAGAGGAGACCGCTGTTCCATTCTGCGACGCCTCGTGACACCCCTGGCTTCCCGCCAATGGACAACCGACATTCTCCCCTCATCTATGTTGAGCAGAGTTGATCCAACGCTCGCTTTTCGCATGCCACGAAACACCTCTCGTCAAGATGCCGCATTAATCCACTGAATGCGCCTCGATGTGGCCTTTACAGCTCAGTGGCGTTACGGCTTGAGACAAGTTGACTCTCCCACCTACTGCCACTGTGGTGCTCTTGAGGATCTGGAGCACATTCTTCTTCATTGCCCCCACTACCAACCTTCCCGAACCGCACTCTCCGAGTCTTAGTCAGCTGGACTCTCGCCTTTTCTCCCTATCGAAAGTGCTTGGCCCCTGGCCCAATCCAGCCCAGCAACGATCTGCGCTCAAAGCTCTTTTGACATTTCTGGACACCATCGGACTTCGATCGTTATTGTAAAGGGGCTCATTATTTTATTCCCCACATCCACATCAGGAATGGGGTAGAGTATCGCCTCTGGCGGCGATGAACATCCCCACTCTCCATTCTCAAAATAAAGTTGTTGTTGTATTGTTTCACATGGGAAAAATAGGAATATCTTGCATTGTGCGCTAGCATAAAGGTCATGGAAAAGAATGTTCAAATGTGGAGAAATTAAATACCGCAAGTATGCTGAATAATAATTGTCCTCTCCTCTTATGTGCACAAAATATAATTTTATGAAAACAAAGTGTTTTTTCACAAGTCAATTATTTCACAGCACTTGCTGCAAATACACAACAATTGAATATCTACGATAAAATGAACAAACCGCACAATACAAACCAGCCTTAAAACTTACATACTGCGCACTGCATGCTGATGGAGAGGTTTACGACGCATTATCCTTCAATGAGAAAGAACGTGATTATACAGAGCAGATAATGGCAAGAAATCTTCTCAATTCCCTAACTGGTTCAAAACTGGGCACTATACACACACGTACTTCTATTGTGATTTAGGATGTCTAGGACAATGTGCTAGACATGCAATGCCTAATTTTGAAGCCACATATGGATTTCATATCCGTTATCCCTGCTTGTAATATTTATATTATTAGTTTTCAGTGCAGATGCTCCAAATGTCTGCCTTAGTTTGATGCAGAGATAGGCATGCAATAATAAAATAATCTTGTGGTATTTTCCAACATGGGTCTTAGATGCACATGCAACTTCTGCAAGACATCCAGAAGTCCTGTAAAATCTGTAGCACCACAAGTGCGTGTTTTCTATCAATGTAAATAAAAATTATTTGTTTCACGGTTTCTGTGTAGCCTGTAGAAGAGTACAACCAGGTTTCAAGGCAGGCTGGGCAGCAAAATCGTTCTCCAATCATCCATACAGTGAGCAATCTCTGAAAAAAAAAATCATTACATGGTCAATACAAATCATAGGAACTTCAATAAATTGCTCAACATTGGAACTGTTTGGTATATCCGTCGCACCTTGAAATCCGTGATAGGCTGGTGATGGAAATACACTGCGAATAGATGATACGCAGCCGCCGGGTATTTGCCTGCGATGTCCACGGCCAAGGCGGCCCCACACCCAACATACGAACAAGGTATATGCTGCAAACGGAAGGGTACTGCACACACACACACACAAAAAAAAGAGAGAAAGGAAAGATTAAGCCATATTTCTGCGTGGCGTCCCAAACCTTAGTTTGATAATCTAGGAATTTTACATCTACTACTCACACTTTCGTGGTTTTCATATGTAAAACACGGTTCAGTAAGTATAAGCATGGTTGTTACAGTACCTGTTCCCGTCTCTGTGTTGCTTAGTTGGGTGGGGATGTAGTGCCTCATGTGGCATACAAAAACGGAGAGAAGTCGACCGTGAAGGAAGAATAGCGGAAACATATGATGCTGAGCAATGCAATCAATGTTGTTTTCGTCGCAGATTCGGGAAATAATCACGACGCTTCGGCAGCACAGAAATCCATCCGGGCGTTCCGGAGTGCAACCTAAGCACCAGCATTTAAACAAGATATACAGAACGCTGGCTCAACAACATATGCCGTGTAAACAGGCACAAACCTCACGTGCAGACAACAAGCCTCACCTAAATGATGTAATGTAATGATGTAATGATGTAAACGTAAAAAATGAGGTTTACGGAATTATTATCCGACATGCGTTTGCGGTTGTGGAATAGGGTGTTGCGGTCTGCTTTGTGGGCTTTGTCTAAACTGTGGGCGATTCCATGCTAAAACGCCCAGAGACCCTGCTCGACTCCCCGCATTTTTTTCTGAAAAAAATCTGAGTTGTTTCTGCTCACATGTAATGCCCGACTACGAAGTATTTCTGTGCTGATGTCATCGTCCCGGCGCTGGGCACGATCGAAAAGCGCGCGCTTCGCCAAAACCACTATGCGTTAGGAAGACAACTGAAAGCACACTGAAAGCGAGTGGAATGTTGCCGTATTTTTGAACGCATAGACGAATGTCTTCTCTATGTTTGTGCAAAGTCACGTGCGTTTTAGTGCAATTTGTGTGCTTCTAAACGGAAGTGACGAAAAGTGAAATCTTCTTGCAAATTCAGGAATTTTTTAGTAACAAGTTATCAGTTCAATTTCGCTGATAATGGTTTATTGTGTAGCAGTTATTGGTGGCTTCAGCGTGGAAAAGTTGAAAGCTTTCATTTGAATTAGTTTTTGTGGTAAAAATGGGCAAAGTTGGCACTTTTTTCGAAATGAGCATAATTGAGCATAGAATACGGTATGAAGAGGTCGGACCAGGGGCGTGAAATGGATATCAGATGATAGCACAATCCCTCTCCTAAAACATATAAAAAATCTGGAAGGTGTTTTTTGGATAAAGTCGACAAAATATTTTCCCCCGAAAGATGGTCTGCCGATCACTCCAGTGCAACGTCCACCGGTCTTGTCGTCGTACAGGGCGCGTTTTGTTTTCTCTTCCGCGTCCTACGCCTTATGTCCACACACTCCTTTATACATTTTTTTTTTTACTGTCCTATCATTTTTGTCTATAAAACATGTGCTAGAATTGCTTGAAAGTTGCCGCCCAGCAAAGACACAGTACAGCAAGCGTGGGACTTCCTGTTTGTGGCAAGTATGTTTTTTGGGCAACGAGGGAGCTCTATCCATGCGTCTGCCTCAGACGGGATAATTATTTTATGGTCACCTTCCGGGCTAGCACCCATAGCGCCCATGATGAGGGCATTGGTTTATTATTAAGAGACACAGTCAGTTACATGTTGGGTGTGAAACGTTCAAGAAGCCGGTGTACGCAGCATGTCCGAAGGACAGGCATCAGGAAGCTCCATCAATCCCTGCAGTTCTGTGAGGTAAACTTTCAATTTCATTCCCGGGATTAATGTCAAGTATCGGCTGCCAATGAAACTGCAGTGCTTCATTTCATTTTTCGTTCGGACGTGGTTCTATACTTGAACCGGTTGGAATGCTTACGTCCCATCTCTTGGTAGTTATATGGGCTTCGTGGAAAACCCATTAAAAGCCAACCTGTCGTTCGCGAAGAATGCGTGTCATGCTTTTTAAATGATTTTGGACCTGCCTCGGAACTACGGCTGTTGTCATTTATGTCTGGTGTCGACGTAATGGCCATTGTCGCCCCCTCTGAGATTGCAATTTGTTACTGACTTACAACTGTGACTTAGTTTCTTATTCTGTTCTAGAGAATCAAGTTTTCCTCTCGAATCATATTCACTTGGCCTGAAAGGTTGCCAAGGTAGCCATTGGACTTCGCTAGCATCTCAGACAAAGAGCGAAAGTTGCTACGCATGCGTGCGCGGCGAAGCAACGAGTGTATCACTCAACTGTGCGCCCACCATTACTGTCTGTATCAGTGATGACCAGTAGTTAACTACATGTAGTTAAACTACTAGTTAAACTACCTGATTGTAGTTAAAAACTAGTTATCAACTACCTGCAGAAATGTAGTGGCAACTACTAGTTAAACTACTATTTCGAGTAGTTAACTACAGTAGTTAGGTTACTGCAGACGCCAACTACTTCTGATTTTGCGGCAAGCTTTACGGCACGATTGTGCTTCCGACTTTTACCTTGAGCTACGTGTTTGATAAGAACGGAGGTGCAGAGCAATATTGCGCCGTGCATGTGTACTAAATCTTCTTTTAATGCTTGTCTCATTTGTTGTGAAATAATTCTATAACTTAGTTTATTACGTGGCGCAGAAAGAATCCCACCGCAAGCTTTGTATTTAACGATCGTAGCGGCCTGCATAATACCTTGGTTACCGTCCTGGTGTGTACATAACCGCATAGGATGGCTACGTGATCGATCATCGTGGCTAAGCGAATATATTTTACGGTCCACAGTGGCGCAGTCGGCACCCACCAAAATACTTGTGTGTGGCGCATTGATCTGTGACAAAGGAGTCTGAGTGTAAATCTCGTACATGGTCCGTCGCATGTTGTACGTACCTTTATAGCCGAAGCATTCACTTCATAGAAAATATTTCCGCAACGAGCTCTTTTGTCGGCGCATAATATACAAGGGACAGGCAGTGGATTTTACGACAGTATGTGAATTAAGCAACATAGGCACAAGAGTATATTTTAAATATCATTATTACTGCTTGTGATTCATATTTAGGTGTCCAACAACACTACAAGGGATTGGTGTTGATGGACAACGTTAAGTAGTTATAGATGTAGTTAAAACACATTGCAGTAGCTCAAGAAGTAGTTTTAACTACTCCCCTGAAAAGTAGTTGAACTACTAGTTAAACTACTCAATCGCAAAGTAGTTAGTAGTTATAGTTAAACTACTGTAGAAGTAGTTAGTGGCCATCACTGGTATACAGGGTGTCCCACCGAAAAAGGACCAGGGACTAAGAAAAAGAAACCGGAGTGCTAGACATAAATGGAACCAACTGTACGTGTTTGGCAGTTGTGTGGTCTGTCCAATTTTTTTTTCGTCGACCCTTGTTAATTAATTAGCAGTCATTAATTTTCTAACTTTTTAATTGTAAAAGCTACGAAGTTGTTCCAATGAGAACATCTGATACCAAAGCCGTCTTCAGAACAAAAATCCGTTCGAAAGATCGTCCGCAAAAAAATCGTGAAGGAACACCATTTTTGTCTTTATTATGTTCATTGCGCATCTTCGAAGACGCGTCTTTGCTTCAACCCCAGTGTGAGAGAGTGAAAGAGCACAGTGCCGCTTCGTGCGTCGTAGATGAGTTTTAAATTGCGGAAACAAAACAAAACCAAATGTATGGGTGACTCTATCGCAACTGCCCTTTTCTTGGGTTGCATTTTCTGTTTTCTTTTAATCTTTTTCCAGGACGCAAGAGGCGATAGTGTGCTCTTTCATTGTCTCGTTTTGGAGGTGAAGGCAAGACGCGTCTCCAGAGATGCGCAATGAACAAAACAAAGAAAAAATTGTGTTCCTTCACGAATTTTTTGCGGACGATCTATCGAACGGATTTTTGTTCTGAAAACGGCTTTGGTATCAGGCGACCGAAGAGATCAGATTTTCTCATTGGAACAACTTCGTAGCTTTTATAATTAAAAAGTTAGAAAATTAATTACCGCTAATTAATTAACAAGGGGCGATGAAAAAATATTTTTGGATAGACCACACAACGCCAAACACGTACAGTTGGTTCCATTTGTGTCCAGCACTCCGTTTTTTTTAAAGCCCGTGGTCCTTTTTTCGTGGGACACCCTGTATATACTACAAGTATTCCTCCCTGGTTGCTCCCAAACTGTGTACGAACCCCTTCAGAGATCACAGAAAAAGGTTCAATAGGAACAAAAAGTGTGACACTGCGCATGGCGGAGGCATACCCTGCTTTGATACCGGGAGACTTGCTCTGTCCAGCTTGCTACATCCGGTGTACAAGGACGATGAGGGCACAGAAGGATCCTTCACCGGAGGCAAAACAACCTCAGCTAGAGCTATTGAGCCCATCGTTCGATGACCTGCAGTTAACTAATACAATACTCCAATAACCGCTACACAATAAAAAATTATCAGCTGATTAATTCAACTGATAAATTGTTACGAAAAAAATCCTGAATTTGCAAGAAGATTTCACTTTTCGTCGCCTCCGTAGAAGCACACAAATTGCACTAAAACGCACGTAACTTTGCACAAACATAGAGAAGACATTCCTCTATGCGTTTAAAAAGACGGCAACATTCCACTGGCTTTCAGTGTTGCCTAGTTGTCTTCCTAACGTTTAGTGGTTTTGCGAAGCGCGCGCTTCTCGATCGTGCCCAGCGCCCGGACGCTTCGCATCAGCGCAGAAATACTTCGTAATCAGACATTACATGCGAGCAGAAACACCTCAGAATTATTCCAGAAAAAAATGCGGAGGGTCGAGCAGGGTCCCTGGACGTTTTAGCGTGGAATCGCCCTAGTGCATTCTGAACTACATCAGGTGGAAACTGGCGACTGATGAATGTTTAAGTTCGGCTAGATTTCTTCCCAGGTCGTCGTCGCTGGAACAGAAGCGCCTGTATCGAAGCGCGTGACTGTAAGGGATGGCAAGTTTAGTATGATGCGGGTGGCAACTGTTAAATGCTAGGTACTGTTGAGAATCCGTAGGTTTACGGAACACGTTAGTTAACTTTACTTGGACATCTAAGAAGTTAAAAGATAAAGGGGAATAAGAATGGGTGAACTTGATGGCGGGGTAGGCTTAGTTAAAGTAGTTAATAAACGCTATTAGGTCATTGTCTGAGTGCGACCACATCATGAGGATGTCGTCCATGAACCGCTTGTATAGTGTGGGGTTCTTTACGCGCTTGGACAAGAATTCCTCCTCTAGAGCTCCCATAAAGATATTTGCATAGTTGGGTGCCATTTTTTTACCCATAGCCGTGCCATTGACTTGCAAGTAGTGTCGACCGTCCAAGTTGTTATTTTTGAGAATAAGTTTGAGAAATATGGAAAGCAGACAGGGATCATAGGAGGTCTCAGAATTTTGAAAACGGCCTTTCAGCTGCGGCAATGCCATTTTCATGGGGGATGTTAGTGTACAGAGAGGAAACGTCTAGCAAACAAACAAAAGGTATCCTTAATGTAGGATGATCGTTTTGGAGGTATATTTTTAAGGCTACGGTCCCACTCATCACCCGAAAAGTGTAATTTTCACTCAAAGGTTACACGGCTTCTCGGCAACTTACGTGAAATATGTTGGCACCGTTGGAAAGCTTGTTCTTTGGGCAAGCTAAGCCAAGAACTCGTTTTTTTATGTGATGATCAGCTGTGGCGTTATAAAGCGAGAAGGACAACCATATCTTCCATTTTTGGTGTTTTTCAATCAAGGATGATGCGAACACGAAAAGAGATAGCGCTGTCAATCTTTTTTCAAAGTAACGTTGCACAGTATACAAAGGATAGTCAAGAACTGTTTTTCTCGCGTAAAGCGTCATTAATTGATTATTGCCTATCAAATTTAAGAAAAAAACGCTACTTTTACACTTGCCATAAAAAGCTATTCTGTACTTATTCTCGGCTGAAAATGTGATCAGCGGGCAGGTAATTATCAGCAGGAGTGATGTCCAAAGTTTTATCGCAAATGAAAGAATAATAAATAAACTAGCGTGGTTCAAAATCGCACACAGAAATGCAGAAAATATGGTGACAAGCGCCACCTGCCGTACGCGTTTGAAACCAGCGGCAGCTTTGCGTTGCAAGAGGTTGCCGAGAGATGGCACGGGTTCCTATGTGCTGATCACGTGATCACGTAGCGGTTCTCTGTTCTCTGACCTCCCTGACTTACGAAACGTTGGCCCCGTGCGTGATTCCGTATACGCAGGTTCCTGCCGCGTGTATTTTTGTTGATCGTACGGTTATATTGTGTCCGTTTGGCTGAATTTCGTGCTGAGGAGTTGCATTACTCTCCGTTATGCTGGTCGCCAATCGTCCTTTTGTAGTACTGCAGGGCTGCACATTGGCACGTGTGGGCACGTTGTCCTCATGTGATTTCTTTATTCATATGTGTTGAAGTCAGGAGTTAAGAGCACCGGACCAACCGCATGGAGCCAGTTTGGCTTAGATCAGCCAGTTACCCACACACTGCAAGCAAACACCACTGAGCATTCACACTGGAATGGTGGAGCAGATGCTCTTGGTCGAAGTTCGGCCTTTGTCACGTTATGCGCACCATTTCGTCGTGTATTCGATCACCCAGGATTGTAATCAGACTACCTAGAAAATCACTCTCTCGCAAAACCAACATATTTCGTTGCTGCCATCTTTCCTGCATATTTCGTGTTTCTGTTCGTGCTTCCGGATTACTGTTCGAGCTAAATTTAGATAGCAAAGAAGAGCGTTTACTATTATTATTTTTGGTGTGTGTTGTTGTTGTTCTACCCTGACAATTACGTCCCCCGCGGGGTGCAGGTTTGATAGGTATTTTCTCAGTCCTATTTTAGGCCCCCTTACTTTTCTGTTGAAATTATTCCTGTACTGTGTGAGAAATTTTCTACCTTTACGAATAACTGGACTCGAAATGTGGTACATTACCAGATAAAGATGGAACGCGTTACTTTCGTCGTTACCGCCCACGTGATCAGAACAGTGCCCGTCGCGACGTCGTTGTGTACGATATAACCAGGTCACGCCCACGCCGGAGCAAGGATGATCAAACAGCATCGAGAAATACACTCAAAGCAAATATATTCGCACTGGAATGGCGGGAGAGAGGCTCTTGGCGGAACTTTAGACTATGCAAAACGGAGTAATCACTTCGTCGTGTAACTGATCACTCAAAATTATATTCATTTTACCTAGAAAAATTACTTGCTCGCAGAAGACTGATTGAAGTCAAATTCACTAAACGAGTAATCGATCTTCACGTGTTACGTACAACTCGGTCGTGACGTTGTCCGCTCCACTGAGGTAAACGTAGCAGCTTTCACAGAGGCATAATTCCATCTGAAACATGTCTACCTCATGCTACTTTCGAAAATAAAGATACCGTTCGAGGCAAATTTCGCCAGCGTTCCAATTCGAGAAGCGACATGAGAAGTGCGGCAGACACCGCGTTCAGGGGTGCGTGTAAAATCTCGCCCTTGGAGTATGGAGCCAGGGCACATCATCACGACAGGTAGCTGTGGGTCAGCTTCTTCGCTTCTTTTGTCTTTCAAACACACTTCTCTGTTGGGTTCAGTTTGCTTTCTCTCCGTTTCCTTGTTTGCAATTGCAAGGTACCATGCTCCCTTCTACCCCTCCCCATCCTTCCAGAGAAAAGAAAGAGAAAGAGCCGTCACCCTGTCATTCACGATTGCGCCGTTCCTCGCCAAGAACAAGTTCAAATTCAAGAATCGGGTGCTCCAAGAACTAGGATAAAATTCATTTTGTAGACAAGGGGACGGCATGGTGTTGCAGGCATTTTGCTGTGAGGAACCTTCGCCACGCGATGCTGTTTTATTTGAAATCAGTTTATGGAAACCAATTTCTTGAACTGAACTCTGAAGTTTACATGAAGGATCCTCTGTTCGCTCGCAAGAAGGACGATCACTTCAATCACTTCACTGCAAACTAACGCGGCGGAAAAGACTGAACTAAAGTAGCGAAATCAGCGACTTGACTCTGAGAAAGGACACACGTCTTACCATCACATAAAGCAATAACTGCGCCCAGTACCAAATTTAGGTGGCGGACTACTGCTACCCGCTACTCCTCTAAAAAGTAGCGCAATTACAAGCGGCGCTACTCATTTCTAAACGATAGTGTGATATATCACTCTTCCTAATTACTAATTATGTATTCGCGTTGTGGCGAACGCGTACCCATTTTGACTACATGTTGCTATAATCAGGAGCAATGAGCACGAAAATCGTCGATACCAGCCCTGAAACCAGGATTCTAGACAGAATAGGTTGGCGCAGAAATTGAAAAATGTGACCATATCACCCGATCATGTTGGATTGTGGGGCTAACGACACGGCTCCGCCTTGTCCAAGTGGAACGCCCTGAGATACGGTATACTTCTTTCCATTTTTCCCACTGAAATAGCGACAAAGTAGCTGTAGCAGCATCGAATCCGCTGCCAAGCTTTGTGGCGGAAATTACTTTTCCGCTAGTGGTTAGAAACGTAGCACATCCGCTCCTCAGCTAATGAAAATCATGTATAGCGATTAGCGACTACAGCACTGCCCATTGTGGTACTGTCACCGCGGCTGCCGTGCGGAATACAGACGGGTCTAAGAGTAAAACGCGCAATTTCCCTATTTTTGCTTCGTTTATGCCATTTCCGTATTACGGGCATTGATGCTGGTCAGTTTCCGTGCGCAGTGTATGCCAGTATGCCATTTCCGTGACTGCTCGGTTCCATAGGGTAATTTTATAAATTATTTCAAGCTGAAATAATAGAAATAAAGGTGAAAACACATAAACAAGCAACTTCACAGCAAAAAGCTGTTGACTACAATGTCTTTTTTATTATGATTGTTTCGTCATCTTGCATTTGAGAGGAATTCATTTTTTGCACACTGTACGTCACATGGCATGGACGCTGCAGGCAGCACCATACATAGGATGGTGTGAATGTTTGGGTTTTTGAGCACCGAAGTGAGTAATCGTATATCCTATTCCATTTCCTAATCAAATATGGAATTCAATGTTCGAATTCCAAATCGAATTGATGCGTCTACTAAATTGACAAACTGTACAGTCATGGGCCTCCCGAGATGTGATACCGCTAGATATATTGAAATATATTTTTGCCTGTCAATTTTGTTGCTTTCCCCCCGCATTTTATTTCCCTCTTTACACATCACACCTCTCGTCATCTCACAAAGCGATAACACGAATCGCAGCCAAATAGAAAAAAAAAAAAAAGTTATCTTCACCTACTAGTCACGGCCGCTACTATGCGGAATACGGACAGGTTACATAGCGTATAATTGTCGACTTCCCTATTTTACTTCGGTTATGCCATTCCTTTGATTCTTATCATTTTGTGTGCCGTACTGTGAGTTGAACTTCTGGTTTCAACAGAAGTGGTAATTTCATAATTCATTTCAAGAAATCCTGTTTCTGTAAGCTGTATTGAGATAAAACTGCTACCGATCGGCACGTGAACAGACTCTTCACAGCTGACTGCAATTATTTAGTATTTGCGTCCATTTTTTATGACGGTTGTTTGACCATTTTGCGTTTGAGATATATATTTTTTTATATCTCAAATATATTATATTTTGCACAGTCTTCGTCACACGCTACGCGCGCGGCAGCTACCCCCGTGCTACTCAAACCACGAAAGCACCAAAAATCAACTCGCCGTCCTGCACGACAGTTTCAAAAGGCTTTTACGAGACAATGCTCCCTTCTACACACGTATAAACACCGGGTACGGTGGCATACAGAAGAGACTCAAGGTCAAAGGGTCCAGTCGGGAGAATCGCGCGCGGTTCTCCCTAACGGGGTTATCCACGGAAACCGCGACGGTGGCGCCCCGCCGTAGCAAGTCCGTAAGTAAATTCAAGATGGCTACCGTGAGACGGTAGCCTTAAGAAAGTGATCATCAAAGCTTGAAATGTTCTCGGTGGCCTTCAGGCCATGCGCACTTCTTGTCACGCAATGCGTCAGAAGATAAGTCACCAGGGTAAACAGAGGTGCAACATGCAGTGACAAGAAAGATAGCTGCCGCATGAAGATGTTTGAACAGAAGAATAATGCGAGTGAGAGTTCTGTATACGAGCTGCATGTCTTGGATAATTTTGCGAATGTGACGATGGATAGCTTCCTATGTCCTGCAAAATATAAGCAGGACTTGTTGACTACCGGTGACTCACCTGCTCTCGAGTTTCAGTTATCCGGATGCCCCGCTATCCCTATATTTCCTACTAGTGCTGCGGTTATCATTACGTACATGCATTTAGTGCCTGCTGATGGTGTTTGTGAAACCATGAGCATATGCACTTCAATTTCGCCTTCAATCGCTTTCACTTCTTTCAACGCCCTGATATGGCGAACCCACATACCTCCCGCGTCGTGCGTTTGATCGGATACTCTGGTATTCAAAAATATTTCTATGTCACAATTGTGCGCTAAAAATGAGCGCCGTATCCTATACATCCTCCTCACGACGTTTCACTTCTTCTAGGCATACCTAGACGGCGACCTTGTGCACGATTTCGGAAGCAGTTTGGCCCTCTCAGCAGTCAGGGGAGTAGTTGTTTGGCCGAATGTGCCAAACAGTCAGAATGTTTTTTGCTTGGAATCGCACTTTACTTGCGATCAAGGCAAGCTACCATCCCTTCTGCCAATGGTGAGTGCTGACAAGTTCCGCTACATGAAAATATTTATCTAGTGTCATTTCTCGGAACTGCCTTTTGACGTGCAACGTCTGTCTTCTCGGGAAGTATAGGGGTACGCGTGCGTAATCAGCATGCAACGAACACATGTCGCGTTTGTGGTGCTTGCAGCTCTGTAACAGCGACGTATGCGCGATTGGTTCAGGTATCGTTGTGTAGAGCAAAAAAGCCATTACTCTAGGATATGTGACTCACGCAGCCAAATGGCGCTAGTGTCGCGTGACGGGCGTCGCAATTTGAGATTAAAAAAATGCTTACGCGACATTTGTTCGCCCATAGCTTATCAGTGCGTTTATCGATTAAGATGGGAGTGGGCGCGTTCGGTACTTTTTTTATTCCGTATTTAGGACCGCTAAGCAACTGTGCCTATGAGCGGCGTCTGGGTGTGGTCAGATGGAGAGAGGACAGCAGGAAGGAATGGGGACAGGGGGGTTAGTATGCGTCCTGGGCCGACTTAGGGGAGAATTGTGCCAACAGGGAAGTCTTCGGAAAACGAAGGGAAACCTCAGACAGCGTAAGATTCGAACCCACCACCTCCCAGTCTTCAGCACAACTCTGGCTACCACAAACGAGCGGGACGTCTTAACCCGCTTAGTCATGCCTCGTTCGGTATTGCTCGTTGACCTGTAAATATGTGCGTAATTATAAATACCCAAAAGTGAGCCCATCAAAAGCCCCAAACTAGATTAGTGCCTAGCTTGTAAGCCTAAAAAGTTAAAGCCAGGTTGGGCCCAACTGCCCGAGCACGAAATCGCAGGCGGAGAATTTTAAACGTGCGCCTGAGTACCGTAGGCGATGGGAGCTGGCCACTGCGCGCTTTAGAACTCTGTTTGTAGACAATGAATTCGGCCACAGGTGTCAGTACATCGTCTGTCCAGGAAGTATAACACGCAATTCTTCAACTAAGAAGGCTGCGCAGCACGTCTCCAGAGCATTAGTCGGTCCAGAAATATCAGCCTTACGGACACTGTTAAGGAAGAAGCTAGGAGAGGTAAAATACCATTTTTACAATACATCACTTCAGAATTTTATTTCTGACGCCCCAGCTACCTTCTGGCGTCATGTATTACGCACGAGCAAAAGTATTCAAAAAGGCGTTATAGATAACGGCGCTTCAGATCGTTTCAACGAATATTTTCAGTCTGTTTCTACGCCAGACGATGGTATAATTCCGATATTCTCGAGTTATAAGGACCTTATAACTTTATCTGATTTGCAGATAACATACACCGGCATTTTCTCCCTGTTGCTTAACTTGAAGCGTAAGAAAGCGTGAGGACCTGATGGTATTCATAACAGCTTTTTGATAAGGTACGCAGAATGGGTTGCGCGTTATTTATATCAGATTTTCCACTTGTCCTACATGGCGTGTTGCCCGTAGAATGGAAGTTAGCTAAAGTCGTGCCCATTCACAAACAGGGGAAAGTCGATGACGTTGCTAATTATAGGCCTATTTCCTTAACTGCTGTGGTCTCTGTGTGTCTTTGAGCACATTTTGTCCAAAGACATGACCCAGTTCTTAGAAACAAATAGCATTCTATGTAATAATCAACATGGTTTTCGTCGATCGCGTTCAACGGTTAGTTCAGCTGATTAGTATAGTCCATGACCTCGCGTCGACCGTTAACAAGAATAGGCAAACGGAGACTGTGTTTTTGGACTTCACAAAAGCCTTTAATAAAGTATTACATTCTAAACTCTTGTTAAAGATACAGAATATTTTTTAAAATGAAAATTTCACGAACTGGATCAGGGACTACTTAAGCGACAGACGTCAGTACGTCTGTTTAGAGTCTGGTGAATCTAAGGTGTTACCTGTTCTTTCTGGGGTTCCACAGGGATCAGTTATCGGGCCACTTTTTTTCTTGATCTTCATCGATGATACGGACCGAAAATAAATCAAACATTAAACTCTTCGCAGACGACTGTGTACTATATAGAGAAACTAATTCACCTGCTGATCCATATGTACTAAAAACGACTTAAATTTCATATCTACATGGTGTCAAACATGGCAAATTCAACTTAATGTCAATAAGACACTGTGTATGACGGTGCCACGAAAATGAGTCATTCGTAAATTTAATTATTACATTGAAGGAAATGGGATTAAACCAGGGGCCGTCCCAGCGAAGTACTTTGGGGGGGGGGGGGCGACGTCAGCGAGCCTTTAGCCAGTCGCTATCCATTTGGATGCGAGAGGGGGGAGGGGGAAGGATTGGTATGCTAGACGATGGGAAGTCTTATGAGTAACAAGTTTGGGGGTAGCACACTCTTCGCCCTTCTTGTGAGTGTCACAGGGAAAGAGACGAAAACTGGACCAGGCTATGCTTCTAGGGGGGAGGGCGAACGCCCCCAACGCCCAAATTTTTGGGTGTTTCATTATGGGTGTTTTGTTTTTGGGTGTTTTCATCGACAGCCGGTTAAGCTGGGATAGCCACATAGAACAGATTATTAAGAAATGTACTTTTCGTGTAAACACATAAAGGAGAACGTTAAGGTATGCCACTCTAGAGACTAAACTATCAATATATAAAGTCTCAGTGATACGTCCAGTTTTAGATTATGCGGCTGTGGTATGGTTCCCCTTTCAGACGACTAAAGTTAATGCTCTCGAAATGGTACAAAGGAAAGCGGCAAGGTTTATATGCAGTAAATATTCCAGGGACGATCCATGACTGGAAAACCCGAGACGAGGTAGGGACAAAAAGAGACATTTCAGTATCCTTGCAGATTCCTTACTTATTACAGTTATATGTGTCGGGACTTGTGCCTAGAAAACTTAAGCAGTAGGGTTAAGATTCAGCGACTGAAATTGTTTTGACAGTTCCTGAATCATGAATTGATCCTGAACGCTCCTGATATAGAAAGTTTAGCGCGACCTGGACTGTCACGTACCAGACACTCGATGCACATCACACCTCCTTTCGCAAGGGTAGAAATGTCTTGGTATTCATTCTTGGTACACGTGATAAATGATTGGAATAATCTGCCGCAAGATGTTTTTTGTAATCAAAACAGAACAGACTTTCTCAACGAACTACATTCTTTGTTATTGCCATAGACTTCATAAAGGGGAGGGGGCGGTGTATATGATTTACAGTTGTTTTTATTCGCAATCGTGCTTTAGCCTGTACTTCCCTGTATCGTATTGCATTATCTGTATTGTCGATACTGCCCTTCTGGTTTGAACGTATGGTACTGACCTCAATTTTCTGTTGTGCCGAGTAATTGGTTTAAAATTGGTCAGCTTGTTCGTAAACTGTCCTTACCAGGGAGGACAAGCCGCTGGTGTTGTACAAGCGTCGTGCGAAGAACGCGAGGGGAAAGCGAAACGAAATCGTACGAAACGATAAACATGTACCTAGCAGACCTATAGGGAACATCTCGTACGACACGTATACCTTGCCATGGTACGCTCTACCCTGCAACGGCCGACCGTCGACTTCAGGCGAGACGTGTCGCATATATCGATCAACACCTTAAACCTGTGCGTACAGTGTTCGCTGCAAACCAACATGTACTTGTAACTAATACTCTACTCGTACTCGTTCGACGCCAACGTTGTCGATTACATCAACTAGCTGAACCGCGGCATCAGCCATTTACGTCTGCAGCTGCTATAGCTGCATGAGCGCGATCCCCATGGCGACTACACGGGGCTGATGAAGCAATCCGCCCTGCGCCTGGTGAAACCCGTCGAGATCTGCGCGCAAGAGAACGCGTGGTACCTGCTGCGCCAGCCTATGAATTGGGTGCCCCGTGTCGGTCCTCACGATAATGCCGCAAGACCGGCACGGCGCCCGCAAGCTCAAAAAAGTGATGAATACCGAGGGAACTGACTCTGATTCTACAGACATTTGGACGAAGGACATAATCGACAAGTACGAGGAGAGACCGGAGACAATAAGTACAGGAGACAACAAGTACAGGAGAGACAATTAGGACCCCGCACAGTAATTGGGATCATCCAGGGAGTCACCACATTAATTGGGGAGCATCTAAGGCGTGTCCACACCACACTGTGTGTTGCCGGCAACCAGTGGTCATAAAAAGGAAAAACATAGATAGAAATAGAGTGGAGAGAAACAATTTATTCGAAAATCAACGATACCATGTCGAAGAAACCGCTCCGGAGTGACCAGCGCCCGCCATGTTGCTTGTTGACGGCCGGTAGTTGAAGAGATCGACGACAGGTGGCCACAGTTGCAAGGCATCACACCAGATGGCGCCACTGTAATAGCTCTATGTGAGAAAAACGAAGAAAACGACAAAACACTAGCGGCAGGTAAAATTGCAACACTGCTCAACAAGTCTAGGCATGCGAGATCGCGGGGAAAAGGCCTAACCGCTATGCTAAACATACGACAGCATGGAGAAAACACTACACATCGGGGAAAAGGGTCAAGGCTATCGAATAGGTCTAACCATAGTGTCACCGCGCAGCGCTATGAAATTCAACGACTAACACAAGACGACAACCATAAAACGCTAGGCACACAACGCTAGACATGCGGCAACACGGAGAAAAGGTTTAGGCACACAACGCTAGACATGCGGCAACACGGAGAAAAGGTTCAGGGTACTACAGGGGCGGAAGTCACTGCAAAACAAGTCTAAACATGCACGTACACAACATCGGGAATAATACGGTAATAAATATGGGGAACCGCTACAGCAAACATGCGAGAAAAGGCTTAACACGAGCATGGTAAAAAACGCGCAAACATTAGGAAAAACCACTACGGCAAATCACTCACCTTTCGCCCCGCTGCGATGGAGCGTCCGATCCCGACGACAACCAAGCTTCAACTGACACGGCACGGGGACGATGGAGCGACCGACCGCACGTCCTCACCCTACGAGAGCCAGCGCGCGAGTGACACGAGTGTAGTGATGGGTGATACTATCGAAACATTCGATACTATCGATAGTTTTTGACTATCGATTGTCCAACTATCAAGTGAACCGGAATATCGATAGGCCCGCGATAGTTTTTCGGACTATCCATAGTATCATTCCCCTCTTTCTTTGTTTTTTTTTCTCTTTGCAATAAACCTATATCCCCCCCCCCCCCATAGTATCGTGGCTGGTGCACTTCACCGAGCTTCACGTTGCTAAAGCCAAGCATATCCAGCACTTCACTCCTGCCTGCAAACTATCCAGGCTTTGTTCACTCCGAATTTAAAGCTTTAGCTTGCTCCTTTTGAAAACGAAACCTTCTACGGAATTTTCGTTTCGCTCCTGCAAGCTACCAATAGTGTGTTCACTCCAAATTTACGATTTTAGCATGTTTCTTTTGAAGACGAAACCTTCTGAATTGGCGTTTCGCTCCTGCAAACTATCAGTTGTTTGCTCAGTCCGAAGTTGTATTTTAATTTTGCTCCTGCAAACTATTAAGAGCTTCTTCACTCCGAATTTAAAATTTGAGCAGGTAAGAAACTTTCTGAATTCGCGTTTCGGTCCTGCAAATTATCCATAGTTTATTTATTCCTAATTTATAATTTCAACATGTTTCTTTCCAAAGTGAAACCTGAATTCGCTCTTCGCTCCAGCAACTATCAATAGTTCGCTCACTGCGAATTTAAAATTTTAGCTGTTTCTTTTGAGAACGAAACCGTCTGAATTCGCTTTTGCTTCTGGAGATTCTCAATAGTTTGTTCATTCCAAATTTAAAATTTGAGCAGGTTTCTACAGAAAACTATGCTTTCTGATTTTGCATTTTACTCCTGCAGACTCAATAGTTTGTTCCTACAGCTGGCTGACCTTTTCAGTGACTTTCATCTTTCATCGTTAATTTCTTAGGCAACTTGAGGCCTTGTATGTGATTGTCCCTTCTATGTTGTTCCAGCCTCAGAACATCAGTTCTCTCATGTTCAACATTTGCCGCTTGCGTCGATCCCTGTCGTATGAGTGTGCAAAAATGTAAGAGTGAAAGGAGGATGAGTGAGAGAGAGTGACTGGATTGTCCCTTCAGATGACGCACCCTGGAAGTCGCTGAGAAGGCGTGTTAGCTTAGCTCAATTGGTAGAGCCCTGGACCGGTAATCCAGAAGATGTGGGTTCGAATCCTACAGCTGGCTGACCTTTTCAGTGACTTTCATCTTTCATCGTTAATTTCTTAGGCAACTTGAGGCCTTGTATGTGATTGTCCCTTCTATGTTGTTCCAGCCTCAGAACATCAGTTCTCTCATGTTCAACATTTGCCGCTTGCGTCGATCCCTGTCGTATGAGTGTGCAAAAATGTAAGAGTGAAAGGAGGATGAGTGAGAGAGAGTGACTGGTTTGTCCCTTCAGATGACGCACCCTGGAAGTCGCTGAGAAGGCGTGTTAGCTTAGGTCAATTGGTAGAGCCCTGGACCGGTAATCCAGAAGATGTGGGTTCGAATCCTACAGCTGGCTGACCTTTTCAGTGACTTTCATCTTTCATCGTTAATTTCTTAGGCAACTTGAGGCCTTGTATGTGATTGTCCCTTCTATGTTGTTCCAGCCTCAGAACATCAGTTCTCTCATGTTCAACATTTGCCGCTTGCGTCGATCCCTGTCGTATGAGTGTGCAAAAATGTAAGAGTGAAAGGAGGATGAGTGAGAGAGAGTGACTGGTTTGTCCCTTCAGATGACGCACCCTGGAAGTCGCTGAGAAGGCGTGTTAGCTTAGGTCAATTGGTAGAGCCCTGGACCGGTAATCCAGAAGATGTGGGTTCGAATCCTACAGCTGGCTGACCTTTTCAGTGACTTTCATCTTTCATCGTTAATTTCTTAGGCAACTTGAGGCCTTGTATGTGATTGTCCCTTCTATGTTGTTCCAGCCTCAGAACATCAGTTCTCTCATGTTCAACATTTGCCGCTTGCGTCGATCCCTGTCGTATGAGTGTGCAAAAATGTAAGAGTGAAAGGAGGATGAGTGAGAGAGAGTGACTGGTTTGTCCCTTCAGATGACGCACCCTGGAAGTCGCTGAGAAGGCGTGTTAGCTTAGGTCAATTGGTAGAGCCCTGGACCGGTAATCCAGAAGATGTGGGTTCGAATCCTACAGCTGGCTGACCTTTTCAGCGACTTTCATCTTTCATCGTTAATTTCTTAGGCAACTTGAGGCCTTGTATGTGATTGTCCCTTCTATGTTGTTCCAGCCTCAGAACATCAGTTCTCTCATGTTAAACATTTGCCGCTTGCGTCGATCCCTGTCGTATGAGTGTGCAAAAATGTAAGAGTGAAAGGAGGATGAGTGAGAGAGACTGACTGGTTTGTCCCTTCAGATGACGCACCCTGGAAGTCGCTGAGAAGGCGTGTTAGCTTAGGTCAATTGGTAGAGCCCTGGACCGGTAATCCAGAAGATGTGGGTTCGAATCCTACAGCTGGCTGACCTTTTCAGTGACTTTCATCTTTCATCGTTAATTTCTTAGGCAACTTGAGGCCTTGTATGTGATTGTCCCTTCTATGTTGTTCCAGCCTCAGAACATCAGTTCTCTCATG